>NW_015166419.1:1613909-1647036 GCF_001447785.1 Gekko japonicus
GTTCTGACACAGAGAGAGAGAGAGTGAGAGAGAGAGAGAGAGAGAGAGAGAGAGAGAGAGAGAGAGAGAGAGAGAACACAATTGTAAATAAAGATTGCTCAGTTTAAAATCAGGCCAGTAACCTCTCTGGTTCCACCTAGGCTATCTATAAGAACTTTCACTCAGTTCAGGTATCAACCTCACCTACTAGGAACATGGCACCAAGCCTAAAGAATTATTGTTGTATAGCGGCTCAGGAAGTGCCTGTTCAAATATTACCTCTACCATGGGCTTGGGAGTGAGTCTTAGATAAGCTACTACCTGTCAGGCTCAGAGCTCTCCCTGTAATACTGACCTGCCTTACAGGGGTCATACCAAAAATTCAGAGAAAACATATGCAGGGAAGTTTATAAATGTTAAGCATTGTTAAATATTCTTTGTACCTGTCACATAGGGGGAAGGTTGGAGGTTAAGCCTTTCTATGCAAGAGGAATGGAGTAGGGCAGTGGTGGCGAACCTACGGCACGGGTGTCAGAGGTGGCACTCAAAGCCGTCTCTGTGGGCACGCGTGCCATCGCCCCAGCCAGGCCCAGACAATCATTAAAGTGTCGAATTCTCTGCCAAATAATTTTAAGTAAATGAAAGCATTTGGGATTGCTTTCCTTACTTTGTTTGGATCATCTTAATGTATGAGTTGTTTTTTCTAAAGTAGAACCTCAGTATTCAGGTTAAATTGCTGTGTTGGCACTTTGCGATAAATAAGTGGGTTTTGGGTCGCAGTTTGGGCACTCGGTCTCTAAAAGGTTCGCCATCACTGGAGTAGGGCTTAGTTCTATGAGATCTGGGTTCAAGTTTTACCCTGGCCATGGACTGGTTTTTGTGCACGGCAACTCTCTTTCAATCATGGCTTATGTCAGCATCATCAGCAAAACTGGGTCATTGACAAAATCCCAGTATTTGTGCATTCTGTAATCCTGTGTCCAATTATAGAGGGCTCAGGGAAAGGAGCCCCATAACTTTTGTGATAATCCCCTTAGCCGCTATTTCTGGAAAGCTAAAGGATGGGCAAATTGATAAGGCTTGTGAATTGCATCGTGAATTGCATCTTTCCTTCACCCCCGATAATCTGAGTATTGTCCTAATCCACTCTTGGACCAATTTGGGCCTAGATAAGTAAGGAAAAGTCAAACTTTAATGGTTTGTGTTTTAATACCATGGTTTAAATTGTAAGCTGCCTCAAGCAAGACTCTGAAGAACTGGTATAGGAATATTCTAAACAAATAAATAAATACACCTAGCCCCAGCTGCCAGCCTCCATCCAGAGGACTACGGGCATTTGGATGCCCAACTCGATCTGGGTTTCTGGCTCACCAAGAGAAATGCAGCTCCTGCCTCCTCTTCCATGGACTGAATGGCACTCTCCACCAGCTTGCTAGACTTCTCCAGCTGCTCTTTGTAGTGCTGGACGAGGTTCTGCATGAACCCGACTTTCTCTTCTTGCTCCTTGGAGATCCGCTCCAGCAGCTCGCTCCTCTTCTCTTCCAGGGCAGCAATCAGAGCTTCAAACTTCTCACACAGGGCCTGCTTTACCTGCCGGCTGTTCTCCTGCCAGGGAATGAATATACGAATGAGCTATTTACTGAGAAGGGAGTGTAGGAAGGGGAGCTGTGGGTCAGGCATACTCTCAAGCCCTTCCAAAGAGACACCCCAGCCTGCCTGCCATACCCAAGGGGAAAGATCTACACCAGAAGGTATGCATTCATCAATGGATGTTGCTAACATGTCACCCAATTCCATCTCTCTATTGCCACAGGCACCGCCTTCTCTACTCCATTGTTTCTGCCTCTGGAACAAAGTGATTCAAATGGGTCTCCCCTGCCACAAAGCAGCCTTACTACTGCAGCTGCTTACTTGGGGCTCGACTGACCCCTGTGTAACTGGGGGCTGGACAGCAGTCCACAAAGGTCATGGGAGAGATCACAGGTCTTCCCTGTGGTGGTTCCAGTCTTTTGGAACAGCCTGCCAAAGCAGGTGAGGACAGTGTCTTCCCTTGCTACATTTAGGACAGCCTGTTGTTGGAAATGTATGTGTTTACAAGGTCTGACAATCCAGTCATTATAGGGTTAACTTGTTTGCCTAGTATTGCTATTGTTTAGACTGACCTGGAATGGATATCTGGCAGTAAGCCAATGGGGAATTAGCCCAGGAAAAGTAGCTTCTACTGTGATACAGATTGGCTGTTTGTTTTCAGGTGACTTCCTTTCTAGGGGTCGAGAAGGACAGATTCTCCATTATCTGTGTGCTAGTGTTTTACTATAGACAGCTTAGAAAATGTAGCTGTTAGGGTTATGTTTATTTGTAGTTATTCCGTGTACCTTTTACCCTTAGAAATAAAGGTTTTTAAAAGCAAAGAAATCTCTTCTTTCCAATAGAGCAAGATCCATTGATAGTCTGAATATTAAACACTTATGACTATTTTACAACACCTGTAAGGCAGGCCTCTTCCAGAGAGCACTGAATGAATTTTTCCAGCATATTGTGAGTTTGCTGATCCTGTGTTTTTTAATCTTTGCATCTCAATTGCTACATTATTTGCTGCCATGATCCCATGGAGCTAAGGCAGAATAGAAATGTTTTAAATAAAATAAAGTAAATAAAAGGCATGGTATTGCTTTTATTGCTTATTGCTCTGAATGACAGTTCTGGGCTGCCTCAAGTATTTTAATCAGAGAGATCAGCATACAGACATAAATAATCTAAGTCCCCATCCCCCCGTCTGCCCCCCCCCTCTGTGCACACAGTATTCCACTTCGACTTCCAAGCTCTACCCCACCCAGGCAGGTGGCCCTTTCGTGCCATTTTCTTCCTCTCTAATTAAATAGTCCTCTCCCCTGGTTTAGATGCCCAGATTTGGAAGGGAGAAGCCACCAAGCTTTGGAGAGGGGCTACGGCTCCCAAGACAGTCCTCGTCCACGGCTCAGGGTTGGGTTTCCCTTCCGCCGTTCAGATTTCAAGGAGCTCAGCCCATTTGCTGCATTCCTCACCTCAGTGGTTTTGCATGACTCTTCCAGCTGGTTGATGATAGTCTGGATTCTGTCATTCCCTGCCACCAGCATAGAGATGCAGTTGGTCAGTTCAGTCTGTGAGGGAAGAAGATAAGAATAGATTTCAGTCCTGCGGCCTTCCTCCCAGCAGGCGAGAGAAGACACTGCTCTTTAGAGAGCAGCGAGAGAGGAGCTGAGGAAACAGGGAGGTCCAAACGGGTGTTCAAGGGTGCATGGCAGGGATTCTGGAATTTGGTGGTCATCTGCACTTTGTAGAGGTTTAATTTGAGAGAGGCTAGGTTTGTCCCACCATAGAAATGTATGGGTCAGGTACCCTCTTGCTAAGGAAACACAGGGACATACTAGGGAAATATGGGCCCGGTGGTCACTTGTTCCTGAACTGAGGCAGATGCAAATCCACCATTCCTTGACCATCTAGGCAGCTTCAGCCTATCATGGAGCTGATGGCCTCTGATCCCTGTCATGCTTGTTAGTTTTTAAGCCAACCTTTGCCAGCTTGTAGTCAGGACTGCTGAGAGCCTCCCTGGACCCTTCAGACAAATATTTCTACTTGGCCCTTGCTATCCCACTCTGGTCCAAGTCTAACAAATGATGTGACTTGTCCATTTGTTTGGGCTGCCAGGGTAGCCAAGGTCCCTGGAATTTTGTCCCCCTAGTCTCCTTCACCCACTGGCACCCTGCATGTAGCCCATTCATGAAACCACACGGACAGATTGCCTCTTGGCACCAGACAGCTTGGGGCAGGCTGGCTAAAACCAGCATTTTGCAGGGGCTGAAAGGAGTCAAGTGATTTGTGGCTGGTTTGCACAGCCAAGCTGGCATGTTGGCAATGTGTTGTGCAGCGTTTGGTCTGGCTGTGTGCAAATTTTGTCACCCAAAGCCATTGTACAATCCTGGCTCACCACTCGGCCTACAGCAATCACCCCAAAGCTTGACCCATTCTGAGAGCTCTGGGGTGGGAAGTCCAAGTTGTATTGCAAGCTGGATGTAGGGCAATGATGCTATTTGTAGAACTGCTTCTTGCTGCAGGACAACATCCCCATGGGGTCCACTCAACCCACGTTCTTCACATCTCCCTATGGTCCTGGGAACTGGCTCTAATGAAATGTATCATTGGACCTTGGAGGGGAGGGTCAACCAGGTGTCAATCCTCACTCCATTTCAGTACTATAGGGCAATGACCCTCACAAACACTGGCAGGCATGTGGAGCTGCTTGGGGGGAAGAAGGTTGCCCAAAGGGAATTAATGGTAGCAGTGACAATGCCCAAGTCCTTTGAAAGGAACTATGCAATGGAATTGCTCAGACCCATGCCATGCTACTCTATGGGATTAAAATCTGGAAGAGAAATCAGGAGCCCTGGATTCTATCCATGATGCCCAGGGAAAGACCTCCACCCACCCAGCTTCTCCCTTGGGAATGCTTTTCCTAGACCTCGCACCCTCCTCCTTGCTCTTGATTCTAAATATAACCTTCCAGTGACTGCTTTGGGACTGCAGTCATCTGTATATTCAGACCGACTGCATTCAGGCTGGGAGACTATGCCTGAAAGTCACAGTGCAGCACATCCTAGTGTCTCCAGTGGCCTCTTGGCCCAAATGGGGCAAGAGCCCTCCCTCCCTCCCACCCTGAGAGTTCATCTGCATCCCCAGTTGGCTAGATGCGAACCCCTCTGAGGTCAAAGAATGGCACCCTTTTCCCTGGTGCAGAAGCACTAAAGTTTCATAACAGTGGAGAAGCCTTCTTTTGCCTTAATCCAACAGGTTTTCAGACTGTGTACCAGGGAACTGTCTGGGTCCCTCAATCACACAGTTAGGTGGCATTAGGCTGACAGTGGGCCCACAATTGCCAATTAAAGTGGGTGGGTGTGTTTCATCAGCATTTTCATATGTCCTAAAAAGTGGGAGCTTGTTTTTGGTGATTTTGGGGGACTGTTCCTAAGGGAGCAAAAACTAGGATTCCCCAGTCACAAAAGAAACCGGACTAATATTTTACTTCACTGTATTGAACTCACCCAGTCATGGCAAAACAGAGTGTCTGCCCCATTGCCATGGCAATGGAGATGAATTCTCTTCACCTCATTTCAGAAGAAGAGCAGAATTTGGCTTCCTTTCCCTTTGCTGATCATATAGCCATATGTGATTATATGGCGCCATTTTGTCATCACAAAGTGAGAAGAGAAAGACAGCCAATATGGTGTCATGGTTAGGGTGCTGGAATATGACCTGGAAAACTCAAATTCAAATCCCCAAAGGTGGATTGAAGGTGACTTAAATAAATAAAATGGGGACAGAGAAACCATGTATGCTGCTGAAAAGTACTGGGTTCGCCGCATGGAGGACTCGGACGACGACATGCTTAGCACGCGTTTATTATACTTAACACATACAAAGACTAACTCTAACGGCCCGACAGGGCCAACTATATACATATCCACCCAGCACCCCCCATTCCCATTGGAGGGTTTGAATGTCCCGCCAAAGTGGCTATTGGTTGGGGCTGGGGGATCCAGGATCCGAAGTTTCCATTGTTCTAGGATCCAAGCTCTTGCCTGTGCCGCGGACCCCTTGTGGCGGCCCATGTACATAACAGCTACCTTAAACTCCTTGAAGAAAGGACAGGATTTTTAAAAAGCATGAGATAGCAAACTCATGACCATGGGCAGTTCCTGATTGGCTGGGATTGTGATCCCTGACTGGCAGGCATTGTGCCATAAAGAAGTAATCCTATCAAGATTTTTTAAATGGCACCAAAATAGCAGCAGAACAATGATTGTGGACAAGTATGGAAAGTGCATGAAAGACTGGAAGAGAAGGGATTTTCGAAGGCCGTTGCATGAGCCTTCAAAGTATACTTTTTTCTTCAAAATGTTGATGGGTAAAAATGTGAAGCCACAGGAGAGCATGGGTTGTCTCCTAAGGTAAATTCATTTCAAGCACAGTGATTGGGAAGGTTAACAGTCCTGGGCAGTGCCCTGAGTATGCACCCTGTCACACAACCCAGGGATCCTGGGAAATGAGCAGACCATTCACAGCAGGCATTAAAGACTGAATCGGAAATATCCTAAATGAGTATGAAACAGTTGAAAAGCAGATACTGAGCTTCAGTTCATACCTTTTGCCCTTGGAAGACGCTTTGAAGGGGTGCCACTTCACAGTCTTTGTGAGCCCCAAATACTTTGCACATGGAACAGGTGGGCACCTCACAGGTTAAGCAGTAGATGTTGATCTTCTCGTCTTCATGCTCCTTGCACATGGGGTGATTTCCCTTCTTCAAGGGCCGGCTAAGGAAAACACAAGAGAATCAAACTAATATGATGCTTCAACTTTGGGAATCTGGCTCAGAGAAAGGGGAACAGATTTGGCCAAGAAGCAAGTTTTATGTTACAGACTAAAACAGTAGTGCTTCAACAATCCCTTTGTTTTAAAAAGTTAATTTGCTCTGGAGTGGGAAGGGACAGAGGCAATGTTTAATCCTCTGCCTACTCGTCCTCTGCATGACAAACATATATTTGAAACTCTGTGGGGGCACATTGGAGTGAGTGATTTAGAGGAGGGAAATAGCTGGTGTGGAAAGGATGAAGCACTTATATAGAAGTCATGATGTGGGAGAGGAATGAAGACTCAAACCTGGACATCTCTGCGTACAGTAGAGACTGGACTGGCTCCCATTTCATCTCTAATATTAACCTCCTTAGTGAGGTTATGTTTAGATCTTTCTACTACGTGTGCCAAAGTGTCCGAGAAGCAAGTTCAGTTTCTGCAGATCCCGTAATATTATTTTGGGAAGCGAATGCCCCTTCTTTGCTCTGTATGTGACTTCTGACCCCTCAGAATCTCATCAGTACCTGCCCTCCTGTATCTGGATCTCTTTATAATATGACAATTTTCATGGATTTTGATGGGCATGGATTAATGTAAATTCTCTGATGGGATATTGTCTAGATTAAAAGCCATGACACTGTCATTGGTGCGCTAGACTTTGGACATCAAAGCTGTTCTGGATTGGACCAGGGTCCAAGGAGTCATCAATTGTGTTTCCAGCTCTGGCCACCCAGATGCCTGTTTGAATTCACTAGTATATGATGCCACCCCCTGTTACCAGCATCGTGGCATTCAGAGGTATACAGCCTCTGACCATGGAGTTTCTGCTTAGCTAGTAATTGTTGATTACTGATTCGTGATACTGATTTGTGAAATGGTCTAATTTTTATTTAAAAGGTCTTCTAAACTAGTGGCCATCACTGGATCTTGTTGCAATGAATTCCCCAAGCTAACTATGTGTGTTGTATAAAGAAGAACACAGTTGATTGGGATGGGAATGAGCCCTCAGTGCTGGTTTAAAGGACATGGGGAAGCCCTGTGTACTGAACTCAAGGCACACACCCCCAATCTCTGAGACCTTCTTGTGCCTAGATTCACCCAGGAGGCAGCAGGCTATCTAGATCAACAGTTCATCACTTGTTAAAATGGCTCTGGCCATAGTACCACCGCAGAATGCACTACAGAATCCTATTCCACACACAACCTAAATTCTTCTCCCCCCAATTAGAAAACTAGCTGGAGAAGGCTAGGACAGAAACTTCTCCCTGAGATTTAATTTTCTACATAAAATGTAGGAGGGGCTGATTTTTTAGAGGAAAAGGTAAATCCTTACCTCCACATGAACTTGTCTTAGACTGAGTCAGACCACTGGTCTGCCAAGGCCAGTCTTGCCTACTCCGACTTACAATGGCTCTCCAGGGTCCCATGCAGATGTCTTTCATATCTCCTACCAGACCCTTTAAACACCAGCAGTTTGATCTGCGAGCATGTTTGCTGCCAGTGCCATGACAACCGGGTTGCCAACCTCCAGGTTGGGCCTGGGGAATCTCTCACTATTACAATTGGTTCCAGATGACAGTGATCAGTTCCCCGGGAGCAAATGGCTGCTTTGGTGGGTGGACTCTACGGTATCGGACCCTGCTGAGGTCCCTCCCCTCCTCAAACCCCACCACAGGCTCCACCCCCAGAAACTCCAGGTATTTCCCCACCCAGAGCTGGCAACCATACACAACAAGCTTCATTTGATGATGTCTGCACAATTGGGAAGCGCAAGAATCAGGAAGCAGGCCTGCACAATCTGCACCATCAGGAAGCAGGTCTGGGCAGTTTCCCCCCCAATCTGTTGCCAACCCTCTCTCTCATCCCACAGATCCTTAATTTAGGATCCATGAGAGGCTTGAAGTCACTCAGCAAACTCCATCTCAGTCAAAGGAGAAGGACTCCTTCTCCCCCCAGACTTTTTAATCAATTACAGATTGCCTCCCCTCAACCCCCTTTCTGATGATCAGCGGTTCAAGGAGCACCAACCTGGAGTATTCCTGTTTGTAGATCTCAATGATGTTCTCCACCAGTAAATTCCTCTGGAGGCCATAGACTCCATGCCGGTCCAAGATGACTTCGTGGCGGCAGGAAGGGCAACGGAACCGCCCGCCCGACAAGGTTGTTCCGCGACTACTTTGCCAATATGGGTTAGCAGCCTGTGGGTGCCATACACAACATAAGGTCAAAGGTCAAATAGCTACCACCAAAGCCAACTCTCCTTGCACCGCTGCCACCATCTGTCCTGAGATCTCAGCTATTCAAGTACTGTCGCAACCATCCAATATGCAGTAAGAATGATTAACCAGTGTCCATCCCAAAATGACTGGAAACTCCCAACATGTTTGGTGTGCAATGTTTGTCATTAAAAATGAATCTTCAGCCCCAGTCTGAATCACTTAGGAATGGTTGCCAGCACAGTTTGATTGGGGCTGGTTATTGGTGGCCAGAACCAACTGAGTTTTCATTTGAAGCAAAGATTAGCAAGTAGTTTATGTCTGCTTATTTTAATCACATGAGGTATGATTGGAAGAGACATGACGTATCTGACTTGCTGAAGCTAAGAAAGTCTGGCATTGCTCAGTACCTGGATAGTAGCCTTCAAGTAAACCTTAGTGCCAGGATGGTGGTAGCAGCTTGAATACTGGCCTTGGAGACTCGGGTTCAAGTTTCCACGCTACCATTGAAGTTCTCTGGGTGACTTTGGGCCAGTCACTCACTCTCAGTCTAGCCCACTTCACAGAGTTGTGAGGATGAAATGGAGGGTGAAGGACAACACTATATGCCACTTTGGGTCCCCATTGAGAAGAAAAGCAGTGTACAAATGTCTCAATAAAAATAAATGCAACCCGCCTTGAATTCCACAGTGGAAAACAGATATAAATGCAATAGGATGTATCCAACCATGTGATTCCTCCACTGGAACAGTAGAAAAGAGCAGGAGTTCAGTAGCACCTTAAAGAATAACAAAATATGTGGCAGGGTATGAGCTATCCATCTTGACCCACTGGAACAGCATTTCCATTTGTGTCAACGGGGTGGCAATTTCTGCCTCCCCCCCCCACCACTGCTGATGCCCCCAGGGCTGTTCCCAAGGGTCTGCTGATGCTCAGCGTCAGAATTTGGGGGTGCCCAGTGGCCTGCATCAGGTGGGGGGGGGAGCAATAAAGCCCCACTCTGCAAAATATGCAGATGGCTGGAAACATCCCAAAATAATTTCTCTTCTGGTTTTTATGTGAATATTTTGCCTGCCTTTTTCTGAATGTCACTGGAGCCCTAAAGGTAAGGTTTAGTAGAAATCCAAACACGTAAATATAAAAATGAAATCCCATCTTGGATATAAGACTTGCCTTTAGACCAAGCGCCCTCAGAGTCCTGAAAGTATTTGCTTTTTAACCATGGACAACCAAAATCCTCTGATACAATATAAACAGAGCATGAAGAAGAAAAACCATGCCCTGTATCTAGTCCAGCTCCGAATCCTTGATACAATCCCCAGTAGCTATTATTCAGAGGCCGACTGCCCTGAATGTTGAGATTTTACCTAATTGCCATTAATTTAACCTGTCTATTCCTCTTTAAAAAGCCACCTAGACTAGTGGCTATTGCATCTTGCAGTGAATGCCAGGACTTCTGTGAAGACAATTCTGAAAGGTACTACAGATCAGCTTCATTGTGAGACCACCATGGGCAGGTGCTCTAACCCCTTGATCAGTTTTCAGCCCAATCACATGAGAATTTGACTGGTTTTAGGTGTGCCTAATTGAGCTGTGGTGGCTCAAGTGGTTAAGATGCTGAACTGCAGGCTGTGGAAGGTCAGTAGTTCAGCAGTTCAAGACCTGAGTGTGCCGCATGACGGAGTGAGCTCCCGTCTCTAGTTCCAGCTCCTGCCAACCTAGCAGTTCAAAAGCAAGAAATTGCAAGTAGATAAATAGGTACCACTTCGGTGGGAAGGTAACAGCGTTCCGTGCGCCCTGGTGTTTAGTCATGCCGGCCACATGACCACGGAAACGTCTTCAAACAGCGCTGGCTCTTCGGCTTTGAAACGGAGATGAGCACCGCAACCCTAGAGTCGGACTCGACTGGCTTTCGAGCAAGGGAACCTTTACCTTTACTTTAATTCTTCATAGCACTGAACTGTGATTTGCCTTGTGCACTTGCATTTATTTTGCTGTAGCAAATGACTGGGGTGGAGGGAGGAATCATAGTGGAATTTTATTATTTGACAGTATCTAAAGAGTGCTGGGAATAAAATACAGTTCCTTGTGACCTAATGATGTGGCTTCATCTTGTGCACCTGCCATCCCAACAGGGTCCCCAGTGGACTGAAGGGTGACAGGGTACCCTTATGGTTCATAAAGGAAAATGTAGAAATGCATTGTGGGAACAACACCTCCCCCCAACTCTGTGTAGATGCAAGCACAGACATTGCTTCAGCAATCTGTAGTCTTTTGTGCACAAAGTTGATTTTTTTTACAACCAATTTGCACCACTGTTTGCACTCGTTGGCAATGAATTGCAAACAGACATTAAGCTGAACAGTGCATTTGTGCTGGAAAAGATTTGACTGCCTTCCTATCCTTCTCCTCTACAAACTGTTCCCTATATGATAAATAACAATTTGCCCCATGTAAATGGACATCAGATCTGCCAGATGGAGGAATGTTTGGCTGGGCCTGTGGGCTGTGCATGATATTCCAAGCCACATTGGCTCCGACACCAATTCCCAAGGTGTTTAATCCTGCAGAGTGTCCACCCCCCACACATACTTCTTGCTTGGTGTTCGTATTAATGAGATTCTACTTGTATTGGCCTTTTGGGCACGAAACTGATTATGTATCTCCATTTCCAGAAGCATCTCTTGGGCTCTTTTCCCACAAGACAGTTCTGCTCTGGCACAAGGAAGGATATCATTTCGTGATGGAAAAACTAGGTGTGCCAATAAAACAGACACACACAGGTGTTTGTTGAGTTACACAGATTTTCCTCACTGGAAACAACATCCATGCAAGAGCCCTTCTTGAGGGATGCAGCCAGTGACAAGACTGGCTTCAGTTTCAACAGGCACCTCTTCCCAGCCTGCCAAACTGTAAATCTTTTGGAAAACTTTGAGGTTTCATCCAGCAAACAGAGGCCATTTTCTCCTCCCCAATCCTTTGTTTTGTTTCCTTGGAGGTTCACTACAAACACAGCTGGGGAAATCTGAGTCAGGAGGAAAATGGGGCCCCTAAGTGACAAATGCTCTTATCAGCTGGTTCCTAGCCAGCATTCCTCTATAATAAGAGGAGAGAATTAGTTCTCTGGTATGAAGAGGGATGCTTATGGTTTGCCAGGCAAGGCTGAGGTGCTGTAGGCCAGAACCAGTGCTTCCCAAGGTCAAGGGGTTCATTGCATCCCCCTAAAAAAAATAAGGATTGATCCTGATCTTGGACAGTGAAAGACAACACCATGACAGAGACCTTTGTCCAGTATTCAAGGGATATTGAAGATACACAGACAACTTGAAGAGGCACACCTGGACAGACCTCTTGCTATAATTCTACAAAGGCTTACTAGCACGTATGTCAAGGGCTGCAATCTATGCACGCTTTCTTGGGAGTAAGTCCCAACAAACTCAGTAAATACACATGGGATTGGGATGAACTGGATAAGAGATTTAAAAACCACTTTCAACCAGAGACAAACAGTGCAATCCTATGCAAAGTTACACCCTTCTAAGCCCACCAATGGACTTGAAAGTATGTAACTCCACTTAAGATTGCAATAAAAGTGTCAACGGTGACTAGCACTTACTCAGGTCATGGTGCAAACAGTTTCACACGTGACTCCAAAAATGCCCTTTGGAGACTGGCTCCAGCGAACCATTAAATTTGTGTGTCCGCTGTGAATAAGAAACATATATTCCAAGCCAACGAAGAAGAATGGTTGTAGACTGATTTAAGGAAAAGCCCCTCCTTGTGAAAACAGCCTTCCATGCTCCCCTTGTCAGCAGCAGAAAGCCCTCCCATTCCCAGAACTTCCTTAACATAATGCTGCCGCTCTCCTGTGAACCCTCAAGCACTGCGGTTTCAATCTTAGCAACGGCCAAGCAGTTTAAAACACACCCTACCTTAGACAATATTTTGGGTGCACACTGACCTGGAAGACGTCATTGGCACATTTCCTGCAGAGGTTATGCTGGCAGGGTAAGATCACCACAGGTTTGGCGAACATCTCCAGGCAGATGGGACAGATCAGCTGCTTCTCCAGGTTCTCCATGGGGTTAGAGTCTCGAATGATGCTCGACTGGTAATCCATTGCTCCGTTCGGGGCTTCTTCCAAGGTATATCCTTACTGGCAGGAGAGACGCTGCGGAGAACGACTTGCGATCTCCTTCTAGAAGACCGACTTGGCTCTCGAGTGGTGCTCTGCTGTCTGACACCTCGAGCTAACTCTCTGGGTTTCTGCACTTTGTCTGCGGCAGCTCCCAGTTGTCTATTTATAATTTATCTCAAGGGTCACGTGTGCTTTGGCTGGCAGAATCAGTTGGGAAGAAGAGGGTCGTGTTTCCTCTCGGGGCTGACACACTGTCACATGGAAGGGGGTGAGCAGTCACCCCTCCAGAGAGCTTGGTCTGTAAACAAGGCACAGAACAAGCTGTTCACGGTTTGGAAAGTAGATTTCCAGGGAGGTGGTATGATTTAATATCCCCCTCTTTCACCATGCTCTTTTGGAACAAAGAAACTACAGCCCAGTGGCCACAGGTGGTCACACCTCTCAGGGCATTCAACAAGAAATGCTAGCAAGGTCTCTCCCATAACTCCAAGGATTAAATCTGAGCCACTCAACAGAATTGTTTATTTATTTATTTCATTCCACTTCTATCCCGCCCTCCCCGCACGCAGGCTCAGGGCGGCTTACAGGGCACAAGGTGCTATAAAACAGATACATTAAAACAGCAGAAGCTGAAAACATTAACAACTCACAGGATACATGGACTAAAATTGCACACTCTCCATTGCGTGTCAGGAGGAGGTCCAAGATCAAAATCCGAAGGGAGACGGCATGAGCCATGATGTTCCAGTTACTCATCGGCCCACCCCCGACGGTCCTGCTCCGCATATATGCGGTGGTGGTAGTGGCGGCGGCGGCCCCTACTCAAAAGCCTGGCGGAAGAGCTCCATCTTACAGGCTCTGCGGAACTGTAAAAAGTCCCGCAGAGCCCTGATCTCTTCTGGGAGCTCATTCCACCAGATAGGGGCCGCCACCTAAAAGGACCTGGCCCTCGTGGTAGCTAGCCTGGCCTCCTTAGGGCCCGGGGTCACTAAACGGTGCTGTGACCCCGACCGAAGTGCTCTTTGGGGCCTGTATGGGGAAAGGCGGTCCCTCAGGTATGTCGGACCCTGGCCATGTAGGGCTTTAAAGGTAAGCACCAGCACTTCGAAACGAATTTGGTACGCTATAGGCAGCCAGTGCAGCGCCTTCAGCACAGGTTGGATGTGTTCCCATTTAGGGGCACCCACCAACAACCTGGCCGCATTACTATTTTCATCACAGGCTGCTTTCATCTTCTACAGGATGACTCTTCACATCTCCTCCTGCTGGTGCCTAGGAATCCCACAGCACCCTGGCAACTCACATCTGGGCTCTCCTCTGATTGCCGATTCACATGCAGAGGTGGCCTGGCCATTTAACTCACAGGGAAATTTCCTGGTGGACCACTGGTGGTCAAGAACAAGCAGAGCCAAAGCCCAGCAACTTTTCCAACACCTCAAGGGCCACTTGGCTCAGGCCTTCCTTGGCAATGGTTTTTGATGCTACCGGCTCACAACCTGTCTCCTCCTACTGTGCTTCTGTTTGCAGGAGGAAGGATGCAACAATGGATCTTGGTAGAGCATATGCTGAATATAGATCATACACTGTCCTGACCTGGATAGCCCAGGCTAGCCCGATCCCGTCATATCTCAGGAGCTAAGCAGGGTCGGCCTTGGCTAGTATTTGGAAGCGTGACCTCCAGGGAATACCAGGGGTGTGCTGTAGAGGCAGGCAATGACAAAACCACCTCTGAAATGTCTCTTGCCTTAAAAACAAGTCCAGCTTGCCACCTAGTGGCGCACAATGCTAAAGAGCTAGAATTTCTGACTGCCAGATAATCTTAGGATCACCTGACTATTCTACACACAACACTATACAAATTAATTAATTAATTAATATACTGAACAAGGCAAATGCAATTCTGGGCTGTTTCAACAGAAGTGTAGTATCCAGATCATGCAAAGTGATAATATCACTTTACTCTGCTCTGGTTAGACCTCACTTAGCGTATTGTGTTCAGTTTTGGGCACTACAGTTTAAGAAGGATGTGAATAAACTGAAATGTGTACAGAGGAGGGCAAGAAAGATAGTAACCAAGACCTTTTCTGCATGCTGGAGTTACTACTGAATTTCTTGGGAGTTGATCCACAAGCACTGGAATTGGTACGGGCAAGGTTCTTCTGCACATCTGCCTTCCTTGTGCCATTTTCACAGTTATGGAATCAGTTTTTCTTCTGCATGTGCCTTAAATAATGAGGACTGGTGCAGTCACCATCAGTGTCAGTATCAGTGGATCACAGCACCCTCTTTGTTTAATGCCCCTAAAATAACAATATAATGCTGTGGTGTTGCAATGATAGTTTAAGCAGGTTCTTTGAATTCCCAACTTTTTTAAAAAAGCAAGTCTCTATCCTCCTCCCTCATGGAGATATACAGAAAAGGGTCATTTTTGTTTTAATTGAAATCACTGTCTTGGGGGGAGAGGGAGTGGTTTAATGATGACAACAGTCCAAAAATTGAAAAGTGGGCTGGAGGTGGGTGGGAGTTGACGGATCAAAGAAAACTGATAGAGAAAAAGCCAACCCAGAATGAGCTTCCAGAAAAAGTTCAGGTTAAGAGTGGTCTCAAAAGAGCTGGGAGGGGGGGAATGGGGCGGGGGGAGATGAAGTGAACACTAAAGGCACAAAAAGGCATGCAGAAATCAGGGGATAAACCAAAGCAGTATGTGGCCAGAACCAACAACAGTAGCAGCAACAAAACATTTGGAAAAACCCACATCCTATGAGGAAAGGTTAAAGGAGCTGGGTATGTTTAGCTTGGAGAGGAGATAATTGAAAAAGTGATATGATAGCCATCTTCAGGTATCTGAAGGGCTGCCATATAGAAGATGGAAATTAGTTGTTTTCTATTGCCCCAGAAGGTTGAGTCAGAACCAAAGGGTTGAAATTAAATCAAAAGAGTTTTTGGCTAACTATTAGGAAGACAGTTTGAGCAGGCCCTCAGTGGAACAGGCTTCCTCAGGAGGTGGTCTGCTCTCCTTCTTTGGAGGTTTTTAAATAGAGTCTAGATGGCCATCTGACAGCAATGCTGAGTCAATAACTCACAATGAATTTAGGCAGACTGTGAGACGGTGGGCAGGAAGGGATAAGCCAGTGCTTGGCCCTTGTGGCTCTTTCTTATATGTGTGGCTCTTTCTTATATATGCAGCATAACTCAGTTCAGGACTACACTGAAAATGTAGTGGATTGGCATCACCAACCTCGTTGAATCTTTGGGGGCTTTGAGAATTTGAAAAACAGGTAGTGGGCACCACAACAAAATGGCTGCCATGGGGCTGGGTCCACCCACAAAATGTTGGGTGTTTTCATAACAGAGGCAGCTGTCTCCAAATGGGTGCTGCATGCAGATATGAAAGGTGATGCCTCCTGTGAAGCATCTCTTGCTCAAATGAGATGGAAGAAAGCCAGGATTGGATCTTTGTTTGGGGGAAGAAGTAAGTGGCAGCCAGGAAACACATCAGTGAGTGCCATGACTGCTATGAGCACTGATGAAGTCCACATAGGCTAAATAGACACAAACAGGAGCTTATGGATAGGGATGGGCACGAACCAGGAAAATGCTGTTCAACTCATCGTTCATAGCATGCCCGGTTCATGAGTCACGAATTGTCACAAACATTTAGACACCAAATGAACTGATTCAGTTCATGAGGTTTGTGATGCAGTAGAATCTCTCCCCCCCCAGCAAGCTAGAGACACCAAACTCACAGGGGATCTCCGTCTGACTCTCCTCTGCCTACCTTCCAAGTTTGGTGAGGATTGGATTTATGAGGTCCAAGTTACGGCCCCCCAAAGAAGGTAGCCCAGGAAAGTGTTTTCTGGGGAAATGAGAGGTGCAGGTTCAGGAGTGTATAGAATGGACCCCGTGCAAGCCAGATACCTCAGGCTCACAAAGGGTTTCCCCCTGATGGTTCTCTACATGCCCATCAAGTTATGTGCAGATTGGACGTATGGGGTCTGAGTTATGGCCCCCCAAAGAAGATACCCCAGGAAAGTGCTTTTGGGGGAAATGTCAGGAGCAGGTTCAAAAGTGAAAGCTATGCCTGCCAAATGCACAGGGAACCTTGCCCTGCCACCTGCTTCTCTACAGTCTCTCACCTGTTGCTTTGAAGTCTGGTAAACATTTTGATTAAGTGGGGAGTGTCTGGAAATGTATCCATGAACTGCCACAAACCGCTTGAAAGTTTGTGGAAAGTTTGTGCCAGTCAACCTGCCACGAACTTCAGTTTGCAAATCACTAACCATCCAAAATCCATCAAGAACTTTAGCTTGTGAGCTGGTTTGTGCCCATACCTATGTGGATGAATACTAGGGTTGCCAACTTCCACGTGGTATCAAAAACAAGACAGGCTTTGGTGTGAATACAATAGAAAAAATGAGCTCACCAAAAAAAAAATCACTCTTCTACAATTGTTTTAAATTTTTTATTTTTTTCCAAACAGACAAAACATAAAAGTGGGGATAGAATACAGTATCAATTTCTTCTCTGTTATTACACCTCATATGTAAACTAAGTCTATTTCCTGTATATATCATAATACATAATTTGCAGATCACTAAGTATGCATTTTCTTATTCTGCTAAAACTAGCAGTAAAGCCCGTTGTGGAAATAAATACAACGAGATCTAGGCTTTGGGGGAGTGCTCTGGCTTTGGGCAAAAAGTGTCAATTTGCTGTGGTGACCTCAGCAGGGTATAATGACAGAGTGCACTGTTTTCTCCAGAGGAACTGATCTCTGCTCCCTGAACAGCAGTTGTAATTTTGAGTGATCTGTAGCCCTCACCTGGAGATTGGCAACAATTGTTACCCAGGACGAAATGGCTGGTTTGGAGGGTGGAGTCTATGGCATTCTACCTGTCTGAGGTCCCACCCCTCCGCAAACCCCACCCTCTCCAGGCTCCACCCCTCAAATCCCCAGGAATTTGCCAGCCTGGAGTTGGCAACCCCATCTCCTTCCCAGCTAACTATCAACCTACCATTATCTGCCCCTTTGACTTCAGCTGACTTCCGCCCTCCCTTCTGCAGAGCAATTATAATTTTGAGTGGTCTCCAGCCCTCACCTGGAGATTGGCAACAATGGTTCCGCATGAGGGACTGAGTGGTTTGGAGGGTGGAGTCTATGGCATTGTACCTGTCTGAGGTCCCACCCCTCCTCAAACCTCACCCTCTTCAGGCTCCATCCCTCAAATCTCCAGGAATTTCCCATCTGGAGTTGGCAACCCTATCAGGATTGGCCCCAATATGTTTTCTCCCAAAGGCCAAAGTAGGTGACTGGACCAAACTTAGTTCCCTACCAACAGGCACTGAGGGGAAAGTAGGGTTGCCTGCTCTAAGGAGGGAAATAC
Source organism: Gekko japonicus (assembly GCF_001447785.1). Classification (NCBI taxonomy): domain Eukaryota; kingdom Metazoa; phylum Chordata; class Lepidosauria; order Squamata; family Gekkonidae; genus Gekko; species Gekko japonicus. The sequence continues at coordinate 1,632,014 of NW_015166419.1, forward strand.
CTGGAGTTTTTGGGGGTGGATTCTGTAGAGGGCAGCATGGGGGGGGCGGGGGCGGAAGGACTCAGCAGGTATAATGTCATAGGGTCTACCCTCCAAAGCAGCCATTTTCTCCAGGGGAAACTGATCTCTGTCATCTGGAGATCAATTGTAGCAGTGGGAGATCTCCAGGTCCCACCTGGAGATTGGCAACCCTAGGGGAAAGTCAGCTGCACAGCAGGGGGTTGAAGAGAATGGTTTGATGGCTGCTGGGCCAAGATTGGCAACAATAGTTCCCCAGGAGCAAATAGCTGGGTTGGAGGGTGGAGTCTATGGCACTGTAACCTGTCTGAGGTCCCCCTCTCCGGCCTCCACTCCTCAAATCTCCAGGAATTTCCATACCTAAAGCTGGCAACTTTATCTCCTCCCCTCTCAGTAGCCTCTTATTTTGCCTTAAATTGGTTTTGATGCCAGCAGAGTGAGAAAATGCCAGAGGCTCTGGGTGGGTGCCCCATCGTAAATGCACCAAACAATTCCTAAAGATTTGCCAAAACACTACTCTGTTGATAAATTGCAGCACTTTGAATTAGCACCAGAGCTTTAAGAGCTCTCCAGCTGTCACCTGGACAACAGCTTGTTTGGAGGGGGGGGAGTATGGCATTGTATCTGTCTGAGGTCCCCCTCTTCCTCCTCCCCCTCCTCAGACCCCACCCTCAGCAGGCTTCATCCCTAAAATATCCTGGAATTTTCCAACCTGGAGTTGGCAACCCTATGTCCTGGAGTTCAAACCTGGAGTTGGTTCCATATGCAACTGACATTCCAACTGCCTTGCGGGGAGGGGGGTGAGTTTGAGGTGTGGAATGCAGTGAAGTCCAATCAGCTTCCATATGCAAAAGACCTTGAAGGTTCCATATGCAACTGACATTCCAACTGCCTTGCGGGGAGGGGGGTGAGTTTGAGGTGTGGAATGCAGTGAAGTCCAATCAGCTTCCATATGCAAAAGACCTTGAAGGTTCCATATGCAACTGACATTCCAACTGCCTTGCGGGGAGGGGGGTGAGTTTGAGGTGTGGAATGCAGTGAAGTCCAATCAGCTTCCATATGCAAAAGACCTTGAAACGCTGGGTGGGGTGGTGTGGGTGGGACCGGGCTTCGGCTTCTTATTGGTCGGCAGATATGGTAAGTGGCAGTCCCACCGGCCTAACACTAAAGGGGCCAAATTTAGAACGTTGCGATATAGAACATTGCTATTCAATTATAATAAGGGAGAGATGAGCTTTGTCTAAGCATATTATCAATTTCTTAAGCAGTTTAATATCATAAGCAAAATATTTGTTTTATACAGAGAACTATTTGGATCTTATTCCAACAAACATATCTATAAGTCCCTCAGTGATTCTCAGTGGGTATATAAGAAAGCTTACAGTCTCAGGAATCCCCTCAAACATTTTATTTCTAAACTAGCAGTAAAGCCCGTTGTGAAAGCAATACAACGAGATCTAGAAAGATGTGATTTGTAACGAATGCATAGGCTGGAAGGAGGTAAAGTACCTCCTGGATATTTGGGGGGTGGATTCTGTAGAGGGCAGCATTGGGCGGGGGGGCGGAAGGACTCAGCAGGTATAATGTCATAGGGTCTACCCTCCAAAGCAGCCATTTTCTCCAGGGGAACTGATCTCTGTCATCTGGAGATCAATTGTAACAGCGGGAGATCTCCAGGTCCCATCTGGAGATTGGCAACCCTAGGGGAAATTCAGCTGCACAGCAGGGGGTTGAAGAGAATGGTTTGATGGGTGCTGGGCCAAGATTTGCAACAATAGTTCCCCAGGAGCAAATGGCTGGTTTGGAGGGTGGAGTCTATGGCACTGTACCTGTCTGAGGTCCCCCTCTCCGGGCTCCACTCCTCAAATTTCCAGGAATTTCCATACCTAAAGCTGGCAACTTTATCTCCTCCCCTCTCAGCAGCCTCTTTGTAGACAAAATTCTGTCTTTCTCATTAGCGGGGAGCAAAGCAGCTTACTTCATTCTCTTTGGCTTTGCGATTTGTACAGCAACACTGTAAGGTAGGTTAGGCAGAAAGTCTGTGGCTGGTCCGAACTCACCCAGTCAGCTTCCATAGGGATGCTCTGCTGAACAGAAGCAAGCAGCCAGGGCTAGTGATGCCATGCCAGTCTGGAGGCATGAAGTCACCCTGAGAGCGCTTGCAGGCCTAGGGTTGCCATTGCCAACAATGTCAAATTGATGCAAAGGAGGGTGGAAAAGGCTCGCAGTGATTTATGATAGCCTGCAACAGCTTGTTAACAGCCGAGCAACCGGTGCGGTGAACCTCGGCGTGGTGAGAGAACGACTGAGAGGCGTTGGGGGAAGCCCCGAGAGCACCGGGCTCGACGGAGCCTATACTAAAGGGGCCCAGGAGATAGCGCGGGGTACCTGAGGTGTGCTCGGGCCCTAGCGAAGTCCACGGGCCCAAGTCTGGGGAGCGCGGAGCTGGCGACGACACAGCAACGTGCCGGGCAGTGAAGAGGGGCAGCTCGTTCCAAGACGATTGTGAGAGAACCGATGGGGTTGAGCTGGTTCCAGTCTTCAGGTTTACATCCCCCCCCCCAGCCTCTGCCTAGGGAAAGGGCAGTCTTTCCCTGCAGTGAGAACCAAAGCAGCTGACATCAGTATCCTCTCCCCCGTATGATCTGCACAACTACCCTATGAGGTATGTTAAGGTTGAAAGTGTGTGAGTGGTCCAGAATCCCCCAGGCAGCTTTTAAAACAAGAACCTGGGACCTGCACACCATCCTCTGAAGCTGTGGCAGTAATGGGGTGACTGCTGGCACCTTTTCCTATCTTTTTTTGCCTTGTGGTATGCTGCTTGTGGTGTGATGTGTCTTCTTTGGGATGTGGCATGATTGTGTTATTGGGTTTGTTTCTTTTGAAGGGGAAGTGATGTGTTGTGAGTGAGGACATATTTTACCTCAGAATACAGTAGGTTCCATATGCAACTGGCAATTCCAACTGCCTTGCGGGGGGGGAGTTTGAGGTGTGGAATGGAGTGAAGTCCAATCAGTTTCGATATGCAAAAGACCTTGAAACGCTGGGCGGGACTGCACAAAGCAGCCAGTCAACCCAGCCAGCGTCTTCTGACTGACATTTCTTGCGGCCAAACACTAAAGGTGTGCATTTTGGAATGTTGGAGCCCACTATGGCTTTATATATAAGAGAGAGATAGAGAATTATCAGCATCTTAACCATCAACATAAATTTTCAATGATTATATAAGGGAGGCTTAAAATCTCAGGAGAGCGAATCAGTTGTTTACATAATGAAAAGAATGTGGTCAGAACAAAATGGAGTTATAAGGTTCAACAGAGATAAACAGATTTTGTTATGGGAACTTAATACATGTGAAATTCAAATAAGGTCCATAAAATTTTTAAGAAGACATTTTAGCTCTTAACTGCCAGCTTAAACAAAGTCCTCTTTTATTTTCTTCACTCAATATTTTGTTGATAGAGTTTCCTTTAGATACTTTCCAGAGTCGCAATAGAAATGTGGGGGGGGGAGAATTCTTCTCCTTTCCCTTTCAATCTTTTTAAACTTTAAAGGGAGCAACCTTGTATGATAAATTTTCTGGTGGTGTTGCTATAACAGAGTTCAAATTATTAGAGGAGATTTTAGCTCTTAAATGCCAACTTAAACAGAGTCCTCTCTTGTTTTCTTCGCCCAAAACACTGTTTATAAAGTTTCTTTGGGGATCTTTTCCTAGCCAATGTAGAGATGGGGGGGGGACTTCACCCTCCCCTCCCAATCTTTAAACTTTAAAGGAGCTGATGTTGTGTGCAGGATTCTCTGGTAGTGTTGCTTTAACAGGTACGTACGGGAAACAGAAAAAACTTCATCGTTGTTATGGATGAGGCGCAGACTATAAGTCCCTCTTAGTGGATAGCAACAGCTAAAATGCTCATGGCTGCCATGAGTAATCTTCGTTGTTCCTTGCTGGGGACGCTCCAAAGGCGTCAAGAAGCTGGCGGTGGCTGGGAGCTCATCCTAGCTCTGTCCGTCTCACTGCGCTGTAGCTCCTCTCTTCTACAATTTTGTGACACATTAGTTGTACTTATATAACAAATTTCCTGTATTAAACAACATTCATTCTTGTGTGAAGTGCATTTCATGGACATAAGCAAAGCCAGTAAATGGTAACATCAATACAATACAAAACAATACAAAATCTTGATGTAGTTGTTCTTAACACTGTTTTGGCTATGCTCCTGTAACGTTTATTCTTTAAGACGTCCTGACGTCCTCCCCTTCAAACGTCCCCCTCCTCAAGCTCCACCCTCAAAATCTCTAGGTATTTTCCAGTCCAGAGCTGGCAACCCTAACGAATAAAGAAGTGCTCCAGCCCATCTTCTTTCACTGAGGTTTGTGTGGAGGAATTTCTCAAAGGGAGTGTGCCCTGCAATGTTCCTTCTAAGCCAGTAGTGGCGAACGTATGGCACGGGTGCCAGAGGTGGCACTCAGAGCCCTCTCCGTGGGCACGCGTGCCATCGCCCCAGCCAGGCCCAGACCATCATTAAAGTGTTGAACTTTTTGCCAAATAATTTTAAGTAAAAGAAAGCATTTGGGATTGCTTTCCTTACTTTGTTTGGATCATCTTAAATTAATGTATGAGTTGTTTTTTCTAAAGTAAAACCTCAGTATTCAGGTTAAATTGCCGTGTTGGAACTTTGCGATAAATAAGTGGGTTTGGGGTTGCAGTTTGGGCACTCTGTCTCTAAAAGGTTCGCCATCACTGCTCTAAGCTGTGAAGTCTTGTGAGCAAAAATTTCTACTTTGTGAGCTACTGGTATTAAAGTTGTGAGTGAGTGATTTGGCTACTGCATACATTAGTTTGCTCTGGAGCCATCCTTCCTGAGCGAAGACAAAAATGTGTGAGCTGGAGGCTAAAAAACGATGAGCTAGCTCACACTAACTCAGCTTAGAGGGAACATTGGTGCCCTGTAAGGTAAAGGTAAAGGTTCCCTTGCTCGAAAGCCAGTTGAATCCGACTCTAGGGTTGTGGTGCTCATCTCCGTTTCAAAGCCGAAGAGCCAGCGCTGTCCGAAGACGTTTCCGTGGTCATGTGGCCGGCATGACTAAACACCAAGGCGCACGGAACGCTGTTACCTTCCCACCAAAGTGGTACCTAGTTATCTACTTGCAATTTCTTGCTTTCGAACTGCTAGGTTGGCAGGAGCTGGAACTAGAGATGGGAGCTCACTCCATCATGCGGCACCCGGGTCTCGAACTGCTGAACTACCGACCTTCCACAGCCTGCAGTTCAGCGTCTTAACCACTTGAGCCACCGCAGCTACGTACGTATGTATTCACAATAAAAGGAGAGGACATAGCATCCCCCAAGTGTGTAGAAGAGGAGCGTGTGATTTCCCTGAAAAAAATGGAAAGTTACAAATGTTTCTCAACAGACCTAGAATGATAACATCCTGTTTATGGCTCTGTAAAGAAAGGCTAAGCCAATACTCTGGTCCCTGTGTGTGGGTGACAGCCCAGTCTCTGACAGGTCAGAAATCGAATACACAGGGAGGAGGGGTGGCAGTGTAAAATTACCTCTAGTTTGTGATGCCAGTAAAAATCAAAGCCTTAGGAAATGGACTGGCCCTTGACAGCCACATATTCCAACTCTTCCTAGTTTCCAGGGTCTGTCCTAGTTTTCTGCTATTTGTCCTTAATAAATTGATTCTTAAGGAAGCCTCATTAAAACGATGTGCAAATCAGCCTGCAGTAGCTGTCCTTTTCTAGGGTTCAGCTCCCTCTGCAGTCTTTAGAAGTTCAGTCTCTGAGTGGGGAATGGATGCTTCCTATATCTAGTGCTCTTGCATGCCAAGGAACTGAGCATAAACATTAAAGCACAAGGGAGTGCACAGCCTGCTGTTTCATACCCTACAACAGTCGAGGCATAGGCCCCGTTCATACGAGTCATTTTGGGCCGGGAGTGGGCCGGATTGGAAGCGCAGCAAACGGGAGCGATCCGACGCCAACATCTGCCTGGCGTTGCGCTCCCGTCTCCGATCCGGCCCTTCCCCCGATGATGCGCGGCAAAAATGAACCACCTACCTTCAGTGGTTCATCCGTTTGGGCCGCATCATCCTGGGCGTGGGATCGGCGGCGCGTCTTGCTGCCGCCGCATCCCCAGCCCCCTGCCGTACTGCGCATGCTCTGCGCAGTTCGGCAGCCTCCCCCTCCCACTTGTATCTTCCTCCCCGGCATCTGATCGTGCTGGGGAGCAACGACGCGCAGCTAACGGGATCCGTGGGATCCCGCCGCGGCATTTATTTTTTGGCGAGGCTTTTAAAAGCCGCGCTTCGCCCCGTTTTTTCCCTGCCGTGTGGCAGCGGCCATAGTTTGGCAATTGTTAAAACTAACATAAGGTAGGAGAATGATATTTTCCTTTGAACAAAAATACCCTCTTGCCTTCTATGTCCGTGCAGGGAAAACTAAACAAATCCTTAACTGATATGCAGTGCTATTGTGTGAGGGAAACATGGGCTGTGGAGATTTCTGTTCGAATTCTGGTACCCATCTGGGATCTTTGGGAAATTGGACAGGTTAGAAAGCATGACTGACAGCCAGACAGAATTCTAAAGTTATTTTATTTTTATCACAGCTTTTTTGAGAAAATCGGGGTGCAGTTACATGGGATTATGGGAGGGAAGGCGGCATGGCATAGTCTGCTCTCGTCAGATCTCAGAAGCTAAGCAGGGTCAGTACTTGTAAGGGAAACCAAGGAAGACTTTCCAGAGGAAGGGCCCGGCAAACCACATCTGCCTTGAAAGCCCCTTGCTGGGGTCGCCATATATCAGTTGTGACTTGACAGCACTTTATGCAGACACATGGGATTATATGACTTCATGTGACAGAAAGGAGAAAGAAAGCTCCCAGAATCTTCTGCAATACACTAGAATTCAGTGGCAGCTGACAGCGAAAGGATTATCTGCAAGTGGAAAGTCTGACAACCCCCTGGACTGCAAAACACTGGGTCTCTTAATCAACTACTTAGGGCACAGAAATCACTGTCCACATTCTATTAAAAAGCGGTGGTAATGAGATATCCTGCCAAGCCTCACTGCAAATCACGGTATAGCACATGAGTAAACATGTACCTGGGGAGGGCTCTGGCTCAGTGATAGAACATATGACTTGTCACTGGCAGTTTTCAGGTTCAATCCCAAGTACTGGCAGTGTAAAAAAACAATCTTAGTGTAATGTATTCAGTCCCAACCGCGTGGCACCCCGGGGCTCCACGCAGTCCGGCTAAACCTCTGAGCTTTGATCCGGGAAACAATGGACTAAGCGGATCCTAGCCCGCACCAATCCGAGGGCTAGGCTCCCGGCCGAGAGCCCATGGAACTCTCGGCCACTGTAAATAGCCTATTATGGTGTAGGGGTATGTTTTGGGGTGTGGTTTTCATGGAATATAAGCCGGCCTGTGAGCTGGCTAAAGTTGTCTTGTTCTGCACTAATAAAAGTATGAGAGCTGTAATCACTCGTCAGTCGCAGTACTTTTCACTTAGCTAACAGGGCTGGGAAAGGCCTGTCACTTTGGAAGCCCACCATCAGTTTGGGTAGGGAGGCCTGTGTTGAATATGAGATAGCTTCATATAGTCCCAGTCAGTGTTCCCTCTAAGCTGAGTTAGTGTGAGCTAGCTCACAGTTCTTTAGCCTCTGGCTCACACATTTTTGCCTTAGCTCAGGAAGGAGGGCTCCAGAGCAAACTAATTTATGCAGTAGCCAAATTGCTCGCTCGCAACTTTAATGCCAGTAGTAGCTCACAAAGGAGAATCTTTGCTCACAAGACTCCACAGCTTAGAGGGAACACTGGTCCCAGTGGTGGTCTTAGTGATTATGAGGGCCTAGGCAAATGTCAATGATGCCCCCCACACTATTTTTATTACCAAACAACCCGCTCTAAACAAGAATAAAGTTCTCAGTTTTCACAATGTATGTCCTTTCAAAAGCGCATGAGTTTGTATTTCAAGTTTACTCTGCTTTCCATCACTATTGTCAACCACCCCCACCGGCCATCAACAGTGTGCTGCCTGCCCGTAGGTAAGACCACTCCTGTATGTTCCTCAAAGCTTCAATTCCCAAATCTATCACATTTCATCCCATCCTTCCTCCAAGGATTTTAGGGTGACACAGATGGTTCTTCCTATGTCTATTTTATCCTCACAACAACCTTGAGAGACTACAGAAAGACAGCATTGCGCTGCAGCGTGGTGTGGTGTGGTGGTTAAGAGTGGAGGCCTCTGATCTGGAGAACTGAGTTTGATTCCCCACTCTTCTGCATGAAGCCTGCCGGGTGACCTTGGGCCAGTCACAGTTCTCTCAGAACTTTGAGACTCCTTAGGGCAGAGAAAAGTAGGGTATAAAAACCAACTCCTCCTCCTCCTCCTCCTTCCAGTTAGAGTGTTAGTATAGGATTGGGGAGAACAGGGTCTGAATCCCCACTCTGCCACGAAAGCTTGCTGGGTGGCCTTGGACCATTCCCATACTCTCAGCCTAACCTACCTCACAGGACTGTTGTTAGGATAAAATGCAAGAGGGCAGAAAGATGTCGCAAGCCACTTTGGGTTCCCATTGAGAAGGGGAGGGAATACAACCAAGGAGTATTAGCAAAGAGTTAAAAAGATATTGGAAACAAAATTAATTGGAGGCAACATGGTAAAAGCAATTAACATGTGGGCAGTCCCAGTTCTCAGATACACAGCTGGCATTATTGATTGGAAACAAGCAGAATTAGAAGCAATAGATCACAAAACTCGCAAGATAATGATGACACATCTCTCACTACACTCTAGAAGTGATGTTGATTGCCTTTACTTACCAAGAAAATTAGGTGGAAGAAGTGTCCTGAAAGTTAAGCAAGCAGTTGAAGAAGAAAAATGAGCACTGAATGACTATACCAAGAAAAGCTTCTAGTTGAGGTGTACAAGGCAGACTTGTTTAAGATTACGGAAACCAAAGAAGATTACAAAAAGATTGCAACCTAAACTCACTTTGAGAACTGGAAGGAAAAGCACTTGCATGGGCAATATTTGAAAGACATATAGAACAAAGTTGATAACAAAAACACCTGGAAGTGGCTCCAAAATGGGCACTTGAAGAAAGAAACAGAAGGACTCATTCTAACTGCACAAGAGCAGGCACTTGAAATGAATACTATAAAGCCAAGATTCAGAAGACCAGTGATGACAGCAAATGTTGAATTTGCAAGACAAAGGCTGAAACAGTCAACCACATGATCAGTGCCTGCAGTAAAATTGCTGACTGTAAAGACTGTCGTGATAGAGTTTGCAGCTGGTTTACCATCAGCCAGAAATTCATGGGAGCACAAACCAGGCAAGATCATGGAGAATGAGAACGCAAAGATTCTTTGGGACTTCCAATTACAAACAGATAAACACCTGGAGCATAACACCCCAGATATCACAACTGTAGAAAAAATGAGAAATAGGGTTTGGATCATTGACACTGCAATCTCAGGAAACAGAAAAGAAAGAACAGGAAAAGATCACAAAATACCAAGATCTATTAATAGAGTTAGAGCGCCTCTGGGAGAAGAAGGTGACCATCGTGCCAGTTGTCATTGGAACCCTTAGAACAGGGCCTAGAAGTCTCAAGAAACACGTGGATATTCTGGGCATTGAGCAAATAACACCTGCTCAGGTCCAGAAGACAGTGTTGCTTGGAACAGCGAGAGTCATGCGAAGATAGATCTGTAATTCCTGAGAACAACAACAACAATTCATTTTGTACAAGTCCTGTCAAACAGACATGTGCTGGGAGATTTGTGATGAAGCTTAATTCTGGGGCCCTGATTCAGATCAGGATCACAAAATGTGAGGAGTGACAGCCTTCCTCCTGCACTGTTTTCTTGAACTGAAACATCCCTAGGCAGCCACTTCTTCCACTGTTGGAGAAATCTGTATGTCCTGATGTACTTGCACATACTAAGTTTCTCCAACTGGGCAAATAGCAGCTCTTCAGAGGCATTTCAGGTTGGGCAAATGATGCTGGGGGGAAAGCTTAAGCCCCCTTTCCCTAAGCATCATGGTCCTCCTGCTCCAAATCATGTTCCCATATTTCTGGGAATTAATTTTCAACACAGAATTCCCAGTGCACATCTGGTCAGCAGTACCCAAGGCAAACACAAGGCAGATGATCTATAAACAACACACATCATACTTTAGCCCTAAAAGAAAATCACTGGCTGCCCAGGGACACAGTGTCCAGGTCTTTCCAGTCCAGCACAATATTCCCTATACTGCACTGGCTTTTACTGGCATTACTTCACATAGTTTATCAATCAGAGTAAAATAAATAACTGCAGTGTCCAAGAAAGGGCTTGCATGGGATTGCAAGTCATTCTGTGTGTGAGAGCCCTCTTCTGATGCTATGGTGGGCAACACAGTAGATCACTCACATGAACCATTAGTTGCTCAAGGAAGCCAGCTGACATCTATCATCTGAACCAGTAAACATGTTTAAGGTCAGGCTGTTAAGCAACAACTGGCCACCTACCAATAAATGAACCACAGAATATGTGCAGATTGGATGTGCAGATTGGATTTATGGGTGCCCCCCAAAGAAGATGCTTCCAGGAAAAATGTCAGGTACAGGTTCAAAAGCATATAGAGTGGACCCCCAGCAAGCTACATACACCAAATGCACAAGGGACCTTACCCTGCCACCTGCTCCTCTACAATCTCCCCACGTTGGGGACAGGTTACACTTCTGGGGTCCCAGTTATAGACCCACCCCAAAGCTCTCTCTGGAAAAGACATGTTGACAATATGCTAAAGGCGCTCAGGTTCTTTGACTTATGTGGCTAGCCAATAAACCACACAGTGAAAACAATCTTCCAGGCAGTAAAGGGTAATAAAAAGTATTTATTCGAATAAGGAACCCTCTACAGCGTAATTCAGCCTGAGAGTTCAACAAACAGATGGAAGGAGCAGACTTATATACTCTTTTTGCTCCTCCTCACTTTACATCATCACTGACATCATGTAGATATGCTCAGTTCAGTTCTCTTTGTCTGGTCAGTCATCAATCACATACTTGGCACACAGGATAGTAGCTGGCAGAGTTTCTTACTCCTACAACACAGGTGAAACTCATTATGTCTGATTTACAGCTTTGTTTACAACTCCCAGTCTTCTGTTACCTTTGACTGAACTTTTTCATTCTCAGTACAACTTTTTCAGTTCAGTTACAACATTCTATAAACTTAATTCTTTAGTTCACTTAATAAATACATATAAAGGTATCGTAAAACATTTTAAAGACTTATTTTCTCTTGCAAGTACACAGAATATAAAAACATTGTCTCACTGACAGTCTAAAGCATTAAACTCTTTACATACATTCTTTTAGTGTTTCAAAATACTTTGTAGCATTAAATTATTCTAAATGTATTGATCTATACATTTATTATTCATTTTGGTTTATCAGAACATTTTACAGAATTATTTCTGGTCATTTTATAAAGTTACTGGTGTTAAAAATCGAAATGTATACTCTGTAAAACACACAGCTTAGTTCGGCCTGTAGGAGACACTGTTCTGTAATACAAATAATTGACTCTTTTAATCGTTGCCAAAAGTCATGACTTCATGCGCACCTGTGTCTTCCTAATTGTCAAACTGTACACTATTTGTCTCTGTGACATAATACTCTTTAAAAACTTAAAAGCATAGTATATAATTAATCACTTTCTTTCAGTTGAACTTTAGTATTTGGATCACTCCCTTAATCTTCAAAGGACATAATTAATTATTCTGTTTTTCTCAGCTGCTGGTCATTTGTAAACCTGCTTAATGATTTCTCTTTTCCAGCAAACAGTTTGGTTGCCTTAAGTTTAAAACCTTTTTACAACAAGTTTTATAGTTAATAGAGAATATTTGCCTTTTATACATAACTTGTCTTGACCATAACATGAAATTCTAAAATACACACAGGAATTTCTTCTGTTACAATGCATACATAACTGTCCTTTTGACCTAGGTAACCTCTTCTCTTTGAAATAAGAGAGAGAGAACAATTGGCTGTGTTACAAGCCTTCCCAATGAGCACTACTCAGTTATAAATGCAAACAGAGTAATCCCTATTTAAAATAATCCAATACACACACATATATATATAGAGAGACATTGCTTACAGCATAAACGTGATTTGAACTTCTCTCATTTAACTATAAGCTCTTATTGTCAGTTTATGGTACTCATAGGGCTGCCAAGTCTCGTTGAATCGTGGCGGGGGGTCGTCATTCTTTACAGGAGCTCTGCCGCGGAGGATGGCAACAGGCGTTGCACCGCTGTCGCCAGGATGTGACGCTACGCGTCGCTCTGGAAACGGGGCTGTTTGGAGTCCCGTTGCCAGAGCGACGTGTAGCGTCACATCCTGGCGACGGCGGTGCAATGCCTGTTGGCGTCCCCCACTGCAGAGCTCCTGTAAAGAATGACGATCCCCCGCCGCGATTCAACGAGACTTGGCAGCCCTAGGTACTCAGGAGAGCATAATATAGAGAATATAACTGCACTTCACTTAACCCTACCCTTTGGCTTAGCTGGTGTCTGGTCAGGTTAACTTGACCTTGGAAATTGGCAAAAAACTTTAATAAGGGAGGATTGCACCTGCACTTCAAAGAACACGACTCCTTATTCCTTTGACGTTACTAGCAGGATTTTCATAATAAATCTTCAGATATTTGACAGGTTCTAAAAGTTGGCCACAATAATTCCCATTAAAAGGTTACATCACAACATCTGCTAATAAATCTCAAATATTCCCTCTTTCATTAAAACAAGGGTTGGAAAACATGTACTTAGTATTTCTAGAGTTCTTAAAGCAGGATGTTAACTCTCCCAGGAGATTCCCAAAGAATTTTAAAACCTTAGGTTTCCTTAAAGCAGCAATAATCAATTAAAAAATCATTTGGGAGCTCTAGCGTCCCCTACAGACAGCTGCAGTTACAGGAGTCTATGGAATGGCTCAGGAACAGGTCAGTGACACCAAACTTACAGGGAAAGTTCACCTGGGCAGACACCCCCCCAACTATACACTGGAAACAAGGCAAGCATCCCCCACATGCTCTTCTGAGGAAAATTACATACATACTGTTTTTCATATTTTGCAATCCCATGACTCTCTATTAGAAAGGCAGATGCTAAATGAAATTAATAAAAAAATAATAAAATGAAAAGAACAGCATTATATTATAAGATTATATGTAAATTTCCCCAATAAGGCTAATAGGGCTATTTCAGGTCAGGAAAACTTGGGGGGAACCTTAAGATCCCTCTTGTCTCTGGAAAAAGAGCCACATGAAATGGACCTATGCACCTTGGATTTTACAAGCATGCATGTTATACCCACACATGGGCAGCTGAAGTATCAGAGGTGAGGTAAGCATTCTGTGTGGGTAGGGAGGGAAGACACAGTCTTGTTTCTCCCCATGCATAGAGGGAATGATCAGGATCCATAGAGTTTGATCCAACTCCCACTGTAAAATAATCCAGTGCACAGTAAGCAAGTGATGGGCATTAAAGATGTTATCAAATTTTATGAAAATTCTGTGTTGATTTGAAAGTGAGGAAATTATTTCCCCCAAGGGCCACAGGAGGACATGTTTCAAATTGAGAACACGGCAGGGGAGGAGCAGGAGCCTGTGCTGCCCCCACCCCCTGCACCATTTCCCCAAGCCAATAATTCAAGATTTTTACATGCAACTATATAAAAGAGTGAAAATTTCCAAGGAAATCCAGAAACAGTATTTATCTGAACAGGACCTACCTACACTAACAGTGTTCCCTCTAAGCTGAGTTAATGTGGGCTAGCTCACATTTTTTTAGCCTCCAGCTCACAGATTTTTGTTTTAGCTCAGGAAGGATGGCTCCCGAGCACACTAATTCATGCAGTAGCCAAATCGCTCGCTCACAACTTTAATGCCAGAAGCTCACCAAGTAGAATCTTTGCTCACAAGACTCCACAACTTAGAGGGAGCATTGCACACAGAAGAAAACAGAAAAATGTTGAATGATCCCATAACAATGAGGCTATTAAGAAACAAAATATAAACAAACCACCTGGACCAAACGAACTTACAGCTGAATGCAACAAAATATTTGAAGATGCAAAAAAATATTTGAAGCCCCTGCCACCCCCACCCACCCCTGATCCCTTACTTACCACTTAGGCATGGGCCTGGGAAACCCGGCTGTGGGGTTCTGTGCGGGCCGGGGGGACCCAGCTGCAGGGCTCTCCAGGCCTACCCCCAGCCCCAGCGCTCCTGCGTGGGCCCAGGGAACCCAGCTGTGGGTCTCTCCAGGCCTACCCCTGGCCCCAGCGCTTTGGCGTGGGCCCGGGGAACCCGACAGCGGGGATCTTCGGGCCTCCCCCCGGCCCCAGCACTTCTATGCGGGGAGCACTTCTATGCGGGGTCCAGCAGGGTCCGAGGTCTCCGGCCCAGGAGGAGCTGCACTGGGCAGCGGCCGCTTACCGGATTGGGCGTGGTGTGCTGCGCCAGGAGGAACTGTGCAATCCGCCGCTCCCAGTCTTCCTCCGTCAGGCGGCTCAGCGCTTCCTTCGTCATCCTCACCATTCTTTCGGCTTGGCTGTTGGTCGCGGGGTGGAAAGGCGCTGACCTGATGTGTCAGATCAGGTTGCCGCGGAGAAACTGCTGGAAGTCCTCCGAAGTGAACGCCGTCCCGTTGTCCGAGACAATAGTGTCTGGCAGGCCGTGGGTGGCGAACAGCTGCCGGAGGGCGCGGATGGTGGCCTTAGTGGACGTTGTGGAAATGGGGCTGACCTCCAGCCACTTTGTGTAGGAGTCCACCGTTACCAGAAACAACCGCCCCTGGAATGGTCCGGCGAAGTCTATGTGGAGCCTGGACCACGGGGTGTGGGTGGATTCCCACGACTGTGAAGGTGCCTCCGGTGGGCTGGGTCTCACCGCTTGGCAGGTAGGGCACCGTTTCACCCACGCCTCCACCTCT
>NW_015166419.1:1647626-1648723 GCF_001447785.1 Gekko japonicus
TCTATGCCTGGCCACCAGACGTAGCTCCTGGCGAGGCCCTTCATCCGTACGATACCCGGGTGTGCCTCGTGCAGGACGTGCAGTACCTTCTTTCGCAGGGTGCTGGGGACCATGACACAGTCTCCCCACAGGAGGCAGCCTTTGTGCGCCGACAACTCTTCTCTGCGAGCCGTGAATGCAGTGAATTCTGGCTCCGCTACCTTGGTAGGCCACCCCCTCACCACCCAGCCCAGCACCCGGGATACGATGGGGTCCCGGGCCAAGCGGCGGGCGTTATCTGCCGCCTGGAGTGGCGCGTCTGGGAGGTCCTCCACCTGGAGGACCCGGTGAACAGGGGCTGGGTCTTCCACGATGTCCGGCAGGGGCAGGCGACTGAGGGCGTCGGCGTGGCCCATGGCTTTCCCTGGACGGTGCTCGATCGCGTAGTCGTAGGCCGCCAAGAAGATGGTCCACCACAGGACCCGCGGGGAGATGACTTGCGGCGTTCTCTGGTCGGGCGCGAACAAGCCAAGAAGCAGACGGTGGTCAGTGGCGATGGTGAAGGGCCAGCCATAGATGAAATCGTGAAATTTCTTGACCCCGGCCACGATTGCGAGTCCCTCGCGATCAATCTGGGCGTAATTTCGCTCCGCCGCAGATAGAGTGCGCGAGTAGTACGCGACCGGTACCTCCAGGCCATCAGGCGATGCGCCAGCACAGCCCCAACGCCGTAGGGCGAGGCGTCGCAGGCCAATACCACCGGCAATGACTCATCGAAGTGGGCCAAGACCGCGTTGGAGATCAAGAGTTCCTTTACGTTCTGGAACGCGGCAGCCTGCTGGGGACCCCACACCCAAGGGGCTTGTTTGTCCAACAAGCGGTGGAGGGGTTCTGCTACCGCCGCCTTGTGGGGGAGGAAGGCGTGGTAAAAGTTCAGGATGCCGAGAAATGCCTGCAATTCTGCTTTGGACTTTGGTGGAGGCGCTTCCACAATTGCCTTTACTTTCTCGCGGGTTGGGTGGAGGCCCTCCGCGTCCACCGTGAATCCTAAAAAGTCCACTGATGGCACTCCAAGATGGCACTTGTCCAGTTTCACCTTCAGCCCAGCGTCCTGGAAA
>NW_015166419.1:1649538-1656515 GCF_001447785.1 Gekko japonicus
AGCTGGTCGGTCCACGAGTCCCAGAGTTCGGGTTGGGCGGGATTGAAGATCTCCAGGTTTCCACGGTTGGAGGCCATGGCGTAGCGGTAGCGCGGGGCTTAGGTTCCCTGTAGCGGTGCGCGGTGCGGTGCGGCTGGTGCGCGATGCGTGGCATGGCGTAGCAGGAACGGATGCTTAGCGTGCGCTGGTGCGAGCCAGGCCAGACTCAGCGGCATCCCACCTTCGTCCCCACTGTTATGTAGTGGGTTGCCGCATGGATAAACGACCGATGACGACGTGGTGCATGGCACGCTTTATTTGATACACAAGAACAAGAAACAAACGGCCGGCAGGCCAACTATATACATACCTGGGGACACACCCCTGGTCACCATTGGTGGGTTTGAATCTCCCGCCATGGTTCCCATTGGTTCCCCAGTGGAGGGACTAGGAGCCTAGTCCCTATTGTTCTTCCAGAGCCAAGCTCTGGCTGTTCGCTGGCCCCCGGTGGTGGTCAGCATACACTACAGTATTTCAGGCAGTCTTGCAGGCTTTCCCTTCTGGGCTGGGTGAGGGGTTGATTTTCCTCCTGCTGCAGCAATATCTAGGCGCAGAGTGTTTAGGTGGCCCTCCGCGCTTTCAGCTTCCTGCATCCATGCCAGGAGGGATATTGGGTCCACAGAGCACAGGACCGTTTCGCGGATCTCTGGATTCAGCGCCACTCGATACAGCTCGGCCAAGACTTGGTTGGGCCAATTCCGAACCTTAGCCGCGTGAAGTTTAAACTCTGATGAGTATTCCCTCACTGACCGCTTCCCTTGTTTTTGGGTGCGGAGGAATGTCCTAGCTTTCGGGCCAGCATTCCGGTCCTCGAATGGGCACGCAACGCCCACATGAAAGTGACCATACTCACCAGCTCCGGGCCCCTTGCGTTGTGTAAGCCCACATACCAAGTCACCGTGACCCCTCTCAAATGGGCCGCGATCACATCAACACGGGTGCTGTCATCTGGGAACAGGTGGCCCAATTTTTCCACGAATTTCATCACCCAGACCACAAAATAAGACAGCTCTTCCGGGTCCCAGTCAAACGTTGCTTCGATCAGATCTTTTGGGTGGTGACCAATGGGGGCCCCTCGGGCTGCCCGGTCTGGGCACAGGTGCGGGGCTGTCTGCAGGCCCAGGGGCTGGAAAGTCCGGCGGGCCCAGCGGGCCCGGGCCTTGGTGCACCGGTACTGGGGTGGCCTCTTATGGGGGGGGGGGAGCCGGTGCCAGCTCCGGTGCCTCTCGCTTCACTCGCAGTGCCTGCATCACCATCTCCGCGATAGCCAGGAGCACGTCCTCGAAATCCCGTCTCATCTGAAGCCGATTGTGCTTCACAGCCTCCAGTTGTTGGGCCAAATCGAGCCCATCCTCCGGGGATGTGTGCCCGCTGCACACTTTCGAGCGGTCTGTCACCCATGCCCCAGTTGCCGCCTCTGACATTCCCCCAAATGGCTGGAAGCTGGTATTGGATGGGAACCCGACATTGAACCAACTGTCTCTTTGGGGCCCCTCCGTGAGGACATATATCTCCTCCGTCGAATCCAGGTTGAATTGGCCCCACTGCAAGGCACCTGGTTGGTACACCTGCCTGGTTGGCTGCCTCAGACCCCTCGGGGTCAGGAACAGATGGGCAGACACCGTCTTCAGTACAGTCCCAATGCCCGGGGCCTTTCCCGCGGTGGTCGCCAGTGGAGTAGTCATCACCGGTACATCGGCCTGGGTAGTAGGAGTCGCACTCCCCATCGTCGTGGGTACGGTTTTCTCCTCTTCGTCGCTCATCTCAATGTGAGAGATATGAGTGAGCAGGGAAAGGTAGAATCCTAACAGAATGTCAGGACCCACAGTCAAACAATTGAGTACATGCTTATAGAAAGGTTATACCTTATTGCTAGTACTATGGTTGCAGGAACATGTTCACTGTTAGGAATAACTACCATCTAGAAAGCAGACATAGATATAAGGTATTCAAATGTGCCTCCCCCCCCATGGCCAATTGGTCAGACTCCCGCAGGCAGGAAGGAAGACCAGATCAGTTAGAGCCGAGGCTGGGAAATGAAAGTAGTCACACGGTTAATTGATGGGTAGACACTACACAAGCAGGCGACAAGGTCAGTGATAATGAGGGGAGAAGAGCAGAGAAAGGAATGTGGCAGCAACTGGCACACAGATCATGAAAGCGAACCCGGGCCCATAAACAATATGGCAGCACAGCTGACATTCTGCCCGCCCAAAGAACAGGCAGGTCCGGAAAGGTCCGGAAAGGTTATGCCCCTATATTATCGCCTCATTTGGAATACTGTGTACAGTTCTGGTCCTTGTATCACCAAAAGGACATCACAGAGCTGGAAAAAGTACAGAAGAGGGCGACCAAGGTGATTAGGGGATTGGAGTACCTTCCCTGTGAGGAAAGGATGAAGAGTCTGGGACTTTTCAGTTTAAAAAAGAGATGACTAAGCGGGGGCATGATAGAGGTTTATAAAATTATGCACGGGGTGGAGATAGTTGACAACGACAAATTTTTCTCCCTGTCCCAAAATACTAGAAATCAATGACATCCAAAGAAGCTGATGGGCAGTAGATGCAGGACAGACAAAAAGAAATATTTCTTTACACCGAAAGGGATTAAAACATGGAATTTGCTGCCAGAGAATGTCATGATGGCCACAGGAATAGATAGAGAAGAAGGAGAAGAAGGAGAAGAGATTGGATTTATACACCACCCTTCACTTGGAGTCTCAGAGCGGCTTACAAACTCCTTTCCCTTCCCCTCCCCACAACAGACACCCTGTCAGTTGGTGGGGCTGAGAGAGCTCTGAGAGAACTGTCCTTGAGACAATAGCTCTGACAGAACTATGGCTTGCTCAAGGTCATCCAGCAGCTGCAAGTTGAGGAGTGGGGAATCAAACCCGGTTAAGTTCGCACATTTAACCACTACACTAAACTGGCACTACACCAAAGGTAGCTTTGAAAGGGGATTAGATGTCGTACCTACGACATTATCATGGCTAAAAGATTTAGGATACTGTATAGAAATGGATGAGTGGGGAGCGGGGCGGAGCCAACGGTGCATGGCGCACGTCTGAAGCTTGAGCTCCCGTCCCTGTTTCCCTAACTTCTACTTTAAATCAAGACTCAAAGTCTCCATGCCGAAGAAAAACCTTAAAAACGCTGTTGGAACATCAGCTCGTAACCGGAGAGGTGAAACGGAATCGGTACGTACATTTTTCACGACTATAGCTCCTGAAGAGCTCTTTCTACCGTCCCCTCCGAGTTCCACTAAAATGGCGCCTGAGGCACCATCAACTGATTCGGCCGATTCCTTATCCCGAAAAGACTTAGCAGTTTTAAAAGACGATATTATAGACTCTATGACTACTGTGGTCTCTAAGTTACTTCAACCCCTACAAAACTCCATACAAGATATGGCAAAAGAGCTCTCTGAGGTCTCCAAATCCGCGGAAACCGCGACGGAAATGGCGCTAGCTATGCAGGACGAAGTGCGATCCTTGCAAGCAGCAGATACTTCTATGCAAAATAGAATAACATCGTTGGAAAATAAATGGAGGCAATATAATTTAAAATTTCGGGGGTTTGAGGAGGGCTCTGAAGAATCTCAAGACCTAGCCCAATTCATGGCTATATGGCTTGCGAAAATTTTGCAACTAGAAAATGGCGTCGCCCCAGCAATTGCGAAAGCACAACGTCTTGGTCCCCTGGCGCTGGCTCGGAAAGGCAAGCCCAGGGATATCTTGGTGCAGTTTATTTACTTAAGATCGAGAGACAAGGTTCTTAAAATTGCACGGCAAAACGGCTCGCTAACCTATGGAGAAAAAAAAGTTATTGTGCTGCTGGATCTAGCTCCAGAAATTTTAGCCAAGCGACGTTCACTTAAAAAAATCACCACTAAACTACATGAAGCGAAAATCCGATTTCGTTGGTCCCCAACATCGGACATATTGATTTACAAAAACGGCATGTTACACCAGGCTTCAGACTGTGCATCTGGAATAACGCTGTTAGCCACGGTAGGAATTAAGCTGACAACTGCAGAGGAGGAAGACCTTTTGAAAGAATGACTAATTACTAAACCTCTGGTAGTTAATATGGTTGTGTAAGCGAGCTTCAATGCTCTACATGGAGAACCCCTAATAAGGGGAAGACTTGCCTACAATATATTTCATAAAAACAGTATTGGTTTGTCTTTTTAAGGCCGAGAAGTTTGATGAAGCCACCTTAACTATTGCAAAAGTTAAAGTGAGGACACCTTTGGGAACAGACCTGAGTAATTTACTTTTTGGATCTTATATTATCAAGACTAGTGTGGAGTTGAGTTTTTATACCTCACTGGCAATGAAGCAATTGCTTGGTGTATTTAGTAAGAAACAACTAATTCCTTTATTTGAGAACTGCAGCATGATACTTCTATGTAACATATCAAACACTTACGTTTTTATATGACCCTAAGTAAAATGGTATTCTTATCTATATTAATATGGCTGTTTTTCGATAATGGATCTTTACTTATCTGAGGTAATGAAGCAATTGCCGGGTAAACGAAACAAGGAAGCTGTTGTTAATTTATTTATTCATGATTTGCAATAAGTCTGTTGTATTGTAGCAAAAACTTTTTAGATTGATAACTTTCTTATATGTTTCCATATTGATATCAATTGATTACAGAGGTCTTTTCCATGCAATGAAGCAAATGTATAACAAGAGTAGTAAGATTGCAAAAAGCACCTTATTTAAGACCTGCAACGTGTTAATTGCATTAGTAGTGGAAATATCTGATGTTAAAGAACTATTATATGATTTTACAAAATTTTGTTGGAAATGGAACAATTGGTTGACATGCCCAGTAAGAAGCTATTAGTTATTCCAGCCGAAAATTGCAATATGCTTTTTCTATGTAACATACCAAATACTTATATTTTTATATAAACTTAAGACAAATGGTACTTTCATTTATAGCAGCAAGGCAAATTTTTGTTGGTGGATTTTTATATGCTTATGACAATGAAGCAATTGCTGCGTAAGCATCATAAGAAACCTGCTGGTACTTTATTTATTTATGATTTAAAATAAGTACCCTGTATCTCAGTAATAATCCCATAAATGGGAAGCCTTAACATATGCTTTTATACTGATTCCAATTATTTACTGGGTTCCTATTTGTGCAATGAAACAATTGCCCAAAATGAGTATTTAGGCTGAAATATTTAATATACTTAAGATTTGCAATGAGGTAATTGCAACAATATTGAAGGTATGTAGTGTTAAAAATTTCTTCTAGGTTTTTATAATGCAACAGCTGTTCAGTGAATTAACATTGTTTTGTATAAGGTCAAAATGTACATTTCTTGGAAGATATATTGCAGTGTAGTATTTGTTAACAGCTTAATATAAAGACTAATGGTGCCCTATTATGGAGACTGTGGAATACTACAAATTCTGTCTTTTATTATAAATACATATAGGGAAAGGGAGTGAGCTGGACTATTTATTAATTTTTTCATTCTATCCAGCCCCCCAAGTTGGTTTAAGTGTCCATAACAGGAGTACTTTATTATAGCACTCCTTCTAGCTGACCTTGCGAGCTCAGCTAGATAGACACTACCTCCCAGATAGGGAGGTTTGTTTTTGTTTTTGTAGTTGTTAGATTACTTAAGTTTGATGCAACATTTTAAACTCGCATCGTGGAATGCTAGAGGACTAAATGATAAGATTAAAGTGAAAAGGGCGTCCAATTATTGGACGAAACAAAAAATTCAAATTTTGTGTATACAGGAAACCCATTTAAAATCTGCACAATATCCAGTGCTAAAGTCCAAATGGTTTGCACAACAGTTTCAAGCGATGGGAACCTCTAAAGCAAAAGGGACTGCTATTTTAATTTCTAAAAACCTACCCTTTCAGCATAAAAAAACTGAACTAGACCCACAGGGCAGATTTTTATTCATCCAAGGAGATATATATGGGACTCCATTTACTATTGCTAGTATCTATGCTCCAAATACGGATCAAGTTAAATTTATACAAACTACACTACGCAAATTAATGGAGTTTAAGGTAGGAGAATTGATTCTTGGGGCAGATTTGAACTATATCATAGATCCCAATATAGACAAAACACACACTTCCATTGCTAATAGGAAAAAACTATGGCCTCAAACTGAACTTAAGGCAATTCTCAATGATTTAAACCTTGTTGATACTTGGAGAATGTTTAATCCTGGTGACCACCAATATACGTTTTACTCTCCAAGGCATCTTGTATATTCACGTATAGATTACATACTGGTTTCCAAAGCTCTAATTCCCAAAATAGTAGACACAGAAATTGGCCCTACCATAATTTCAGACCACTCTTGGGTGTCGTGCACGATTAACACACAACAAGATGAGTCTAAAGACTTTAGTTGGAGATTAAATATGTTTTTATTACAGGATGAAAGTATTAAAGAAGAGGTAAAAGGGAAAATCGATGAATATTTTAAATTCAATGCAGAATGTCCGGCATCTCAGCTCTCTATCTGGGAGGCCTTTAAAGCTACCATGAGAGGTAACTTGATTTCTATAGCATCATCCTATAAGAAAAATAAACAAAAAATTATGAACGAATTGTTAACTAGTATTAAAATTTTAGAAAACAAACATAAAAAATTTGGAGGCAAAAAAACTTATAAAAAATTACAACAGGAAAGGAAAAAATTAGAACTATTTGAGACCACACAAATACAAAAACAAATGCTATATGTAAAGCAAAAATTTATTACCAAAACTCCTAAATCAATAAAAATGCTAAAAAACAGGGTAACAAAGAAGCAATTAGCAACGACAATTTTTGCAGTCAAGGATAGCAACAATATAATGCATACCACACAAGACAAAATAGCATCCACCTTTGCAGATTTTTATACAAAACTCTACACGACGACTAATCCATCAGATACC
>NW_015166419.1:1658065-1658269 GCF_001447785.1 Gekko japonicus
CGAAATAATAAATAAAATAAATAAATAAATTATGGAACAGTAGCTTGCCTCAAAATAAACATTAAAAAACCCAAAATACTAACAAAAATTGTACACAAGAAACAATAAGGGAGATCCAAGATAAAACAAAAATAGAAATCATGAACAAAATTAAATATTTGGGCATAGTAATGACAAATAGAAATAGTGCATTAATAGAAAATA
>NW_015166419.1:1658612-1699190 GCF_001447785.1 Gekko japonicus
AGAAGGTCATGACGTGAGCATGGGCTGTCATGCCTATGTTTGGTATGGTAAAGATAAAATACATTCAAATTTTCATCAACATATTGTAAGGGGAGTCTTGATAAAAATTTGAAGCAGAATTAAAAAAAAATATTACACAAAAATCCCAAAGTGGGTTTCTCCATTAGAAGCATTCATAAAACCGCTTATGACTGAAAAAGAGAGAAACTTATGATATATTATTAGACAAAACCAATAGACTAAAAACCCCAGAGATCTTACGATTGAAGAATATAAACTTGACTTAGTGGGAAAATATACAATTGCAATCAAGATTTAGTAAAGATAATACAATCGGCTTCTACGAGAATAAAAATGAATTGGATAAAATTTGGCTTTTTTCAAACAATAAAACGATTCAGAAGATATATAAATTTCTGTTAGAGGACTTCATGATAGATGACCTTGTTAGACCTACGACATTATCATGGTTAAAAGATTTAGGATATTGTATAGAAATGGATGAGTGGTTTAAGATTTGGAAAAATACCAAGACTATGAGAGCTATATCATTTAGAGAAAATGTGTTTAAAATAATTCATAGGTGGTATTGGCCCCCGGAAAGGATTGCAAGATGTTTCTCAAACTGTTCGAGTAACTGTTGGAAATGTAAAACCAATGTAGCCTCTTTTTTTCACATGTGGTGGCGATGTGTTAAAGTGCAAAATTATTGGAAGAAAATTCAGAAAATAATAAGAGAAGTAGTAAAAGTAGAATTGCCACTTAAACCCGAAATTTACTTGTTAAATATGATTTCAAAGGAATATGATTATAATGAAATATATGTGATCGTTTATATTTTGACTGCAGCGAGAATTCTTTGGGTAAAACATTGGAAATCAGATAAATTACCCCAAAGAGAGAGTTAATATATAAATTAATGAGTGTAGCTGAAATAGATAAGCTGAATGTATTATTATGTGGGAAGGACGAAAAGGTTTTTGAGAAAAGGTGGTCGGGATTGTATGAATGGATTGAGAAAGAACGAAACAATAAACTCTAATGTATATTTACTTTTGTATATGTTTATTTCTTGTATAACTTATAAGTTTATAAATAAAATTTTTTTAAAAGAAAGGGGATTAGATAGACTCTGTTAAATAGTGGGTTTAACATGGCAGAAGTGAAGGCAGAGTGATTTCAACAAGCAGCAGTTTATTGCATCTCAACAGGAATGCTTTACATGGGGCAACTGCCCTAACTATATACACCTAAGCCACTCCCAGCCCCCATGCGATTGGTGAGTTCAAATGGCCTCCAGGCTCCAGATTGGCTGGCTGCCCTAAGGGGCCAATCTGCAGACAGGTTCCAGGATCCTGCCTGCCTTTGTTCTGGGGCTTCAAGCTCCAACTAGGTGGCCTGCCCAGACATGCCTTCCCACTCTTCATCTAGGTGGCCTGCCAGAAAAGTCCAAGCATGCCTCCTTATGTCCAGACTCATGGAGGATAGGTCTATCAGTGGCTACTAGCCATGGTGACTAAAGGGAACCTCCACATTTATAGGCAGTAAACCTCTGAATTCCAGTGCCAGGAGGCAACATCAGGAGAAGGCCTTGGCCTCTATGCCCTATTATTGGACCTTCAGAAGAACTGGTTGGCCACTATGTGAGACAGAATGTTGGACTAGATGGACCACTGGTCTGATCCAGCAGGGCTCTTGTTATATTGTTTATTTAAATACTTAGAATGTGACCGTATGGAGGCCAAATGAGAGGGTATCAGGCTGCCTGATGAACAGTTTCACACTGGAGTCTCCCTTTGGAAGTTCTTTTGCTGAAGTTCTTTGTTGGTCAGTAGAGACTACTGGCATGTACCAGGCCTTGGAAAGCAGGCAGGAAAATAGTCTTTGCAATGGTGGAATGGGGTCCCTGCCCTCTATGTGGAAACAGAGGAGTGCCCATCCGACTGCTTAACCCACCATTAAAGACTCCTATTCACCCTCTCAGCCTGTATCTACAGGATATTTCTTCTGAGTCTATCAAAGTTTACCCATTCATATTCATCCCAAGTTACCTATGGCTCCCCCCCACCATCTCCCCTTCTGTCAAAAATTAGATTATAAACTCTTTTTGAACAGAAGCTGCCCTTTCTCAATGTGTTTTAATCCTTGGTTGGAAAAGAAAATGTTGTTAAGGTTGCAAGAGATTGGCAGTGGCGCAGTGCTTTAAACTACAGCAATGGCAGGGGGCGGCGGGGGGATCCAGTTGGCATAGTCCATTTGGGTTAAAAAAAAAACCCAAGCATTCCTAGTCAGTATTGCTGTAAAGGTAAAGGTTCCCTTGCTCGAAAGCCAGTCGAATCCGACTCTAGGGTTGCGGTGCTCATCTCCGTTTCAAAGCTGAAGAGCCAGCGCTGTGCAAAGACGTTTCCGTGGTCATGTGGCCGGCATGACTAAACACCAAGGTGCATGGAACGGTGTTACCTTCCCACTGAAGTGGTACCTATTTATCTACTTGCAATTTCTTGCTTTCGAACTGCTAGGTTGGCAGGAGCTGGAACTAGAGACGGGAGCTCACTCCATCATGCGGCACACTCGGGTCTCGAACTGCTGAACTACCGACCTTCCACAGCCTGCAGTTCAGCGTCTTAACCACTTGAGCCAACCTTAAAAGCAGAGAGTGGTGACACTTTGAAAACTCCAGGTTCCTGAGGGCTTGTTTTTCTTTCTCTCCAGAAGCAAAGCCTGCCAGCTCAAGTGGCAGTCTCTGAGGCAAAAGTGTTAATAAAAGAAATCTCTCCTGGTAACAGCTCCCAGTGTCGGGCAGCAAGTTCAAATTCACATAGCACTGCTAATTTGGTCCCAGCTGCTGCTCAGCTCCCTGAAAAACCCATCAGCCGAGAGACGGGAACGAAGAAGACCTTTAAGAGATGAGAGAGGAGGTAGCCAAACTTAAAGCCGCAGAAGTGAAAAGAAATCTGATATCTGGAGGCCTCTACATGCAACCATGGCATTGTATATGCACGCACCGGACCGTCACTTTCTTTGGATCGATGGTTCAGTTACCCAGAGTGCTGGCACTCTAGGCAGGTGAAAAAGCTTCCCTCGGTGTCAAAAAAGTTCTGGTACCAGGAAGGGTCAAAGGGAAGAGGGCAGGGCAGGGCAGGGCAGGGGGTGGAGTCTGGCAGATTTAGTTGGGACAGGGGCAGAGCACAAGGCAGAAGCTTTTAACATACATGACTCTTGGGTACTTTTTTTTTGGTGCTGACAGGCCTAAAGGAACATGGAAGCTATGCTGCCTCATCTGGGAGAGTGACTGAGAAAAACCAATAAATAACAACTGTGCACTGACCAACCCACCCAAGAGTAATAGAAAAGAGACTTCAATACAATAAGTAATGCATGTAATCCATCATAGGATGATACACAAATACATAATATCCCAAAGGGAAAGAACAAAGTCCAGAATAACGATCTCTCATAACAATCAAATCTGGAATAGATGTCCACAATGAAGTCAGATGTCCACCACTTTTCAACACTTTTCCTAGGTATTTTGGTCCAACTTACATAGTAGCAACCCTTGTAGGTGCTTTCTAGAATTTAGGAGACCTGGCCCATATAAAACCTGAATGATTTTGTACCTGTTAAGAATCTGCTTAGAGACTTACAGTATTGGCTTATAGCTCCTGAGGAAGGACCTGAAGTCCGAAACACTAATTTATACCTAGGAAAAGTGTTGAAAAGTGGTGGACATCTGACTTCATTGTGGACATCTATTCTAGATTTGATTGTTATGAGAGATCGTTATTCTGGACTTTGTTCTTTCCCGTTGGGATATTATGTATTTGTGTATCATCCTATGATGGATTACATGCATTACTTATTGTATTGAAGTCCCTTTTCTATTACTCTTGGGTGGGTTGGTCAGTGCACAGTTGTTATTTATTGGTTATTTATTGGTTTTTCTCGGTCATTGTTTACTGTGGACTGTATTGTTGTTTTGGTTGACTCATCTGGGAGAGTGTCATATGTGCAACCATTTGAGGTGGTGTGTTTAGTAGGAGAGCATCTTGCCCAGGACTCTCTGAAACCTGGAGGTGATCTTGCTCCAGCAACTGGAGATATGGCTACTCCCTTGGCATCGTGCCTTCGCTATGCTTCATCAGTGTGGAAGAATGAGTAGTTGCTTAGCAACTACCTTGTGCAACCACATGGCTCACTCTTGTGTGATGAAGAACTAATCACCTAGCCCTAGTCATGAGTGGGGATTTCCCAGATTGCTATGCGCCATAGTAGTTCAGCTGTGGCCTAGCACTCTAGCAGATCGAACTCCATGATTAATCCAGCAAGACCTCACCTAAAAGCCAGCCCCAGAGAATGGTTTCATTAAGCTGAAGGCATCAAAGTAGAAAACTGTCCCAGTCTTCCAAGCAATCAAGGGACTATGTATTAGGGTTGCCAACTGGCACTTACCCTTCCGACGGGAAATTCCAGTTCGGCTCCCGGTGCGTGTCATAGAGTTTTCCCTTGTATGGCCGTGGCCCCACCCCCAGCGTGGCCGGCGTCATAACAACACTTCCCTGTGATGTGCACGCTGGGGCGGGGTTCCCCTCAGGGCCCGATTCCCCGGCGTCAGGGAGCGGGCCTCTGGGGCGGGGTTTTTTCCGCCCCCCGGGGGGATTTGACAGCCCTACTATGCAAGGTCATGCTCAAGATCCTACAAGCTAGGCTTCAACAGTACGTGGATAGAGAACTGCCAGAAGTACAAGCTGGGTTTCGAAGAGGTAGAGGAACTAGAGATCAAATTGCCAACATTCGCTGGATTATGGAGAAAGCAAGAGAGTACCAGAAAAACATCTGCTTCATTGACTATACTAAAGCTTTTGACTGTGTGGATTACAACAAACTATGACAGGTCCTTAAAGAGATGGGAGTACCAGACCACCTCACATGTCTCTTGAGAAACCTGTATAAGGGCCAAGAAGCAACAGTTAGAACCGGATATGGAACAACTGATTGGTTTAGCATAGGAAAAGGAGTACGACAAGGATGTATATTGTCACCTTGCTTATTTAATATATATGCAGAGTACATCATGCGAAATGCTGGCCTGGATGAATCACAAGCTGGAATTAAGATTGCTGGGGAAAAGATCAACAACCTCAGATATGCAGACGATACCACTCTAATGGCAGAAAGTGAAGAGGACCTAAAGAGCCTCTTGCTCAGGGTAAAAGAGGAGAGCGCAAAAGTGGGCTTGAAGCTCAACATCAAAAAAACTAAGATCATGGCATCCGGCCCCATCACTCCTTGGCAAATAGAAGGGGAAGTCGTGGAAGTAGTGACAGACTTCACGTTCCTGGGATCCCAGATCACCGCAGACTGTGACAGCAGCCATGAAATTAAAAGACGCCTGCTCCTTGGGAGGAAAGCGATGGCGAACCTAAACACCATGATAAAAAGTAGAGACATCACCCTGCCAACAAAAGTCCGCACGGTCAAAGCAATGGTATTCCCAGTAGTCATGTATGGCTGCGAGAGTTGGACTATAAGGAAGGCCGAGCGCCGAAGAATAGATTCTTTTGAACTATGGTGCTGGAGAAGACTCTTGAGAGTCCCTTGGACTGCAAGAAGATCAAATCAGTCAATCCTAAAAGAAATCAACCCTGACTGTTCCCTGGAAGGCCAGATAATGAAACTGAAGCTCAAAGACTTTGGCCACCAAATGAGAAGGAAGCACTCACTGGAGAAGACCCTGATGCTGGGAAAGATTGAAGGTCAAAGAAGACGGGGACGGCAAAGGATGAGATGGTTAGACAGTGTCATAGATGCAACGAACATGAAATCGAGCAAACTTCAGAGGACGGCGGAAGACAGGAAGGCCTGGTGGGAGCTGGTCCATGGGGTCGCGAAGAGTCGGACTCGACTGTGCGACTGAACAACAACTATGTATGGACTTGGCTTGTTAGGCTTTCTGATGCCTTGAGAGAGAGGCTGGGGTGACGGGGGTAAAGAGAAGCATCTCCACCACAAGTCTCGAGAGCAGGAATAAGTTGAGTTCAGGCCGAAAACACTAGCTCACATGATCGGGGTTTCACATTCAGTTTCATCTGGGAACTCAAGTGATAAACAGGTTATCATTCCAGGTCCACGCGGAGACCTGTAAATATTGGTGGCCCAAGAAGAGGGGAGCAGATAATTTTAGTGCAGTGACTCAGAGGTTCATGATGCCAGAAGGCCTCGTGTTAATCGGCTTGGCAGGCCTTTGGGGAGGCATTCCACTCTCATGTAAAAAAGGAACTCAATAGCATGGCTGGCACAGTGAACCTTCCCTCGCCCTCTCACTCCAGGGTCTTAACAACCCTCTCAACCTCTTCAAAAGGCGCATTGCCACTGCTCTCCCTAACACAGTCTGGAACTCCCTTGGACTTTTCAAAAACCAAGAAAATGGTATTTGATAGGGATATAAAAGGGTCCCTTGCTCAAGTGATCCACCAATGTCGTGCCCATCAGCATGTTCCCTGGCATTCACTCATTTCTTCTCTAAAGCAGGCAGTTGATGCTGGCTTTCCTCCACTGCAGTAGGGGGCTTCAGAAGAGCGCAAGAGGAATCATTGTATCTGCAAGGAACACCAGAAACAACTGCCTCAGTTTTAGAGGATACTTGGCTTGGAACCTCCTAACCATTTTTTAATGATGGTAGGGTTACCAACATACAGATGGGGCCTCAAGATCTCCATACTAGAGAGATAAGTAGAGAAGAAGAAGAAGAAGAGGAGGAGGAGGAGGAGGAGGAGGAGGAGGAGGAAATTGGATTTATACCCTGCCCTTCACTTGGAGTCTCAGAGAGGCTTACAAACTCCTTTCCCTTCCTCTCCCCACAACAGACACGCTGTGAGGTGGGCGGGGCTGAGAGAGCTCTTTCCAGAACTGTCTTTGACAGAAAAGCTCTGACAGAACTATGGCTTGCCCAGGATCATCTAGCAGCTGCAAGTGGAGGAGTGGGGAATCAAACCTGATTCTCCCAAATTAGAGTCCACGCACTTAACCACTACACCAAACTGGCTCTATGGTGGTGGGCTCTATGGCACCCTGCCAAGCCTCCTTTCCTCCCCTTTCCATCCCTGCCAAGCCTCCTTTTCTCTCCAAACTCTGCCCTTTAAATGGCTTCACAGTCAAATCTCCAAGAATTTCCCAACCCAGAGATGGCAATCCTACATGATGGCCACAGTTATCCCTCGTACATGAGGGAATGTTGTAACATTCACAGGATTATTGAGAGAGTAGAAAAATATATAAAAATTCTTTATGTTAGGACCCCCCAGGAGGCTATAAAAAGGATTAGACAAATTTGTGAGAGACAGGCCTGTCAGTGGCTATTTGCCATGATAGCTGAAGGAACTGCCATGTTCTGAGGCAGTGTACTCTGGCCGACCCTCCAATGCATTTTAACCAGAGGTCATTTTGGGGGGGATCGCGGGGGATCGCAGTTCCCCCGGGTGAGGTACGGGGGGCGGGCACATGACGAAGCCCCGCCCCCCGCTTCCGGCCGCCCCACTTCCGGCCCTCATTCAGCCAGGAGGAGGCAGGAGAAGAGGGAGGGTAAGTTGCTTCCTCCCTGCCTCTCCCCACCCCTGCCTGCCTGGGGGCAGGGAGGGCCTTCGCGGGGCTTCCTTGCACTCCTGCCGGCCTTGCAGGTCCACCGCCGGGCCCCTCATGGGGCTCGGCAGTGGAGCTGCAAGGCCGGTGGCAGCTGGGACCGTTGGGGGCGGGGTATGCGGCCTTATGACACACTTCTGGTGATGTCAGGGAGTGTGGCCTTATGATACACTTCCGGTGATGTCAGGGGGTGTGGCATATGCTAGTTCCCCTAGCTCTTTTTCTACGAAACGACCCCTGATTTTAACTCTGTTTTTAATTTGTTTTAACGACATGTGCTTTTGGAGGGGGTGATTTTAATGGTTTTAAAATATTATTTTTCATGTAGGTTTTAAGCGGTTGGCCACCTTGATGGCTCTTGTAAGGGCAGAAAGGTGGGACATAACTTTTGTAAATAAATAAAGCAAATAAACATTTCACAGATAAAAACAGGGACATGGTTGTATTCTCTATTCTGAAGCCTAAGGGTGTGTTCAGACGCGCTGTTTGATCTGGTGTCGTCACGCTTCAGCAATGGATTTTATATGCACGATCACACAGTCAACATCTGCCTCCCATCCCCAGCCGCTGGTTTCCGGCTCAAAACCCCTTTAGCCCGGAGTATTTTGTTACCAGGTCCCTAAGTGGTGTTTTTTCAGCTCTCCCATTTAAAGCCGCATTTCCCCCCTGTGTGATCGCTCCTCCAGTGTCAAGCCACTTCCGGTTTAAACCCTCTCCCCGCTCGAAAGCTGCCCGAGGCTTCCGCTTTTCGCCCGCCATTTTTTTATGCATTGGCAGTGTGCACATAGACAGAGCTCCGCTACCGTGTTTAGAAAACTGACATTTAAAAGGTCACTTGTTTTAGCGTTTAGATGAGTTCAGGATCTCACGGAGGCCATTTTCGGGTCAAATGTTTAAAGGGAAGTCTTTTGTTGGAGGGGTTGGATTAATTCGCCCTGGTGGTTCTGCACATGTGCCATGATAGTTCCCCCCCCCCCTATGGATGAGTGCCTATGTGCATGCACAAACTGAGACAAAAATTTAAAAACCCGCCTACGCACGCTCCCACATATCGGTAGTGTAGACGCCGGGAGCGACGTGACTGTGTGGTGAGGCGGGATAAGGGAGGTAAGTGTGATTGCGATTATTCAGATCAAACATAATCCGGTCAGAACCAGAGCAGTTTAACCCGCTCTCAGCACACCGTCTGACCGCACCCTAAGAGTGGTTCTCATAATCTTTTTCAGTTACAAATTGCTGAAGATAATACTTTGTCTGTTGTATACTGCATTCCTTTTATTTTGTAATTACCTTGTCCTGCATTGCTTCAAAAACCAAGTGGAAGGTTGTTTTTTGGCTCACAAATATGCAAGAAATAAATTAACAATCATTCAAAAAACTGTCATAGCTAGAGCTCCTCACAAGCCAGTCAAATGCCAAGATGTTCCCTATATGACACCTTAATGTTCATGCATAGATGCTTACATGCATTGACAATGAGATCTATCCACTCCCGCACTCTAGAGCTTTTAATTTAAGAGATGGTGGGGAAGGAATGCTAAGGAACAACAACTTTAGTAACTTACACTGTTTTAACACAGCATTCTTTTGAAGATAAAAAAACAGAACCAAAGATGGAACGTTATTTGACAGAGACAGGGACCAGAGAACAGGGACTGTTCCTGTACATTGTTGTAGGGTGTGCTCTGAATACCAGATGTTGAGGGCATCAATAGTCAGGCTGTAGTCTTTATGCCTTGCTTGAGAAGTTTGTGGAGGAAAGTGGCTGGCTGCAATTTAAGACTAAATGGGCATTTGTCTGATTCAGGTCCTGATTAGACGGGTTGGCACAAGCAGATTTAAAGGTCACGACCAGACAGCAAAATCTGGGAAATGTGCCTGTTCCGTGAGCATCCCGTTTTGCTGTGCTTTGGAACCATACTTAAAAGATACTAGTTAAAATCTGGAGTTTTTGCTTCCCGGTGGGCCAATTTTGGACTTTCCCCCGTCTGATCATTCCAGCACGCAATCCTCCTGTCGGGATGGTCTGACGTCAGACCATCTCGAGCGGGCGCCATTTAAAAAAATTCTTAGCAATATGCACATAAATGTGCAAACACACGACAGCCGCAGAGCTCCGCTCAAACGTTCCAGACAATTTCATGTTTCTAAACGGCCCGTGAATTTTATGAACTGCATTAATTAAAAAGGTACCTAGAGAGAGGTACCACTGGCGGTGCTTTAACCACGGAACTCCACGCATGCGCGGAAAAACAAGTACACGTTGAGGCACGGATGCGCATGCGCAAACAGATTAAAAAAAAAAAAAAAACTCCGACCACGCGGCTCCTTCAGGTGGATCCCGTCTAGACAATCCACCACTGAGTACGTGCACGGTAAGGGGAGCTGTCTGGTCATGCAACGCCAGATAAAAAAGATTGGGATCAAATTAGAGTCGGGCCAATTGCGGTATTAGCTGCCCATCTGAATGCACCCATAGTGACACAATCTATGTACTGTGCTTTTTGTTTGTTTGTTTCATGTTTAGAAAGACCCATAATGGGTTTACTGTACTGACAGCATACCTCCTTCGGAAGCAACTGGAAAAAATGACATGACATGTATGAATTCGTTTTACATAATGGCAACCAAAAGCGTTTAAATGGCTCCATGTTGCAAACTGATGCAACTGATCCGGCCTTGGAGATCAGTGCCGGGTTTCTCCCTACAACTTGGTCAAAATAGAATGACCCAGATCTTATCAGTGTAGGGCTCACCCTTCCCATCATTTGTCCTGCAAGATCAACACCACCTATTTTCTAGTTCCAAGACCAAGTGACTGGGGGGGAAACCAGGAATAGAAACTCACGGGTGCAGATCACATTGCAGGCACTATTTATGATTTCTAGAGCCAGAAACTGTTTTTGCCATGACTTGTTATCAGATGCTTTATTTTTTTTCTCTTCTTCAGATTTCCAGGAACAGGGTTACTCCATCCTTCCCTTGGAGATTTGGTTCTTAAGACCTTTGATGAGGGCACAAATGTCCCCAAGGGTAGATATGTTTTCTCAGACAGCAATACTAGGTAAGACAGAGAACCCTGCTGTGGTCATATTAGTTTGTAGGAGTCTTTTAAAACATGTTGAAGAGTTAAGCAATAAGAACATCTATTGTAGCTTCACAGCTGCTGCTTGGAGAAGTGTTGATCTAAGTCTCACATATCTGCTCAATGAATGAGTTAGGGATTGCACTTTATGACTTCTCCCTCCTCTCCCAAGTTAAACCTATTGCAACACAGTTCGCTCTGGCCAGCTTGGGCTGAGGTCAAGGTTTCAGTTTGAGATGCTCATTGAGAATAACACATCAGTGTTTGTTTAATTCTCTGGGAATTCTCAGGTAGGCCTGTAGCCAGGATTTTGTGTCCTGCGGGGCACATTTTTTTTCTGGTGGGGCTGAAGTTCTCAGTGCAGAAAGAAAAACCATTTAGCCAATAGAAAGCTGTTACCAGGATAGATTTCTAAATTGCAAGCTGTCAACCACTTTAAATGACAGTTCTCAGCTGCTGCAAGTTAATCACTTCTGCCAGCCTAAGCAACAGCTGGCCGATGGGGGTGATGACTTCTATAGTCAAGAAAGCTTAACACTTAGGCAAAAAACCTCTCTTAAAGGAGTCCAGTTTCTTGACACAGAGTTAGAAGGGATCCTAGAGTTTACCTACTCCAACCCCACTCTGCTTAAATGAGTGCACACCTTTAAAAATGTTTTAAAATTATTGAAAAAAGCATTGACAGGATAAATTCTTGTGGGACTGTGCCTTTAAGAAAGGGGGCGGAGCCCCCAAAGCCCCCACTGTAGCAACGGGCTTGGCAACAGGGAAACCACAAACTCCTGTCCCTGTGTGAAAGGCATCATATTGCCGTTCCCAAGATCCAGGAAGCCTAATGTGCATCCTATCTCTCTCTCAAATGGTTCAGCTCCTAGCCTATAGGCTGTGAGCTAACTACACAGAACTGCAAAGCAAATTTTTAAATTTTCCTTTTAATTATTTTATTTTATATAATTTATTTATTTGATCATACATACATTCTTTAGATTCTCCTCCTGCCTCTTATATTCGAACAAACCCAAAATAAATTTAGCTACTGGAACTGTAATAGCTGGATCAGAACCACCAAGCAAAAATTGGAGCTTACTTGGGCCGATGGGGGTGATGACTTCTATAGTCAAGAAAGCTTAACACTTAGGCAAAAAACCTCTCTTAAAGGAGTCCAGTTTCTTGACACAGAGTTAGAAGGGATCCTAGAGTTTACCTACTCCAACCCCACTCTGCTTAAATGAGTGCACACCTTTAAAAATGTTTTAAAATTATTGAAAAAAGCATTGACAGGATAAATTCTTGTGGGACTGTGCCTTTAAGAAAGGGGGCGGAGCCCCCAAAGCCCCCACTGTAGCAACGGGCTTGGCAACAGGGAAACCACAAACTCCTGTCCCTGTGTGAAAGGCATCATATTGCCGTTCCCAAGATCCAGGAAGCCTAATGTGCATCCTATCTCTCTCTCAAATGGTTCAGCTCCTAGCCTATAGGCTGTGAGCTAACTACACAGAACTGCAAAGCAAATTTTTAAATTTTCCTTTTAATTATTTTATTTTATATAATTTATTTATTTGATCATACATACATTCTTTAGATTCTCCTCCTGCCTCTTATATTCGAACAAACCCAAAATAAATTTAGCTACTGGAACTGTAATAGCTGGATCAGAACCACCAAGCAAAAATTGGAGCTTACTTGCTACAGGCATGTCTATATTGGGAACTAGCGGATCAATCAGCTGTGTTCTTAATGGCTTATATCTTTGACAAAAGAATAAGATGTGCTCCGTAGTTTCATTAAAAGCAGTTCCACATCCACATAAATGCTTGGAGTGGGGCTTTTTAGAATAGCGCCCATTCAAAATGGCAGTGGGAAGTACATTGAACCTGGCTAAAAAGAAGGCTCTTCTATAAGCTGAGATAGTTAAGAAATCCATATAAAGACAGCAAGAATTTAAATACATAAACCTGAAAAAAGCACGAAGAACAGTGCTATGCAAATTGTTAAGTATGCAAATCAAACACATTAATGGTTACATGGTTTTGCATTCCCCCTGGCAACTAATCCAGAAAATTGGAGAAGAATTAGAGGAATCACTTGTTCATGTTTCTAGACAATAGCTTGAAGATCTTAAAGAAGATGGAGATAGATGTGTATCTCACTAAACAATTGAGAAAAATACTGCCTACACAGTTCCTTTGTACCTCTGAATCTGCAAGGACTAAAAACCCATGGAATAACACACAGATTGACAGAGGGACCTTGGCAGGGACTTCTGTTTACTAAAAACAGTCTTCATGCAACTGCCATTCCAGTGACTTGGAAGCTCCAGTACCCAGCGGGCAGTTGCTGTCTGTCACTCTTCATCCATCAATAGCATGGCAGAAACAACACTAAAAATGCAATGGTTTGCATAGCCCCCATTATTTTCAGGGAGTAAAAGGAGCAGCTGAATGTTGACTAATGTCAAAACCTGAGTTGAATGTTGAAAAAATCTGAGTCCCAAACTGTCAAGTCCTGGATGCAATCACTCTCACAAACACTCTTGTAGCTGCAAGATTTGTTTATCAAGAGGTCAAAAGGTTCCAAGGAAAGACAGCTTCTGTGTCAGAACTGGGGCCCAGACTCCAGTTCCGCCAATATACTGAAAGCAAAAAATTCTACAAATGCCAAGCAATCAATCATTGCTCCCACTCAGTCCGCTACACATCTGCCCCTACCCTTGCAACTGCCTGTAACACCTGCAAGCTAATGGTTACATTATCTGGACCGCCCCAGACTAAAAGGTCACACAGAACGATGAGATCATATACTTCCCAAGGTGTCCTCAACACACTCAGGAGGCCCCTGTGTGAGAACTGTTAAGAGCTGACACTAACCAAGCAGACAGCCATACACATCCACTCCCCACCCCCCAGTTCCCAGCAGAGATGACAAACAGCAGTGAAGAAGAGCAAGGTTGCATGCAACATAGGACTTGTAGAAGAATACATGTGAATCCATAATACTGTATCACTGGAAAGTGACTGTATCATCAGCAGTGTGAATTTTAACATCTCAAACAAAATATAACTTCACTATTACAGGAATCAAATCACAGTAATATTTTCTTTCCTATCCCTTCTTTCTTTTTGACAATTAAGAAATAAGCACACAATAGCAGAGGAGCAGGGTGTATTGGGGAGGGGGGGGTCAGTGGGTGTATCACACCAGGGCCCTTGGGCCCAGAAGAGGCCCAAAGGGAGCCTAAGAGTTTTCTGGAGTCCCATTGTCAGGGTTCCCAGTCAAGACACTCAACAACGTTCCTTCAGAAGTTTCAGTTTATTGAGAGCAAGTACTTAAGACACCATAAATGCCTGTGTCAGGAATGGCGGGATAGTGAAAGGAACCCCAGATATGAACAGAGGCCAATAAGCAAGCACCTGGAAACGTGGGTTAAAAGCAAGAGTTACATTCGCAGCAGGAAACTAGGAGCAGACAGTGCCCAGCTTCAAGGACACTAAGGAGATAACTTGGGAAGACTGATGGAGGCAGGGAGGGGGAGTGAGAGACATGAACAGCAACCCACACATTCCAATCCATGGCAGCATTAGCTGACATCCTGCCCCCTTGAAGCCCCCCGGCTTTTCAGGGAAACGAACATGGAACTCTCGGAAAAGTTGCGGAGGGTAGACATCAGAGGCCTCAACCCACTCCCGATGTTCCGGTCCAAAATCTACCCACTCAACAAGGTAGTAGACACTTGATTTTGGAGTCCAGGATCTGCGAAACTTTGTAGTGTTGCTTGCCATTAATCATAATGGGAGGCGGTCACGGGTGAAGATATCACATTTGAAGTGGCCTCCAGACGTTGGGGCCCGGGTCTCTTTTTAATAGACTGTGGTGGAAAACAGGATCCTGGAAAACAGGATGCACATTTTAGGCTTTTGGGGAGGGCCAACTCAACAGTCACATCATTGATCAAACACCGTAAGAATGGTTCCAGGGTTTGATTCTGCTTGGTCTGGCCGTCAGTCTCTGGGTGGTAAGAGCTGCTGAGAGCCCGTTCCACCCCTAGGACCCTCAGCAGCTGCCCCCAAAACTTGGCCACGAACTGCGATCCGAAATAATCTTGCGGGGTGTGTGTGTGAAGCCTCACGATGTGCTGCATAAAAGCCTTAGCCAGCGCCCTGGCCGTGGGCACCATGCTGAATGGGACAAAATGTGCTTGCTTTGAAAAAAGGTCCACCACCACCCATATTATCGTCTTGCCCTGGCTAATGGGAAGATCAGTGATGAAGTCCATGGAGATCACTTCCCGGGGCGACTTGGGGTGGGTAGTGGTTGCAACAGTCCCGGGGGCTTCCCCGGTTGGGGTTTGCACATAATAAAAGTTTGGCAAAATTGAACAAATGAGGAAATGTCTTTGGGCATGCTCGGCCACCAGAACTGACGTTGCATGAGATGCAAAGTTTTTAAGTCGCCTAGATGTCCAGCCAGCTTGGACCTGTGCGCCGCCGTCATGACCTCTCCCCGTAGGGAAGCTGGAATGAACAATCTTTGTCCCTTGTACCAACAGCCGTTTTCGCAGTGTTCTAGGGACCCATTAGCTTCCCCCTCCTCAAGCCTTACATATAAGTAGAGAGAGGGTGGGGTGGGAGGTTAGTTGCCAGGAACGGTTAGTTAGAGTCAAGATGCATAAGTAACTGGGTAATTATAGCTGAGATTGGATTAAAGCAGTTGTTAATGGCTGAAAATTAGCATACAAATACAAGATTTAACAAACAGATGTGAGAACTAAGTTTGGGTTCAGTGGCACCCCCAAGACCAACAAAGTTTAATTCTAGGTATAAGTGAGAACTGACAGACTTAGCATGGAAGAGGAAAACAAACGTAGTTGAGCCCAGATGTTTAAGGGGTTTAAAGGTAAAGGTTCCCTTGCTCGAAAGCCAGTCGAGTCCGACTCTAGGGTTGCGGTGCTCATCTCCGTTTCAAAGCTGAAGAGCCAGCGCTGTCTGAAGATGTTTCCGTGGTCATGTGGCCGGCGTAACTAACCAAGGCACACGGAACACTGTTACCTTCCCACCGAAGTGGTACCTATTCATCTACTTGCAATTTCTTGCTTTCAAACTGCTAGGTTGGAAGGAGCTGGAACTAGAGACAGGAGCTCACTCCATCATGCGGCACACTCAGGTCTCGAACTGCTGAACTACCAACCTTCTACAGCCTGCAGTTCAGCGTCTTAACCACTTAACTAGGTAGGAGGATCTAAAATGGTCATTCTTGAAACTATTTGAATGAGGGCACAGACTGTGATTTCAAGATTAACTGTTTATCTAGCAGAGCATCACACTTAAATACCCAGTCTCTAAGATCTGAACTCTAATTCAGGGAGATCTCCAGGCACTCCCTGGAGGTTGGTATTCCTACCACTGCATAATGCCATGGCAATCCATATTGTTTTTGATGAGGAAGGACATCCTGTCTTTGTGCTGCTAGAGAGAGCTGGCTGTAAGCTTTACATGTGTATCAAACTAAATGTTGTTCTTCAGGGGTTTGCTTGGGATGTTATTATTCTCTTTACTCATCTACTGACTGGACACTTCCCACAGCAGCCTCAAGGTACTTTGAACCAAAGACTGCAGCCAATGTTAAGACTGTCCTCTATCTGAAGTTACAAAGCGCCACCTTGTGACGCACTCCCCCAAACCAGCCCACATTTCCTCCTTCCTTCCCAATATGCATTGTTAATAGCTGCTGTGATAATTTAGAATCTTGGGTGCATCTCCTGAATGGAGGGACGGGGGTGGGGGAGAAGCTCACTGATGACGTATCCAGAAGTATCCTGAGAATGGCATTTTCAGAAAGCACAAAGGGAGGATTTTCTTGCTTGTATGTGTTGCTCCATGTATGCATAAGCAACTATCAATGCAAAGGGACTCTTGCAAACCCTGCAAATAAAATGTATTTGAACACTGCCTTGTTCCTGTGAAGGAGCATCATATTTCTGAGCACAGATCTTAGGTTTCCCTTAAGTTTGCTAACAGTCTGGGCAGGGGCGGGTGGGAATGGGAATGGCTTGCCTAGTGATGTTCATTGATGAAGAGCTTCAGCTGCCCGTTTCCACACATTAAGCCCCTGTTAAATGGCTAGCCTGATCTTGTCAGATTTCAGTAGCTTAGCAGAATGACCCCTGGTCAGTATTTGGATAGGAGACAACCAAGGAATACCATGTTCTTGCACCATGGAAAATAACATAGTGTAGGAAATCATATAGTCTAAAATACATGCGTGTGTTGTTGTCTCATGCGATCTCTGGGTCATTATTACCTATGCAGAAGAGTGTTCCGTATACAGAAAAAGTGTTCTCAAATTACACAGAAGTGACATGGCACTTTGGAATGTGTAGAACATGTTCTCTTGATGTTTTTTCAAAATACAAGCCTGCAAGGCAGACTTGTATGATTACTCCCATGTTGATGATATGTGAGCCATTAGTTTTGGTTCCTTACATAATAAATGGGACAGGTGAGGAGAGATCTGAATGGAGTTTTTCTACCACCAGCCCCCCCGTCCGCAAAAGCAAGCAGGGCAGAGCTTGTTGCTGGAAGGAATTTTGCAGTTTCATTAGGTGAACTGGCATTAAAATGTACGCACAGATCAAGCTGGCTGAGTGAGACACTGCTCTCCATTCCCTGGGAATCTTCCTTTTTAATGCTAATTCGGACTAATACAGTTACCTGTCAGGAGTTATCTTCATAGCCAACACCAGCGATTTCTGTTCATATGGTAGTCAGAACCAGGAGCTGCCTCCTTTGTAGCCTGCCTAGTGAATCTTGTACCTCACCTATATACAGGATCAGACCCATTTCTCCAGGTTAACTGATCCAGAATTAATATCACTGATGGTTCCACACACTAAGATGCTACAGACTTTACGGCAAACCCCAAATAGTAAAAGTTTTTTTAAATTAGCATTTATTTACAATCACTAGTTGACTGATTAATTTGCTCACTGATTATTAACATGGGTGGTTGTCCAGTGGTAAGTACCTGTAACAGGTCTGTGGTGGAGGAAAGTAGGACTCAGGCTATGAGAACGTACTTGTGTGAAACACTGTCAATTGCACTGTATTATAATTTTTTTTAATTTAAAAGTATCCTGACAAACAGGATCAAACTGCTCCCAAACAGCTGAACATCTCAATGGAAAACTGGTTCCTTTCTTGTGATTGGTGATCAGAACCTGAGCCATAACAGCAAGTATTTGAACATCCCTAAATCCATATTCATGATCTAATTGTTACAACAATTGGGCCAAAGTGCAGGAGACAAAAATCTATCCTTCTCAGCAAAAACTCTGCATCACTAATAAGGAAATGGCAGAAATAGTTATTGATGAGGGAACCTTTGTGACAATATTTAATACCTGCTTCCCAGGTAGTAAGCCTTACAACAGTAAGGTAGGCCAGTAGTATAATCCCTATTTTATAGGTGGGAAGACTAAGGCAATAAGTGGCATTCCCAAACCCCATAATGAACCAGGGCTGAAATGAGATTTGAACCACATTTGGA
This sequence comes from Gekko japonicus, assembly GCF_001447785.1. NCBI lineage: Eukaryota > Metazoa > Chordata > Lepidosauria > Squamata > Gekkonidae > Gekko > Gekko japonicus. The sequence continues at coordinate 1,676,878 of NW_015166419.1, forward strand.
TCACAGCTCTCACTGAAGGTTCTAAAGAGCCAAATCAAGATTATGAAAACACTGGTACCAGCATTGACAGGATAAATTCTTGTGGGACTGTGCCTTTAAGAAAGGGGGCGGAGCCCCCAAAGCCCCCACTGTAGCAACGGGCTTGGCAACAGGGAAACCACAAACTCCTGTCCCTGTGTGAAAGGCATCATATTGCCGTTCCCAAGATCCAGGAAGCCTAATGTGCATCCTATCTCTCTCTCAAATGGTTCAGCTCCTAGCCTATAGGCTGTGAGCTAACTACACAGAACTGCAAAGCAAATTTTTAAATTTTCCTTTTAATTATTTTATTTTATATAATTTATTTATTTGATCATACATACATTCTTTAGATTCTCCTCCTGCCTCTTATATTCGAACAAACCCAAAATAAATTTAGCTACTGGAACTGTAATAGCTGGATCAGAACCACCAAGCAAAAATTGGAGCTTACTTGCTACAGGCATGTCTATATTGGGAACTAGCGGATCAATCAGCTGTGTTCTTAATGGCTTATATCTTTGACAAAAGAATAAGATGTGCTCCGTAGTTTCATTAAAAGCAGTTCCACATCCACATAAATGCTTGGAGTGGGGCTTTTTAGAATAGCGCCCATTCAAAATGGCAGTGGGAAGTACATTGAACCTGGCTAAAAAGAAGGCTCTTCTATAAGCTGAGATAGTTAAGAAATCCATATAAAGACAGCAAGAATTTAAATACATAAACCTGAAAAAAGCACGAAGAACAGTGCTATGCAAATTGTTAAGTATGCAAATCAAACACATTAATGGTTACATGGTTTTGCATTCCCCCTGGCAACTAATCCAGAAAATTGGAGAAGAATTAGAGGAATCACTTGTTCATGTTTCTAGACAATAGCTTGAAGATCTTAAAGAAGATGGAGATAGATGTGTATCTCACTAAACAATTGAGAAAAATACTGCCTACACAGTTCCTTTGTACCTCTGAATCTGCAAGGACTAAAAACCCATGGAATAACACACAGATTGACAGAGGGACCTTGGCAGGGACTTCTGTTTACTAAAAACAGTCTTCATGCAACTGCCATTCCAGTGACTTGGAAGCTCCAGTACCCAGCGGGCAGTTGCTGTCTGTCACTCTTCATCCATCAATAGCATGGCAGAAACAACACTAAAAATGCAATGGTTTGCATAGCCCCCATTATTTTCAGGGAGTAAAAGGAGCAGCTGAATGTTGACTAATGTCAAAACCTGAGTTGAATGTTGAAAAAATCTGAGTCCCAAACTGTCAAGTCCTGGATGCAATCACTCTCACAAACACTCTTGTAGCTGCAAGATTTGTTTATCAAGAGGTCAAAAGGTTCCAAGGAAAGACAGCTTCTGTGTCAGAACTGGGGCCCAGACTCCAGTTCCGCCAATATACTGAAAGCAAAAAATTCTACAAATGCCAAGCAATCAATCATTGCTCCCACTCAGTCCGCTACACATCTGCCCCTACCCTTGCAACTGCCTGTAACACCTGCAAGCTAATGGTTACATTATCTGGACCGCCCCAGACTAAAAGGTCACACAGAACGATGAGATCATATACTTCCCAAGGTGTCCTCAACACACTCAGGAGGCCCCTGTGTGAGAACTGTTAAGAGCTGACACTAACCAAGCAGACAGCCATACACATCCACTCCCCACCCCCCAGTTCCCAGCAGAGATGACAAACAGCAGTGAAGAAGAGCAAGGTTGCATGCAACATAGGACTTGTAGAAGAATACATGTGAATCCATAATACTGTATCACTGGAAAGTGACTGTATCATCAGCAGTGTGAATTTTAACATCTCAAACAAAATATAACTTCACTATTACAGGAATCAAATCACAGTAATATTTTCTTTCCTATCCCTTCTTTCTTTTTGACAATTAAGAAATAAGCACACAATAGCAGAGGAGCAGGGTGTATTGGGGAGGGGGGGGTCAGTGGGTGTATCACACCAGGGCCCTTGGGCCCAGAAGAGGCCCAAAGGGAGCCTAAGAGTTTTCTGGAGTCCCATTGTCAGGGTTCCCAGTCAAGACACTCAACAACGTTCCTTCAGAAGTTTCAGTTTATTGAGAGCAAGTACTTAAGACACCATAAATGCCTGTGTCAGGAATGGCGGGATAGTGAAAGGAACCCCAGATATGAACAGAGGCCAATAAGCAAGCACCTGGAAACGTGGGTTAAAAGCAAGAGTTACATTCGCAGCAGGAAACTAGGAGCAGACAGTGCCCAGCTTCAAGGACACTAAGGAGATAACTTGGGAAGACTGATGGAGGCAGGGAGGGGGAGTGAGAGACATGAACAGCAACCCACACATTCCAATCCATGGCAGCATTAGCTGACATCCTGCCCCCTTGAAGCCCCCCGGCTTTTCAGGGAAACGAACATGGAACTCTCGGAAAAGTTGCGGAGGGTAGACATCAGAGGCCTCAACCCACTCCCGATGTTCCGGTCCAAAATCTACCCACTCAACAAGGTAGTAGACACTTGATTTTGGAGTCCAGGATCTGCGAAACTTTGTAGTGTTGCTTGCCATTAATCATAATGGGAGGCGGTCACGGGTGAAGATATCACATTTGAAGTGGCCTCCAGACGTTGGGGCCCGGGTCTCTTTTTAATAGACTGTGGTGGAAAACAGGATCCTGGAAAACAGGATGCACATTTTAGGCTTTTGGGGAGGGCCAACTCAACAGTCACATCATTGATCAAACACCGTAAGAATGGTTCCAGGGTTTGATTCTGCTTGGTCTGGCCGTCAGTCTCTGGGTGGTAAGAGCTGCTGAGAGCCCGTTCCACCCCTAGGACCCTCAGCAGCTGCCCCCAAAACTTGGCCACGAACTGCGATCCGAAATAATCTTGCGGGGTGTGTGTGTGAAGCCTCACGATGTGCTGCATAAAAGCCTTAGCCAGCGCCCTGGCCGTGGGCACCATGCTGAATGGGACAAAATGTGCTTGCTTTGAAAAAAGGTCCACCACCACCCATATTATCGTCTTGCCCTGGCTAATGGGAAGATCAGTGATGAAGTCCATGGAGATCACTTCCCGGGGCGACTTGGGGTGGGTAGTGGTTGCAACAGTCCCGGGGGCTTCCCCGGTTGGGGTTTGCACATAATAAAAGTTTGGCAAAATTGAACAAATGAGGAAATGTCTTTGGGCATGCTCGGCCACCAGAACTGACGTTGCATGAGATGCAAAGTTTTTAAGTCGCCTAGATGTCCAGCCAGCTTGGACCTGTGCGCCGCCGTCATGACCTCTCCCCGTAGGGAAGCTGGAATGAACAATCTTTGTCCCTTGTACCAACAGCCGTTTTCGCAGTGTTCTAGGGACCCATTAGCTTCCCCCTCCTCAAGCCTTACATATAAGTAGAGAGAGGGTGGGGTGGGAGGTTAGTTGCCAGGAACGGTTAGTTAGAGTCAAGATGCATAAGTAACTGGGTAATTATAGCTGAGATTGGATTAAAGCAGTTGTTAATGGCTGAAAATTAGCATACAAATACAAGATTTAACAAACAGATGTGAGAACTAAGTTTGGGTTCAGTGGCACCCCCAAGACCAACAAAGTTTAATTCTAGGTATAAGTGAGAACTGACAGACTTAGCATGGAAGAGGAAAACAAACGTAGTTGAGCCCAGATGTTTAAGGGGTTTAAAGGTAAAGGTTCCCTTGCTCGAAAGCCAGTCGAGTCCGACTCTAGGGTTGCGGTGCTCATCTCCGTTTCAAAGCTGAAGAGCCAGCGCTGTCTGAAGATGTTTCCGTGGTCATGTGGCCGGCGTAACTAACCAAGGCACACGGAACACTGTTACCTTCCCACCGAAGTGGTACCTATTCATCTACTTGCAATTTCTTGCTTTCAAACTGCTAGGTTGGAAGGAGCTGGAACTAGAGACAGGAGCTCACTCCATCATGCGGCACACTCAGGTCTCGAACTGCTGAACTACCAACCTTCTACAGCCTGCAGTTCAGCGTCTTAACCACTTAACTAGGTAGGAGGATCTAAAATGGTCATTCTTGAAACTATTTGAATGAGGGCACAGACTGTGATTTCAAGATTAACTGTTTATCTAGCAGAGCATCACACTTAAATACCCAGTCTCTAAGATCTGAACTCTAATTCAGGGAGATCTCCAGGCACTCCCTGGAGGTTGGTATTCCTACCACTGCATAATGCCATGGCAATCCATATTGTTTTTGATGAGGAAGGACATCCTGTCTTTGTGCTGCTAGAGAGAGCTGGCTGTAAGCTTTACATGTGTATCAAACTAAATGTTGTTCTTCAGGGGTTTGCTTGGGATGTTATTATTCTCTTTACTCATCTACTGACTGGACACTTCCCACAGCAGCCTCAAGGTACTTTGAACCAAAGACTGCAGCCAATGTTAAGACTGTCCTCTATCTGAAGTTACAAAGCGCCACCTTGTGACGCACTCCCCCAAACCAGCCCACATTTCCTCCTTCCTTCCCAATATGCATTGTTAATAGCTGCTGTGATAATTTAGAATCTTGGGTGCATCTCCTGAATGGAGGGACGGGGGTGGGGGAGAAGCTCACTGATGACGTATCCAGAAGTATCCTGAGAATGGCATTTTCAGAAAGCACAAAGGGAGGATTTTCTTGCTTGTATGTGTTGCTCCATGTATGCATAAGCAACTATCAATGCAAAGGGACTCTTGCAAACCCTGCAAATAAAATGTATTTGAACACTGCCTTGTTCCTGTGAAGGAGCATCATATTTCTGAGCACAGATCTTAGGTTTCCCTTAAGTTTGCTAACAGTCTGGGCAGGGGCGGGTGGGAATGGGAATGGCTTGCCTAGTGATGTTCATTGATGAAGAGCTTCAGCTGCCCGTTTCCACACATTAAGCCCCTGTTAAATGGCTAGCCTGATCTTGTCAGATTTCAGTAGCTTAGCAGAATGACCCCTGGTCAGTATTTGGATAGGAGACAACCAAGGAATACCATGTTCTTGCACCATGGAAAATAACATAGTGTAGGAAATCATATAGTCTAAAATACATGCGTGTGTTGTTGTCTCATGCGATCTCTGGGTCATTATTACCTATGCAGAAGAGTGTTCCGTATACAGAAAAAGTGTTCTCAAATTACACAGAAGTGACATGGCACTTTGGAATGTGTAGAACATGTTCTCTTGATGTTTTTTCAAAATACAAGCCTGCAAGGCAGACTTGTATGATTACTCCCATGTTGATGATATGTGAGCCATTAGTTTTGGTTCCTTACATAATAAATGGGACAGGTGAGGAGAGATCTGAATGGAGTTTTTCTACCACCAGCCCCCCCGTCCGCAAAAGCAAGCAGGGCAGAGCTTGTTGCTGGAAGGAATTTTGCAGTTTCATTAGGTGAACTGGCATTAAAATGTACGCACAGATCAAGCTGGCTGAGTGAGACACTGCTCTCCATTCCCTGGGAATCTTCCTTTTTAATGCTAATTCGGACTAATACAGTTACCTGTCAGGAGTTATCTTCATAGCCAACACCAGCGATTTCTGTTCATATGGTAGTCAGAACCAGGAGCTGCCTCCTTTGTAGCCTGCCTAGTGAATCTTGTACCTCACCTATATACAGGATCAGACCCATTTCTCCAGGTTAACTGATCCAGAATTAATATCACTGATGGTTCCACACACTAAGATGCTACAGACTTTACGGCAAACCCCAAATAGTAAAAGTTTTTTTAAATTAGCATTTATTTACAATCACTAGTTGACTGATTAATTTGCTCACTGATTATTAACATGGGTGGTTGTCCAGTGGTAAGTACCTGTAACAGGTCTGTGGTGGAGGAAAGTAGGACTCAGGCTATGAGAACGTACTTGTGTGAAACACTGTCAATTGCACTGTATTATAATTTTTTTTAATTTAAAAGTATCCTGACAAACAGGATCAAACTGCTCCCAAACAGCTGAACATCTCAATGGAAAACTGGTTCCTTTCTTGTGATTGGTGATCAGAACCTGAGCCATAACAGCAAGTATTTGAACATCCCTAAATCCATATTCATGATCTAATTGTTACAACAATTGGGCCAAAGTGCAGGAGACAAAAATCTATCCTTCTCAGCAAAAACTCTGCATCACTAATAAGGAAATGGCAGAAATAGTTATTGATGAGGGAACCTTTGTGACAATATTTAATACCTGCTTCCCAGGTAGTAAGCCTTACAACAGTAAGGTAGGCCAGTAGTATAATCCCTATTTTATAGGTGGGAAGACTAAGGCAATAAGTGGCATTCCCAAACCCCATAATGAACCAGGGCTGAAATGAGATTTGAACCACATTTGGATCACAGCTCTCACTGAAGGTTCTAAAGAGCCAAATCAAGATTATGAAAACACTGGTACCATCCTATGCATGTTTTACTCAGAAGTACCATTTTATTCAATAGGACTTATGTAATTGTTATGTATGTGGACCGCCACCAAGGGTCCGCGGCACATGCAGGAGCTTGGCTCCTGGAACAAAGGAAACTTTGGATCCTGGTTTTCCCCAGCCCCAACCAATAGCCACTTGGCGGGACATTCAAACCCTCCAATGGGAATGGGGGGTGCTGGGTGGATATGTATATAGTTGGCCCTGTCGGGCCGTTAGAGTTAGTCTTGTGTTAAGTACAATAAACCTGTGCAACCGCATGTCGTTGTCCGAGTCCTACATGCAGTGAACCCAGTAATTTTCAGTAATGACTAGGCGGGAAGCCCGTTGTAGGGAGAAGACAACAAGCGCTAGAAAGACAAGGGGCCTCCGTCCCACACTTTCTCCCCCCTCCACAGACCCCGGAGTTGGTGGGTGGCAACTGGCTTCCTGTGTGGCCGTGGCCAGAGGCCTCCGGGTCGCCTCGACGGCCGTCCACCCCATCAACATGCCAGCCCCCTTCCACGCGCAGGCTGTCCATCAGAGGAAAGCGAGGCCCATCCCCCCCTCACCCTCCGCCCTCCCCTGCTGCATCCAGCGGCCTCCGGGATGCCACAACAGCTCTTTGCCCCAGCAGTGCACCAGCCCGTCCGCTTGCAGGCTGGCCACTGAGTCAGCCGAGGGTGACGACGACCAGTGCAGGGGTGGGAGGAAGGGGCTCAGCCAAGCATCCAGCCACCGGACCGCACATTCTGTCTGGCAGCTCTGTTCATACTGAGGGCAAGCTGGTGGCCAGGGCTTCTGTGGCACTCCGCAACGCAACCAGCCAATGCAGGCAGTGTCTTTGGAATGGCAGTTCAGGCGGCCAACTGATTTTGGCGTGAACAGAACTTTGCCACCCCAAATTGCTTTTATTAATAAGGAGAGATTTTTTACTGTGTGTGTGTTCCTTTAAACATTTGGTTGGAGTGCAGTGTTAGTAGAGTGATTGAAGGAGACATGTGTGATGTGATTGGAGGATGACAGAGTGGGAGTTGTTTGAAGTGAATCTGTGTGTGTCTTGAAGTCAGTTTTGAGTGAATCTGAGTTATAGAGAGGTCAGAGAAATCAGTTGGAGTTATTCAGTTAGTGAGTGATATTCTGTGTGTAAACTTAAAGAGTTCAAAATATAAGGCTTTAAGAGTTTAAATGTGAAGGAGCTATTAGAAGGGTCTGTGAGGCTCTAAAGAAAGAGAACCAATTTACAAAGAGCTAAACCAGTGACTGCCTATGTGAGAGATTCCTGTCAGAGTGGGATCTTAAGGTCAAAAGACTGTTTGTGATACCTTGCCAGTTTATTTACCAGTTCCTTTCCCCCAATACAGTTACAGTTAACCAGCAACTTATTTTTTGTTCCTTAATCAATAAATCATATTTTGTTTAAATTTAACCCAGAATTCAGTTCAATCCTTCCTCAGGGCCACATAGAACTTTGAAAGCCCAGACCCTGGATCACATTACCAGCAGCAGAAACAGAGAGAAGATATGGAATTTCTTAAAATTCCTGGTGGCAGCAGAAACTACCCAGTTTATAAACACAGAGTATAATTTTAAAGTGGAAAGAGTCCCCCCAAATAAGCAGTGCGCCACAGCTTACTTCCAAGGAAGTACTTTTAGGATTACATTCTATGTCTATGAAGCTGAATAATCTACAGTGCGATTCTAAGCAGAGTTAAATCCTTCTAAATTCAATGAAGGCCACTGGCGTGGAAGGATGTCACTGTTCTTAGAACCACACTGCAACATAACTCTTATGGCCTTACCATATGATTTTAGAACTGTGCTCTACAGAGGCTGATTCACAGTTGTTTTCTAAAACCACTAGTGTGGCTTTGGAAGCACCTCCACATACAGACCTGTTTGTAATGAACTATTCCACACTTCCAAACCAAAAGGATGCCAGATCCACACTGCGAAAGAGCAGCAAGCAAGCTTTGAGAATTGCACAGAATTTTTCCAGGGCACCTTCTCCGTTTCCAGCACTGCCACAGCAGGAGAATCTCTGCTCAGCAGAGTTCTCCCTTCCACACCATTTTTAAAGATACAAGACATTGTTTCTCAGGGTCTTGGAGCACAAGATGCCACCTGCTTCCTGGCATCTTGTTCCACTGTCAGTCAACAAAGGCGGGTCTGTAGGTTGCTGTGGCATGCCATTTTCAGGTGTAGTCTCTCCTCCTCAGTAGAGAATCTGGCACACTTCCACCTTCTCCTTCATAAAGTACAGGCAACCCTCGCCCATTCTATATGGATAAATAATTTCACTCTAATAGCTGCAAATTGAAGGCAGTGTCCCTTTAAGGGAAGATACCAACAGCCCTCCATCCTCTGGGGTGAGCAAGATTTTATCATAGGACTGCAACCTTTATGTGCCTGCAGCAGCCAGAGAAACATGTCCTCATACCATGGGGTAACAAAAGGTGTCCCTGGCCTGTCTTGCAAAGGGATAGGATGCTGTTCTTAGGGAAAGCTGATTTCCTCCCCTTCTTTCTTAAAGGAGGTTTCAATTAAGAGGATTCCATTTTCTTTAAAAAAAAAAAAAAAAAGACTGGCAACCTTCTAATTGCAGAAGAGGAGAAACCCAATATGAGAAACGCGCACCAATCCAGCGGGGAGAGCCGGACCTCTGGGTGACAGCCGCGGTAGGTCTTCTGCAGAGGGCGACACGAGTAAGCAGATGGGCCCGAGCACCTCTCGCTGGGTGGGTTGGTGAATGATGCGCGCAGACAGGCTCCCAGCCGCCCTCTTTGCACAAGCGACGGGCATTTCTGGGCCATCGCCGGTGGGAGACGCCTTCCCGCCCCGCCCCGATGCTGTTTTTTTGTTTTGTTTGTTTAGGGAGAGGGGCTTTGCTAAGGCGTATCGGCACTTCTCTGCACGGGGTCCCTCTCTGCATTCAGCCCCTTCCCGCATCATCTCCCTTTGCAGCCCACTGCAAACGCTGCTGTCATGCGTGTGCAAATCCAGCGCCAGAGCCGCCGCCGCCGCCTGCATCGCTTGATACCCCGTTAAAAAAAATAAATTAAAAAATCGTTATCGTCACAGGAATTTACGATCCTCACTGGAAAACAACCCCTCCTTCAGAAAAATAGCTTCAACTATAACAATAATAATAAACTACCCCCCATCGTAGCAACTCGCGACCCCTAATGCATTAAAATTACGAGCAATAAATAGTAATAATTAATAATAAATCATAGCAACCTCCTGGCAAAAGAGAGCCACAAGAAATAATACTGTAAATTAATAATAATAGCATTTCGAGATCACTGCAAAAACACAAGCCATTGTAAGTATAATAATAAATTAATTATTATAATCGCAACTCGCGTTCCTCCACTGCAAAAAAAGAGAGAAAGACAGTAACAAGGAGAAGAAAAGTCACAAGAAATAATCTTCAAAAAGATTAAACCACAGCCACTTCAGCAGCTCAGTCCACGCAAAACGCACCTAACGGTGCACAAGAACTCGCTGCCGCTTGCTCGCGTCTCACTGCACGCCGAAAGAGAAAGAGCGAAGAGGAGACACAAACACAGCCAATGAGAACGCCCGCTACGTTACGAAAGGGAACCAATCAGATTTGGGGGGGAGGATCTGCCAAGGAGTGCTCTCTTGCGCGTGCGCGTCCGCTGCCTGAGAAGGGGGTGTGTCGGCGCACCGGGAGAGCGAGAAGTCAGTGGGGGGAGGGGGGGCAGGGAGCCTGATAATGGCGGCCAGGAGGAGAGAACGCAGCGGCGGCGACTCTGAGGTAAAATAGTTATAGCGGCCATGGTGCAGCTGAGGCCTTGTGCTCGGAGGCCGAGCGGGGCCTGAAGGTGCCTCCTTGACAGGCCGGCGGGGAAACGGTGATGGCTGTGAGGCCTGGCCTACCTGAGGAAAAAGCCGCAGCGAGAGGCCTGGTGCTGGGCCGCCCGCCCTCGAGGAGGCCAGGCCTGGCTCGACCCTTCTCCCTGAGGTCTGGAAAGACGCTCGCGTGTGTACGGCGGGTGACACGGGACATCTCGGCAAACCCAGGTTCGGCCCCTGACTGTTCGCTGGGACCAGTTAGGGTCGCTCTTCTGCAGGGGTCTTTCCGCGGTGTTGTGACGTAGATGGCAAATGTTTGAGCTTCGCGTCCTGCAAGAGCTTCACCTGCGGATCATTGAGAAGAGGGTGGTTTTCTTACAAAAAGCTTTTCTGAGCAGCCCTATCAGCAAGGCCCCGAAGTCGACCCTGGTTCCCTAACGTGATGATGAGTGTGTCTTGCAAAACATGTGTTTGTAGTATTCACGTCCATCCTGCCCAATGAAAGACTAGAGTGGCGGAATGGCAGCTCAAGTCTGTGCATGTTTACTCAGGTATAAATCCCACTGTACTCATTAGGGATTGCTTCCAAGTAAGTGTGTGTGTGCATGGGCCTGCAGTCTTAAGTTGCTGTAGAGGCAGGCATCAGTGACAGCTTTGTGTACCTTCCAACTTTTGCAAGAGAAGACTGGCCTTCTGGTATAATACATTGTATAATATAATTTCTTGATGTTGCCTGGGGGGCTCCCAAAGATCTGTTGTCTACAGAGGGCTGAAATATTTAGCTTCAACACTGCTGCAGCATCAGGTACACTCAGAGAATTCACTGGACCTGAGTTCCTATTCTTGTAGGAGGGTGGGTCACAGAAGGCGTGTATGCTGATGTTTCCTTTTTTCATGGCTGGACCTGACCCACACTTCTTGATGTATGACTGTATTTAGCGTTCCTTGCAGAACGTTTTTGGAAAATACACATTTTCATAGGACCTAGAAAATACATGCAGCCCCTCCACACACATACACACAATACAGTCACTGCTGCTAGAATGGGCAAAGAATATCAATTGGCAAGAGTGGGGGAGCAGCTGAGGGCACATTGTGTTGGGTAAGGGGAGAGAGAAGGCAAGGGAGAGCTTTTTTGGGGAGATGTGTATCTATACATACTTGCACTGGCCTGTTCCTCAGTACATCACATCTCCTGGTGCTCAACTTGCCCAAGTCTGAGATGAGTGCAATTCTAATGCTTGTTCCTCCTCTTCCCATCATAGAACAAAATTTTAGTCAAATAAAACCTTTAGTCAAATAGAACCTTAAAAATCAACAAATTTTTCCATGGTTAAAGCTCTCTTTGTCAGATACAAATATTGTTCTGCTACTGTAGACTAACATGGCTGCCCACACCTGAAACGCTCTGTCATATGACTGTGATGTTGCAGGGCTGTGATGTCACATGACTTCCCTATCATGTGCTTGCAGCTTGATGGGTCCCATGCTGCTGCCTGGGGGTTGAAGGTAGGTCCTGTATCCACTGCTGTAGGGCTCTTTGTAGCAGGAACTCCTCTGCATATCAGGCGACTCACCCCTAATGTAGCCAATCCTCTGAGAGCTTACAGAGGTCTTCTTACAAGAAGCTACTGTGAGCTCTTGGAGGATTGGCTACATTAGGGGTGTGTCGCCTAATATGCAAAGGAGTTCCTGCTACAAACAGAGCCCTTTCCCTCTTCTTCATTATAAGCCATGTGTATTTGTATTACTATATGGGCAACAGCTGCCATTGCTAGATACAGCATTGCACACTAGTGTTAGATGGCAAAATTGGGAAGAGAGGTGAACGATGGTGGAAGCATGTTTAGATCCGTTTCACTCTGGTTTCAGGCCTGGTCATGGGACTGAAACAACCTTGGTTGCTCTGGTGGGTGGCCTACACCAGGAGATGAACACAGGGAATCTGACCCTGTTAATTTTTCTGGACCTCTTAGCCGTTTTTGATACCATCAATCATCATATGCTTCTGGGTTGTCTTTCAGGGTTGGGACTGGGAGCTACTGCTCTATGGTGGCTTTTGTCCCTCCTTGAAGGCAGGTTTCAGAGTGTGGTGCTGGGGTACTGCTGCTCTGTCCCTTGGCAGCTGGCCTGTGGGGTCCTACAAAGTTCCATCTTGTCCCCCATGCTTTTCAACATCTATGTAAAGTTGCTGGGAGATGTCATCTAGATATCTGGACTGAGTTGCCACCAATATGTCGATGACATTCAGTTCTAGCTCATGCTTCCAGCAGATCCCAGGGAGACCGTGGAACAGGTCCCTAGAGGCAGTTTTGGGAGGGATGAGGGCTAGTAAGCTGGAACTTAATACTGACAAACAGAAGTGCTACTGGTGAGGGAACGCTTGACCTAGGAATTGGGGTTTCTCCTGTTATGGATGAGGTTCCATTCCCCCTAAAGGTGCAGGCTCGTAGCTTTGGAGATGCTACTGGACCCAGTTCTCCTGTTGGATAAGCAAATGGCAGTGGTGGCTTGGAGTGCCTTCCACCTGCTTCAGCTGGTGTGCCAGCTGTGGCCCTTCTGGGCAAGAAAGATCTAGCCACTGTGGTGCATGCCCTGGTAACATCTAAATTAGATTCTGCAGTGTGTTCTGCATTGGGCTGCCCTTGAAGGCTGTCCAGAAGGTAGAATTCATACAGAATGCTGCAGCCAGAATGTTGACTGGAGTGGGTCATAGGAACTGTTCCACTCCATTCTTGTTCCATCTACGCTAGTTCCTAGTTAGCTTCTGGACTCAAATCAATGTATTGACCTTCTCCTTTATGAACCTATCCATCGACTCTGGTCATCTTCAGAGGCCTTGTTTTGCATGCCCCTGTCATCTAAGATTAGATAGGTGGCAACCTGGGAGAGGGCCTTCTCAGTTGTAACACCAAAACTTTGGAACTACCTTCTAGGGAGGTCAGTGTCTCCCTCTATCATTGTCTTCTGCCACTGGGTGAAGACTTTTTTGTTTTGTTTGGGGTACTCCCAGAAACTTTATTGGTCCTTCTTCCGAAGTCAAGTTATATGTCTTATGTTTTTATTGAGTTGTTTAAATATATCTCTTATTTTAGATGTTGTGTTTTAGTGATTTGATATTTGTCGTGTTGGGGATCCTGTTTGAGTGGAAAGGTGGCACAAAAATGTTTAAAATAAGTATCCACAGAAAAACTGAAGGGGTTTTAATCTTTTACAAGATGCAAATCAATCACAAGTTTCTTCATTTTTTGTACTCTTTTTTTCCTTCTAGACACCTTGACCTTGAAGATGGTGAGTAGCCAGCCAAAATACGACCTAATACGGGAGGTTGGCCGTGGCAGCTATGGTGTGGTATATGAAGCAGTGGTGAGAAAAACCTCGGCACGTGTTGCAGTGAAAAAGATTCGTTGCCATGCTCCAGAGAATGTAGAGCTAGCCCTCCGTGAGTTCTGGGCACTTAGCAGCATCAAGAGCCAACACCCAAACATAATCCACCTGGAGGAATGCATCTTGCAAAAAGATGGTATGGTGCAGAAGATGTCCCATGGGTCCAGCTCTTCACTTTATTTACAGGTAAAGGAGGCTGCAGGTAATGGAGGACAGGTTGGAAGCTATTTACTTACAGAGTAGGGGAAAAGGAGACTGGCAAGGGTTATGATACCACCTAGTATTAGGTTTTTGAAAGCACTATTTGCTTCTTGTATTCTATGGCTGTAGCCACTCTCACAGGCTGAACAGAAGTCACACAGTTAAGCAGTTTAAAATTTAAGGGAAAATACATAAAGCAATAGTAATATGGATGTCTAATCTTAGCGAAGTCATCGTGGCAGGCAGAAGTAGAAGTCTGTAAATATAACTCACTTTAAATTATTTTTCTAAACATTATCTGTGCTTGAAAGAGGAACTGGGTATAAGAAGCCACTACTGGAAATTCTGCTGCTCCTCAGAAGCAATAGGTCTTCCCACATCATTGAGTGGGTACTTGGAATCAGGGGTCATTTCGTAGAAAAAGAGCTAGGGGGACTCATTAGCATAACTCATTAGCATATGCCACACCCCCTGACATCACCGGAAGTGTGTCCTCCCCACAGCCGGCGGCGACCTCCAGCGGGCACCAGCAGGGAGCTCCAGGCCCCGCCCTCCCGCACCTCACCCGGGGGGATGGCGTCCCCCCGCGTCCCCCCCCCCAAATGACCCCTGCTTAGAATGGGGATTACAACTGTTGCACTGTCACAGCATTGCAAAACATCATTTTGGCAAGACAGTAACATCAGTGGCATTGTATGGAGAGGTATTTGCAGAATCATTCACAGAAAAGATGCACCGTAATCCTTTCTGTTATAATTTGACATTAAAATTTTGAGTTTATGTAAATAGCATTAAAGCTGCTGCTCAACAATCTCCATTTCACTCATCAATGAAGAATAGCTAGTAAACTGTGAGCACGTCAAAATAACGATGAGAACAAAAGCAAGAGCTCCTGATTTTCTGCAGCTGTGTGTTTTGTTTGTTCTGTTCAGGCAACCTGACAGCATTCACCCATGTAGGTGGGTAGTATGTGCAGTTTCATTAGATATGACTTCATCAGCAGAGGTTAAATGAACTCTTGGCAGCCTATTAATTGTGCTTTCTCCAACTGAGGCCGTTGGAGAGAGGAGAGGCAGCAGACAGGCAACCTTTCATTGTGCTTCAACCCTCCTCTTATTTTGAACCCTTCTGCGAACTCCTAGCTTGGGATGCTGGTTTTATAGGGAAGTGAGCTAACCGTAGTGTGTTGCTTGGATGTGATAACAAACTGTGGACTGTGGCAGCAATTAAATTAGAGGAGAGGTAAATTTCCCCCATATGTATTCACATAACAACAGGGAGGGTTGTTGTTACATCTGAACTTGATCAGTTTGGTCAGTTCAGATAATCACACGAAACTATAGTTAAGCTTCTTTAATCATGTGATGTCTGAACTGAGCTTCAGTGTTATTTTGTAAGTGAACTGCAGTTTGTTGTGTCTGAAGTATGGTCTAGTTTGCATTTGGGTAGCAACTCAAAACATGTTTGAAGTAGATGTGGTGTTCTGCCTGAACTGACAAGACTTGCCTGGTCTCCAGAGTCCCCCAGGCCATAGAAATGGGGCTGCGGAGCAGATGGGAAATGAAAACTAATAAACTGGTGTGAATCCTGGTTTGTATGTTTACAAGTTGAAGTGATGGTTTAAGTTAGTGTTAGCAGAAACTCTTGTCTTGGTGTGATGTCGGGAAGTTGCTGGCTGAGTGGGTGAAATGCAGTGCTGCTGCAGGTGCCTGCTGCCCATGCCTCTTTTGAAAATACTGCTGACCATACTCTTAAAGAGGAAAATTAGGAGGAAGGACAAAATAGTATTATAAAAAGATGTCCATTAAAACACAGGATTCTCAGCATTCTCCTTAGTCAAAGTTGATTTCTTGAATCATGCTTTTTAAACAGTTACATGAAATGTCTTCTCATATTATAGCTTGTAGAGACCTCCTTGAAAGGTGAAATTGCCTTTGATCCCAGAAGCGCCTACTACCTTTGGTTTGTGATGGATTTCTGTGACGGAGGTGATATGAATGAATACCTCCTGTCCCGAAAGCCCAGCCGCAAGACCAACACCAGCTTTATGCTTCAGCTCAGCAGTGCCCTGGCTTTCCTGCACAAAAACCAGATCATTCACCGTGACCTGAAGCCTGACAACATCTTGATCTCTCAAAGCAGGATGGATGCCAGTGACTTGGAACCTACCTTGAAAGTAGCTGATTTTGGGCTAAGTAAGGTTTGTTCAGCTTCAGGACAAAACCCCGAAGAGCCTGTGAACGTAAATAAATGTTTTCTTTCTACAGCTTGTGGCACAGACTTCTACATGGCCCCCGAAGTTTGGGAAGGTCACTACACTGCCAAAGCAGACATCTTTGCTTTGGGGATTATAATCTGGGCGATGCTGGAAAGGATCACTTTCATAGACACGGAAACAAAGAAAGAATTGTTGGGGAGTTATGTGAGGCAAGGGACTGAAATTGTTCCTGTTGGAGAAGCGTTGCTAGAAAATCCGAAAATGGAACTGCTCATTCCTGTAAAGAAAAAGACTATGAATGCTCGTATGAAACAGCTGATTAAGGAAATGCTTGCCGCTAATCCACAAGACCGTCCAGATGCTTTTGAATTAGAACTCCGGTTAGTCAAAATTGCTTTCAAAGACAGCAGTTGGGACACGTGACCTCTGGAGTCCGTTTGGAGTACTTTGACCTCCTCGCAGAGTTGGATCTGTAAGAATGGTGCGACTTTTTCTGGGGGGAAATCTAGACCAACCTAAATTCAAGCTGTCAGGGTTCAGTGTATTTATTATCCATTGCATTTCTGTTGTTTAGTTGGGGGGAGGGTGTAACTAAGCTTGACTAAGAGGCTATTCTTGTTTTTTCATCCATACATGTATATTTCCAGTTTGGATATTTCCAAGGTACAAGTGTAATATTATCCAGTTGGTAAGGAAAATTGACAAGTTAGGAGATTGCTTTCTAGGAATACATTATGGAGTATTTCAAACATTCCAGTTTCTTATTATAGAATTTGGAACACCCGTGGAAGAAATGATTTGCATGCTGGTAATGCAAAACATTTGACTTTGTAGAGTAAAAAATTGTATATATTTATGTCAATGTGATTGTGTGTGCCCCCCCCCAGCCCATTCCAAGTGGAGAAAATATGTCCATTTTTTATATTACCTGATTTGGTTGGCTGTGGCTCATCCATAAATCATAAATATTTATCTCTGCTGTTTTTCTTGAAAGAAAAATGTGATGATTCAATTCATGCCAACTGCGGTATAAAAGGGCCTCTAACTCAGTTTCTTAGCTTCGAAGGCTTCCACAGATAGTCTGACAGCACATTCCAGTAGTCACGTCCCAGCATCTTAGTTAGGTCATTAAGCAGTCCTTCATTTTCTGATGATAGTAGGTTATTTTTAGGCCACAACTTCTGTGCAAAACTGTCCTTCAACATAACATTCAGTAGCAGTTTGACTTCCGAATGAGTTTTCATTCATTTTTGAAAATCTAAATCATGAGAAAGAAGAAGAATTGCCTCCTGGTCTTCAGTAAAATCCTTGCAGTTATGAAAATTTCCCATATGCTGTTTCTTGCCCTGATGCTAATCTCATTTGTTACTGCCCCTCCTTTTAGCAGAATTTCTTCCACTAGCTTTTTAGTGGTGGCTTTCTGTCAAGCATAGGAAGGAAAAGCTTAGTGGTGGTTTTCTGTAAGGCATAGGAAGGAACAGAACCCTGAACATTTAGTTCATCAGTGAATTATCAACATTCAGCTGATTTTTTAATTGGTTAGAAAACATTGCCATCTTGGGGATTGTTTATTTGCACAAAGTAAGTGTCCTTTTTTGTCCTGATGTGGAGCTGTTCATGTTTTCTTTTCCTTTTTCAAGATGTTAGGTGGTAGAAACAAAAAGCCTGGCACAGTCCTGCTTGCCTTGTGTGTGGAAAGCAAGGTACGGAGCAATTCCACAAGAGGCCAGTACAAGGCATGTTCCCCCCCCCCCCAGCTATCTTGGTTACTAGGCTACTGCTTCTGTTTATATGGCACCATCAGGATTGGGGTGTTCAATCATAGATTGAGGCATTCGCACTCCTGCACCTTACTTTGAAGCATTCAGTGAGCTGTTTTGCCCCCCCCCCCCCATGCTGTCTTACAGGCTACTCTTCACAGAAGTACTTTTTACACTCTGCTTTCCAAGTGCAGGATAAGCAGGGCTTTTGCTCTTTTTTTTAAGTGCAGGGCTTGATAAAACAGGAATACAAATGCTGATTCATGACTAGATAGGTAACTTCCATGGACATGAGTGGCATAGAATTTTTATTCATTATGTAACTGAAAACTACTTATTGACTGAGTTGACATAGCTTCAGAGTTTTATATTGGGATTACAGGCCACAGAAAGGAGACGAGACAGCCAAACTGACCTTTTGTGCACACATTTCCCCCTCTTAAAATGCACTTGATCTATGTATACTTTGATATCCTTTTTCCAGCATGGCTTGAATCTGAAGGATAAAACATGTAAATGTGGGTTAATTGCTAAGGTATATCCCCATCAAGCAGGCTGCCTTTAAAATTATTTCCCTGTCTCGAAATATACCCATTTGCTCAAAATGAAAGTTTTTGATCTTAACTGTTTGCTTGAAACCCTCAGGGGATGAAAATCTTGCCTAAGAATATATTTCAGGAAATGTCTCATTGTTGACCTGGGATGTTGCAAATATATACTTGGACTGAATTTTAGCTGGTTTAAGTCAATATACTTCCCCCACCCCACCCCGCAGTGCTGCTAACAGTGGTCATTAGCTTAACTTCTGTGCAGTTACAATGTAAATGTTCAGAGGCCATAAACACTTCTTTACCACCTGTGCCTTTAGAGAAGAGGCTATGTTGCAAGTAGAAAGACACTCCTGTGGACTTTTTGTGTTAGTTACCCTGTCATCCATTAACTGAATGTTTTCTTAAGATTTGGGTCATGCAAAAAAGTATTGGAATTTGGCCACTGAGGACTGGAGAAAGCAGGAATTCCTTGTGGTGGGTCTGAACTAGTCTGGTTTACTGTGCACTTCTACTTGGCACTTGCAAGCCCTCAGCGAATCCAGAATTTGGATCCATTACTGCATGTGCTTCTTAAATACAAGTGCAGAAGCTGTTGGTAGAGCAAACATATATCACAGCGTAAATCTGTTAACACTGAAAGTGCCCTGGGTTCCTTTTTAAAAAAGAGTTGGGGAGGCCTCCGGGACTCCTCCCCTCGTGGTGCTTAACCCCTCAGCCTTGACCGCTAACTTGATTGTTCCACTAATTATCCACTGAATATTTGTCCCTAAGTGTGGGTTTTTCCCCTGTTGTTTGTTGCTTGTGTTTGCTTCAGGATCTTGTAAAATCCCTGAAATCAAAACTATTGTAGCAGCTACAAAAACAATCCACCAGCGTGACACAGAAGCTGAGTTATTCATCAGCACATCAGAAAAGAAATCAAAACTTTCAAAGCTTTTTTCCCTTATAAATTGTAAACTCTATTTTGTGAAGAATTTATAAAACAGGGAGGGGAAATTATTGTGTAATTTATTGAGTTTGTGACTTTTTAAAAAAATAAAGTCTGAATTAAAAGGAAACCTTTGAGTTTGAAGGAAATGGCTCTTTTAAAATTGTGTTGTGCTAAATGGGTGGGAAGGTAACAGCGTTCCATGCGCCTTGGTGTTTAGTCATGCCGGCCACATGACCACGGAAATGTCTTCGGACAGCGCTGGCTCTTCGGCTTTGGAACGGAGATGAGCACCGCAACCCTAGAGTCGGATTTGACTGGCTTTCGAGCAAGGGAACCTTTACCCTTACCTAAATGTCTAAATATAAATTTTATATCCATTTTCATGAAATGTTTCATATAACTTTCATATAGCCTTGTTTCATATAACTTTGATGGCTTCTACACAGGTTATCTGCCCCAAGTTCAATGCTTTTGAGAAGCACAGTTCTTTCTAGTTTCTCCACAGCATCGTGATTACATTCATATACCTCTGGGCTTTTCTCAGATCTTTCACAAACCTGCTTTGCTCCAAAGTCTGGGAAAGCTTGCAGCCGCTTGGATGGCGGGAAAATCCAGGTTTTCTGGCCCACATGGCAGCCATTTTCTCTGACCCTGTCCCCAAGAAGGGTTGCTAGTTCTGGGTAGAGAAACACCTGGGGATTAGTGGTGGTGAAACCTGGGGAGGCCAGGCTTTGGGAATGGGAGGGACTTTGGCAGGGTACAATGCCATAGAATCCACCCTCCAAAGCAGCCATTTTCACCCTGGGAACTGATCTCTGTTGTCTGGAGATCTGTTGTAATAGCAGGAGATATCCAGGTCTTACCTGGAAGTTGGCAATGCTATCCCCAAGGTAGCAATTTCCTCCCCTCACCGGGGAGAGGGGGGGAGGCTTTTATTTTTTTTAAATTGGCATTCAAATATCACTGATCAATGTACCATTGTACCAATAAGGCACAGCAGTTTCTCTGAATTCCCAGCTTTCATTTTATAAAAACTAAGTATCTAGCCTTTTCCCTTGCAGAGATATAAGGAAAATGAGAAAGAGCTAGAGGTTTTGTTGTTGTTTATGAAACCAGCACTGGGAATTCAGAGAGCCTGATACACCTATAGTTACAATGGTATATTGATACAATGATATTGTGGTGCCATTTTATTGTGATGACCCAGGGAAGGGAGGATAACAGCTTCTGGGGCATTGGGGCAGGGAAACTGCAGGGAAACTAGCCACACGGAAGCCCCATTACTGCTGTTCTTTATCTGCAGCCGAACCAGCAATGGGGAAACCACAAAATCTCATCCCTCTTGTGAAAGTCATCTTGAGCGCCTTGGTGACTCTGACTGGGCAGAAAGGTGGGATATAAATTTTGTAAATAAATACCTTTAGCATGTGTTCAGCCCAAATGTCAGTGCTTTCAGGCTTAAGTTTTGTAGCTTGTGCCTAAATATTCACCAAGTATTGAATGCAAGGATTTCAAGTTGTGCTCAATGATCACTGTGTCCTTTGTGAGGCAACCTTACCACTAGGCACAGTAAGATAAACAAGTTGGGGGGTTATTTGGGGTATTATTCTGTACTAATTTTTATGGAGGTTGAGGGGAACCTTTGAGCTCTTGGTTATTTAGGAAGCACTGGTTTATTGACGGGAGCCTGATGATCCTCCCCATGAATACTTGCTTGTCAGGTGATACTATCACTGTTCAGGTACCAGCAGGCATTCTGGCTGTATGCAAAGCTCAACTTGACTGCCTGATCAGGTTTATCCAGCTGAAGGAAGCCTCTGTGCTACTAGGTATTGTGTATAAAGTTAGATGTATGCATCTTGGGCTTTTAATGTGTGTTTGAATGAGCAATCAAATCATTATTAAAAACAAAGCATGAAAACATGACCATACCTGAATGCTCAAGAAGACTGAAGAGGGAAGGGGGCTAGGGAATGTGGTCCAGCATCTTGGACGTCATTAAGATTTACGGATAGTTTACTTACTATTAAAAATCTGTTTTAAACCATTTTACAAGAGAGAAACTTTACCATGTCAGTAAACTATACTAGCCTTTCCTTTTAATGCAGTGGCTTATGTCCTGACCTAAACTGGCTGGAGTATATGTAATGGCATTTGCTTGAAGTTATATTAACTCGTACCTCTCACTTGGCCTCTTTTGCTCCTGAGATCTAGATTATAAACTCTTTGTGGGGAAAAGCAAATGCATATTGAAGTACTGTTTAGATTAAGCTTGCTGAGTGTGCAGCCCCACTCAGGGGAGCCAATCTCACAGTTTAACCTGCTTTGGCATTGAGAGTATAAAATGGGGTAAGAACCTGCCCCTCATCCCTTTTCATAGAATCATAGAATGTTAGAGTTGGAAGGGACCTTGCAGGTCATCTAGTCCAACCCCCCGCACTTTGCATGAGCATAGCTGAAAGGTCGCCCTACATATCTACAACATTCCCAAAAGATGGTCGTCCAGCCTCCACTTGAAAACGTCTAGCGAAGGAGCATCCACCACCTCCAGAGGCAGACTGTTCCACTGCTCAACCACTCTTACAGTTAGGAAGTTTCTCCTGATACTTAGCCGGTAACGACTCCCTTGTAATTTCCACCCATTAGATCTTTTGAGGAAGGCTTGTATAGAAATGCAATGAAATATACCACTGGAAGGCTGTTAATTAACTGTTTAGCTTTCAATCCAGGTGATAGGGATAGGCAACTTCTGTCTTCTTGGGACCGCTTGCCCAATGAATACATTCCATTTAGTGTGCTTTTCTGTCTTTCACTGTTGAGGTACATGGCATGTGAAAAACAAGGAAGGGAAAGATGAAGATATGGGGGCTGCCTGGAGGGGGGGAAAGAGCAAGTAGTAGGGAGGGGATATAGGGGGAAGTGGGTTCCCCCTTGTGGGTTCCCCAGTGTGCAACTGGGCCTGGCCCAGACAGAGCTGTGCAACTGGAACCAGACCAATGACCAGCACTGTGCAACTTGGCCAGACCTTTCCCAGGTAGAGACTGCTG
>NW_015166419.1:1699200-1700229 GCF_001447785.1 Gekko japonicus
GGGGGGGGGAGGCAGAAGCTGAAGACGGGAGGAGGGGGGATGAAGTTAGGTTGGCAGGTGGATGGGCAGAAAAGAAGGAAGTAAGAAAAGGGGATATGGGGGCTTTCAGGGGAGGGAAAGGAAATAGTGGGGGAGGGGAAAATGAGATGCCCCCTGCAAGTGCTTATGGGTTCCTGTGCTTGTCGAAGTATAATATGTATGGGATTTTAGTCTGACCAATGATTTGGGCAGTCTCTGGTTCAAATGTCACCTCTGCCATCTACTCTCTCAGACTTCCTTATGTAAAAATCTCCTTAACTCGCCTGCTATATGGAGGGGAATACTGACCTGCCTTAAAGGGTTGTTTTAAAGATTACAAAAAGATACATGGTCTGTGAAAAGCTTTGAACCCTCTGAAGTGCTACGCATTCATGTTGTTATCCAAACTGTAGGAACAAGAAGTGTCAACCTCGTTTTCAATATTTAGGCTGGTCTGTGTTTTATTTGGCCTGCAGGTAGCATTTGTCTACTGTCTCAGCCAAACTAAGCAGGGACACTTCTTTTTCTTTTTTCTTTTGTTATTATTATGGTAGATTTTATAAACTCTTAAATGGGTGTGCAGTTTAGACTTCTGTGACATGTAGAAGATCGCAACACGAGTTCAGTTGTTTCCTGCTGCTCGGCCTGCCTTTTGTGGACACTGGATGGGGGGGGGGCCCTCCAATGTTAGTCATTGGCCTGTGAGGCTGCTGGGACTTCTCTCCTGTGTTTCTTGTTTTGATTTGTTTCCTTTCTGTTGCCTTTTAAAACAGTGCTCTTCCCCTGCTCACCAACCAATCAGGTTTCTGTCTGAAGTGCTGAGTAATGATAGAACCGTTGCTCTGTGTGGTTAGCTAGATAAATTCAGTCTGTGGGGAAGCCGACTGCCGCACCTTTTGGAATGCTGCCCTAGCAAAAAAGCGGCATGTTAGGTACCCTAGACCTGCCATCGACAGGAGTGGTTCACGTGGCAGCTTGTGCTTTGGACAGTTTTATTGTACTTGGGGGTGG
>NW_015166419.1:1700301-1724184 GCF_001447785.1 Gekko japonicus
GGTGGGTGGGTTTTTGTGAGTGGGTTTTTTTCTTTTCTTTCTTTTTGCCATTCTGGCTGTGAGGAGAAAAAGGGGGCAACAATTCATAATATTGTGGGATTTTTAAACTAAGTTCCAAACCAGATACAGTGAGGCAGTTTTGTCTGTTTGTTCCTATATCTATGAAGCTGGGGTGGGGTCAGTTTTTACATTGCCAAAAATGCAGGTGAAGAGGGAAGTTCCGCCCTCCTCCCTCCCCTGTCATGTGATCTGTTGCTTCAACTGGGCTGGGAGGGAAGTGTCTACAGCAATGGATCGCTTATGATATACTAAGTAAACTTCTTCTCCCTTTGTTTAGACATGAGCAGGACAAACTTGTAAAGAACACAGGTGGCTGTCTTAACATGTCTAGTATTACCTTACCTTGGGCAGGATTTTTTCATAAGTAAGTGCCAGACATGACATTGGACCTTAACTACACCATGGTTAGCTATAAGTACACATCTTGGGTCTAGGGTTTGTCCCTGCCCTGTTTAACAGTCAGTAGCCAAAGTTCCCACAGGTAAAGGGCTTTTTTTCCCTGCTGTCTGGCTGTCTCGCTCTCTTTGGAACTTGGAGGATCTCTTTTTTCAGTATGTTTTTCTACTGTTAAAGTATTGTAACCCAACTTGAGGGTCTGCTCTAGGATGGAACTAGTTAATATAAATATACTTTTTCGGGGCCATGTGTACTTCACCCCCCCCCCAAAAAAAACCCCACACAACCAAATTGTTTAAGAAAATCTGAATTCTGCAGCCTACATAAATCAAATGCAGTAAATATCTGTACGTTTTAGGTAAATATTTGTAACCTGGTTTTCTTCCTGGACAAGTGGTTAAGACGCTGAACTGCAGGCTGTGGAAGGTTGGTAGTTCAGCAGTTCGAGACCCAAGTGTGCCACATGACGGAGTGAGCTCCCATCTCTAGTTCCAGCTCCTGCCAACCTAGCAGTTCGAAAGCAAGAAATTGCAAGTAGATAAATAGGTACCACTTCGGTGGGAAGGTAACAGCGTTCCATGCGCCTTGGTGTTTAGTCATGCCGGCCACATGACCACGGAAACGTCTTCAGACAGCGCTGGCTCTTTGGCTTTGAAACGGAGATGAGCACCGCAACCCTAGAGTCAGATTCGACTGGCTTTAGAGCAAGGGAAACCTTTACCTTTTACCTTTCTTCCTGGAGGGACCCAAAGTGGCTTTCAATAGCAGCAATAGCAGTATAAGTCAAATTCAAACTATCTTTTCTGGCTTTGCTTGTCACATTGAAGATGAAAGAGATGCAGGATATGGAAGTCTAGATACCAACCATTCAAAGTCATATTCTGCCACCCACCTGAGATTTCGGGAGGTGTTGCTTTAAACCCCTTCCAGCATTATTTGCCATACTGGCTGCCTGTCTGTTTTAGGACTCAATTCACTGTGCTGGTTCATTACCTTTGAAGCCTGAATGGTTCAGGCCACCTTCTCCAATACAATCCTGACTTCCAGTTAAGACCATCTTCCCGGTTGTTAATTCTCACTGCAGAGGTGAGACAGGGCTTTTTGGGCAGTGGCCCCCTCTCTATGAATACTCCTTCCTACTTGAAGCATACTGAGCACCTGTTCGTTTGGCTTTTAGGCACTGAGTCAACACACTATTATTAGCCCAGGCTTTTATTGGTGAGATTTTTACACCTGACCACCTTAACATTTTAATATTAAGTGTTAATATTAATATTTTTTTCATGTGAGGAAATATTTTGTCAGGTCTGAATCTACTGACTGTCAACTTCATTGGGTGTGTCTTCCCCCCCCAAAAAAAACAATTTTTATTATTTTCAGACAAACACACATAGATGAGAGAGTTTATACTTATATACCTATTGAAAATATCTCATACATATATATCTGATTTCCTTCCTATCTACTGTTCAATCTACTCTACTCTAATTCTTGCAATTCAGCAGTTTAAAAATATACCTTTACTGCTATTTAAATGTTATTTAAACAATTTCAAAAATCCCTAAATTTATATAAAATTCTCTTATCCTTTCTAATCTTATATTTTGATTACATCATCAATGTAAAATTTTAAAATAACTTTTCCCTTACATTCAATCAATATGCATCATCGCTTTTCCATAGTCAATCTTGATGTAATACAGACGTACAGAAGATCTCTTTCATTTTTAATCTATACAATTTGTTATATAATTTTCAATAGCATCCTACCTCCACAAATCCCCATCACGATACTTTTAAATTGTAATCCCTTATACAAATCTAATTGCCACTATCAATTCATAAGCATCAAACTTAAATGTTACATAGCCAAACTTAAAACAGAGCTTTAACCAATCACAGCCAGTAATGCAGACCAAGAGATAAAGTTTAAATCTCTTCTTCTTTTTTTTCTGGATCCTTCTCTTCAGTATAATTTAAAACTATGTTGTTCATTCTTATAAATGAAGAGATTTTCCCTTAAATCTTGGCTTCCATATTCCATCCTTGAAGTGGTTTTGAACTCCATAAGTTCCCTTTCTTTTAGAACTATTTTTTCCCTTAAGAACTTTAAAAAATCCAGCTTTTAGTTGCTCTTCAGATGCTCTGCTGTGCTTCCCTGGGTCCATGTTTTTTCTCTGTTTTTTTTAAAAATAGTATTTTTATTGATTTTTACAACACAAAAAGAAGTCTTGCCCCACATGTTCCCCCAAGAGCACTACGGTCGGGGCCCCAAAATTTGTTGGTCATCCTGGGTCCTAGGGACGTTAAACTAGCTGTGACCAGGGCCAGGGCTTTTTCGATGGCGGCTCCTACCTGGTGGAACGAGCTCCCGGGGGAGATCCGGGCCCTGCAGGACCTTATGCAGTTCCACAGGGCCTGCAAGACGGAGCTCTTCCGCCAGGCCTTTGAGTAGGAGCAGCCGCCCCATTATACTACCACCGTCAAGGCATCTTAAAGGATGCATCGATGAGGCCCAAGGAAGAACCTGGAAACGGGAGAAGACCTGATGCCGTTGCCATTGGACACGTACATCATGGGAGCACCATCTGGAATTGTGGAGTCACCATCTTGGATTTAGGATATTAGTAATGGAGGGAGTACTGTGGTTTTAATGTTGGATGTTTTACTATGTTTTTATATGTCTTATTTATGGCATGGCTAATGACCTGCCCTTGTTAGCCGCCGTGAGCCCACCGGGATATAAATGTGAAAAATAAATAAAAATAAATAAAAAATAAAGACAAACCATGAAAATACACAGACATCTACAAACACACAAAAAAGAAGACCGCCATATTTTATCATAACCACAACACAAAATTTTAACATAACTAACTGGTTCCACATTTCCCAACAACACATCTCAGATCACATTTCTAAGTGTATTTCTAGCCATATTAAACAAAGAAAGAAAAAAACACCAAAACTTGAAAATCAAATTCAAATACTTCTTTTTTATCTGTCTATAATTCATAGCAACATTTCAACAACATCTGTTTTGATGTGTCTACTCTTCTACGAGGTCCATCCGTTTGCTTGAAGTCTTGCTTTAAGTTTTGATCCAAATCTTGAATGGTTTCAATTTGTGCTGGTGAAGCCTGCCAGTCATCCTGAATCAATAAAAAAACCTTCTCCACTTCCAAGCTGATAGTTTGAGAAATCAGGGACTTGAGCTCATCACGAAATGTCTGTGTCCAGTAGGTGTCACCAGAGCTATCTCCAGACATGTCAGCTGGCATATTTCCCAATGCAGCTTGCATTGTTTTCAATAGCCTCCCCAGCTTCTCCAGACAAGTTCACATGCAAGAATCTCTCAACACAAGTCAGGTGACCAATAGATATTATAATGGCATTTAGTCAGCATAGTTTTTAATAATTTCAATGGGAAACTTAATAGCTGGGGTACTATTTCTGAACAGAAAGTTCAGATTTAAATGTCAACCTTTCTTTTCCCCCGAGGACAATCTGTACTCCGTTTAGTCAAAAATATCCTCTGTTAAAGTCATTTGTATTTCTATTAACATCCCAAAGAGATTCGCAAGGAGAAATAACCATTTGTATCCAGTAAAAGTAAAAAGTAGCAGAAACTTAAGAATCGCAAGAGTGTAAACCAGGATCTTTGAATCCTCTTTGCCCCTGAACGCGTTTAACAACACAGGCTTACTGGCACGTTAGTAGCCGCTTCGTCACAGAGGGGGGGGGGAGTCCACCTCTCCTTCCTTGTCCTTTTAAAGATTTAAATGGGGCTTAGTGGAAAAATTGGTAGATTCTTCGATGTTGCTTTTTACAAGTACTCACAGTGATTTTCTTTGTCGATGTTATGGACGAGGCTCCTAGTTTCTCTCTTGTGGGGGGGTGTTTGCAGCTTGGTGCAGTCATGGCAGCCATGACCATGCTATTTCGCTCCTTGCATCTGGGACGATCCTGGGCTTCTACCCACTCGCTGCCACTCGCGCTGAGAATGGAATCCCCCAGAACTCCCCTAAGAGGAGCAAAATACCAGTGACCTCTGGGAGCAAAGCCTGGTATCGTGTCGCTGTTCCGCAGCCCCGCCTCCAACTCAAATTTTAATATTAATAGAAGAAGAGGAGGAGATTCGATTAATATCCTGCCCTTCACTACCCAGAGGAGTTTCAGAGTGGCTTAAAATCCCTTTCCCTTCCTCTCCCCACAACAGACACCCTGTGAGGTAGGTGGGGTTGAGAGAGCTATCTTGAGAACTGCCCTTGAGAGAACAGCTCTGAAAGAACTCATGACTGACCCAAGGTCACACCAGCAGCTGCATGTGGAGGAGTGGGGAATCAAACCCGGTTCTCCAATATTAGAGTCTGCACTCTTAACTACTACACCAATTTGATAATTTAACACCTGCGTTTGGCCAGATTTGACTCTAGATTATGGTATGTTTACAGGTTTGCTGCTTTGGCTCTGTTAGGATTTTCTTGCTGCTACAAAGTTACTTTCTTTGTGTTGACTGGAGGTGTGATTTCTCCTCCCCCCAACACACACACATTTTATGCTGGTTTTGCTTATTTTAACTTACTGCTTCTGGGTTTGGGTGACTTATGATTTTAGGGTGGTTTTGTTTGTCTTTACAATTGCATGTTGTGATAACAGCATGAGCTAGCTTGATCAGCTTTGTCTTGGAGATGTAGCAAAAATATGCATAAAATATGTATGTGTAGGGTTGCCAGGTCTGGGTTGGAAAATACCTGGAGACTTTGGGGGTGGATCCAGGAGAGGGCAGGGTTTGAGGAGGGGAGGGGCCTCAGCAGGGTACAATGCCACAGAGTCCACCCTTCAAAGCAGCCATTTTCTCCAGGGGAGCTGATCTCTGTCATCTGGAAATCTATATATCTAATAGCCAAGTTGCCCCCAGAGTGCGGATCGCTAAATCAGCGCTCCGGGGGCACTTGGGGGGGAGGGGAGGTTTGTGCACACGTGGGCCAGTCCCCATGTGTGCACAAAAATGCTAAAAGTAGAAAAATTTTTCGGGGGGATGTTTAAATCCCCCCGAAAGTGCAAGAGCGTTCCGTGCGCACGCGCATGGAACGCTCTGTAGCTGACCGCGCCACCGCCTCCTCGGAGCCGGGTGGAGGACCGGCCTCGCCGCCGCCGAGCCCGGCAAAGGGGGGGAAGGACCGGCCTCTCCGCCGCCGCCTCGGAGCCGGGGGGGAAGGAGGAGGAGACGGAGAGATCGAGCGGGGGGGGGGAGGGAGGAGACGGAGCTCTTCCCCCCGCGCGAGTATCGCGGGTCCCCGTCTTGTAAGTTCTAAAAGCGGGAGATCTCCAGGCCCCACCTGGAGGCTGGCAACCGTATGTATGTGGTAGAACACCTTTTCATTCAGAAAGGCTGAGAGTTTGGTGTCTAGTATACCCAGTTAAAAAGAATTTAAATAGCAGGACTGGATGAACCAATGACAGCTTTGAACATTCTTTTTTACATTTTATTATGAAAGTGGGAAATGTTGGGGGGGAATGGCATTCTGTACTTAAATTTATATCTCACTCTATCTTGAGAGCTTGGAGCAGAAGACAACTATATTTTCTGCTGTGTTACTATGAACTATCAACTGCTAATCTAATAAAAGTCCACCCTTTCAGAGTAAGCCATCAAAATACCTTGCCATTTTTCCTTTTTGGTCGAACAGGAATTTTCTTCTGCAAAGTTAAGCCAGAGAAAAGAGAGAGGGAAGCCTGCATCATCCAGAGTTATACACACAGGAATTTGGTTTTCCTCTCTCTGTGGTCTTCTACAGAGCAGCAGTCCTGACATACTGAAGCCTTAATTTTTTGAAGTCTGACCAGGAACTGGAATAATAGAGCATTTCTATTGTACTTCACATATATTACCGTGGCACCTCTGTAATACATTGAGAGCTGGTGTTACTTAGTAAAGAGTGTTTGGAGTAGGTTAAACTCTCCACTTCTGCCATGGAAGCTTGCTAGTTGACCTTGGGCCTGTCACAAACTCTCAGGTGGGCCTACCTCACAGGGTTGTTATGGAAAAATGGGGGAGGGGAAAAACAATGTTCTAAGCCTCTCTAAGATCCAAATGGGGAGAAAATTGGGATATAAATAAATGCAGAGTGTTGGTGTTTTCCCCATGTTGTAGGTGGGAAAACTGAGGCAAAGAGAGACATATGGCTCTTACCTTAAAGCCTCTTAGTGAATATGTGGCTGAGGTAGGATTTTGAATTGGAGAGTACCTGGCTCAAGGCCTTGGCATCGCTAATGCTAGCAGTTCTAAAGAGATTTGTCCAATTTATAAGCCCCTTTGCCTAGTAAAATCCATATAATCAGTTAAATTCCAGTGATTATTCTTTGGGGTGGGACTAAAGCTCTGGCCTGCTCTGGCTTTAGAAACCTTAAGGTGCCAATCCACGCCTCCCTTTCCCACCCATCTGCCTGGTCACCCGCCTGGGTAGAAGGTCCATCTTGGCAGCCTATCTGTTTCCCCTCTCTTGAAAAGCATAACAAGACACTAGCTCGTTTACAAATGTGTGGGGATAACAAAGGAGCAAGAGCACTGGAAGATGTGGCCCAACAGCAGTAATTTATAATGTAGCCACTAGATGGTATGCTCCCCTTTAAAGTTTCAATTTGTTTTAAGCTCTTGAAGCGATTCATTACTTGCAATATATATATATATATTTTGCAGAGCTGATAAGCGCTAAAACTGTATTTGCTGGTTACTGGAACTTCAAGGTATTTCTGGAAGATAGCAGTTGCTTTCAAACAGACCCTGAATGGAAGCATTGAATCTCGTACTTTTTTTTGCCAGCCTTACAACTTGTTTGAGTTTTATTTTTGTAATACGAGCAATTTATTTTCCTTATCTTAGAATCACAGAGTTGGAAGGGGTCCTTGCAGGCCATCTAGTCCAACCTCCTGCTCAGTGCAGGATCAGCCTAAAGCATCTCTGACAAGTGTTCATCCAGCTGCTGCATGAAGTCTGCCAGTGGGAGGGGAGTTCATCACCTCCCTAGGCAGCCGATCCCACTGCTGAACAACTCTTACTGTACATTTCCCCCCCAATATCCAGCTGATACCTTTGTGCTAATGATTTAAACCCATTTTTGCAAATCCTTAACTAAGCATGTACATTTGGAACACAACTAATTACATTTGGAACACAACTAATTACAATCTGTGGAAAGGGTAACTCATATGATTGAAATAACCTCCCATATTCAATAAGGAACTGTCTCGTTTTGTTTCTCTGGGCATTGGGAGGAGGAGCTGCAATTGAGGGAGAGGGACTGAGCAGGTATGTGCCCCACAGGGACCTTATCCAACCGGAATGCTTAACCCATGTTGTTATTAAATAAGATTCTACTCACTGGGGGTAATCATGTGCCTAACTCTCAATCAATTACCAAAAGTCAGTGGACTAAATAGGGATTTGCGCCTAAATCTCCCTAGGTATAGTTGAACAGACTTTTATATCACATTGGCACATATATCACAAACTTCAATCTGCACAAATCTTGTTCATTTCAATGAGGCTTAAGCAGGAGAACTCCTCAGTTAGTTATTCCCATGGTGGATCAGACTAAGGTAAAGGTAAAGGTTCCCTTGCTCGAAAGCCAGTCGTCCAACTCTAGGGTTGCGGTGCTCGTCTCCGTTTCAAAGCCAAAGAGCCAGCGCTGTCTGAAGACATTTCCGTGGTCATGTGGCCAGCATGACTAAACACCAAGGCGCATGGAACGCTGTTACCTTCCCCCCGAAGTGGTACCTATTTATCTACTTGCAATTTCTTGCTTTCGAACTGCTAGGTTGGCAGGAGCTGGAACTAGAGACGGGAGCTCATTCCATCATGCGGCACCCGGGTCTTGAACTGCTGAACTACCGACTTTCCAGAGCCTGCAGTTCAGTGTCTTAACCACTTGAGCCACCGCAGCTCCGCATCAGACTAATGGCACCCCAAATCTGCTACTCCTCAATTGGTATTAAGTCTAGTGAGTGTTATGTACTGGGATCTCTATACCAGTGTACAAAATATAAAGTGAGCATCTTCCCTAATGCAAGCATGGATGGACCATCAGCCGAGGTTTACCTTCTGCTGCAGGCAAAAACAGATCAAAGGGGAAAGGAGGAAATGGAACTACAGTTCCCAGCATGTTAAAGTGGACAGTGTATGGAAAAGCTCTGAGAGGAAAAAAATAGACAGTTTTTGCTATTCATCTCCTATACCAACACAAAGGCCGGAATGCAAGCTTCCTGCTTCCAACAAACTTGCACTTATTTGGATGGGGGGGGGGGGCAGTTTGTCATTCTGCCTTCTGGCACAAGAAAAATCCAGTTTGACTGTATAGGTAGGATGGGTATATGCTCTGACTTGGAACAAACTGCAGAATTCAGCAATGGAATAAGAGGTGTGTGTTTGTGTGTGTGTGTGTGTGTGTGTGTGTGTTAACAAGAGAAGCAAAATCTCTTGTCCCTAAGTGCTTTTTAAAATCATGCACAAAAAAAGAGGGAGTCCAGTTTTTAAAATAAAAGGGAATGCAGGTGAGAAGTGCAGGGCCTTTGCTTCTGCCTGCAGCTTTCCTCCCCGAGCACTTCCCAGTTTAATTCTGATAATAATAACTTTGAACTGTGGGAAAGCACTTGGTGAAAAGAAATAGCAAATATGCTGAAGAGTCAGGGTCCCTCGCCTGTTTTTCCTACAGAACTTAAAATGCATAGAAATGCCCCTATTGCATCTACCTTTCATGTAACAAAAACTATTGGCAATGTTTAGCTTCATAGAGTAGTGTCCTATACCTCTGTAAAGCTGTGCTTCCCTCTGCTCATTCATTTACCTCCTCCTGAAATGTTTTGCTGCTGCAGGGTAAGAGGGAGGAGGAAGGAAAGAGATGGGGTTCCTTAAAAACACAGTTTTTCAAAGAGGAGAGACCCCCCCCTCAATGCCCTGGGGAGCAGAGTGTTCATCTCCCTCCCAATAACGAAATGAGCAAAGGTACCTTGGGTAACGGGCCTGGAAGGAATGTGGAAGGGCAAAGAAGAACAACCATCAGCCCATAGCTAATGGCTGCAAACACAATCAAGAAATAGAGGCAGTGTGATATAGTGGTTCGTGTGTGTGGGAAACCCAGGTTTGAGTCACCACCCTGCTCTGAAGCTCTTTGGATGAACTTAGGCTGGTCTCACTCTTTCAGCCTTGTCTACCTTCACAGGGAGGTTGTGAGAATAAAATGAGGAAGGGAGAACCATGTGTGTACTTTGAGATCTATGGCGGAAGTGTGGGATAAAAATGCACTCTGCAAGACAGTGCAACACTTGGGGCAAGCGGAGATGTAGGTGGAGGTTCTGAGGAAAGTGAAAGCAAAGCCAGATGGGCTATCTTCTTACATTTGGCTGGAAAACTCTTAACATACTTTGATTTAGCAGACGAGTAATGTTGTTTTTCTGCCAAAATCAATTAGAACCCAAAGTGGCTTATAAAGCTTTCATTTAAAAAGCCAGATTCTAAACATGTACACACCTGGAATTCATTGCTCAAGGCTGTGCTCAGCCCGCTGCGTGTCATCCAAATTATCTACTGTTTCTCAGATATGTTCTTTAGCAGAACACACAGTTTCCTGAACACACGAAGTGCAATCCCTGCACCTCATGCTAAACAGGTATCGCATCTTAATCTACTCATGACACAGAACACGGACAGAAATCAGGGGCTGTCCCAGGTAAATAAGGACTGCTGGTTCCTACGGGGTAGAAAGGCACTTGCCCATCCATTTAGCTATGTCTTTATAACCACATTTCCTTAATCATTTTTTGCATTTGGTGGGCTCTCTGCTAGAGTTTGTTCAGGTTTTTTTTTAAATACAGGCTATGGAATTGAGCTTTTGGGGAAGGGAAGTACACACATGGTTACTCTGTGTGCATCCTGTTTCCAGCTCAACTCCAGGGCCTTTACGTGTGCCTGGAACAAAGCTGAATTTGACAGCAGCTTTCCTGGAAATAAAGCCCCCCCCCCAAGCACTTAGACCATATTCCAGCAAGGACTGGTCTCCCTCTAGCTGACATGCTATGGCGGCGGTCACACGGGCCGGAAAATGCAGGGGGGGGAGTGTGGCTGTTTGCCCCGGATGAGAATAATGCGCGGCTGCCCGATCACACGTCCTGGTCGAGGTCTCGTGGTCAAGGGGGAGAAGCCGATCACGCGAGTATCCTGCACCTCCACCGAGAGCAGCCAGGCCGATGAGAAAGGGAAAGGAAAGAGCCACGGCCTCTGGGAGGGTCTCGCGTGGCCCACTCCGGGCGGGGTCCGTGTTCCGCTTGCAAGGAGGGGAGGGGGAGATTAACCCGCCAGATCCCTCCTTCCCGCCTACCATCCATATCGTCGGCACGGCAAATGCTCCGTGTGACCGCAGCCTATGTGTCTTAGTGCAACTAAGTTGGCGTGACAGGAGGGAAGAAATGATGCAAGGATTTCCATGAATGATTTCACTTGAGAGCATCTGACTCTTTCCTTATAGGCTTCTGAAAAGAATGAAGAGCTCATGCTTCAGGGATCAATTGAGCATGGCAGAAAGACCAAACAGGCTCTTGCAAGGGATTGCGGGAACTGTTCTTTTCTGGTAAACTGGGTTCTATAATTCACCCTAGGCTAGATCAGCACTAGAGAGCAAAGCGCTTCAAATGATAGCTATCCTTTTAGTCAAAAGGGCTTTTGGGATGATCTAATGAGCCATAAGGTCACCTACTCTGGGTAGATGGATATGGAACACAACTGACTTAATTGATCAAAAGTGGTTAGGGCAGGAGTCCCCAGTCTTTTGAGCCTGTGGGCATCCCTACACTTCTGACACAGTGTGGTGGGTGCAACCACAAAATGGCTGCCATAGCTTACCTTCAGTCATACAGTGAAGATTCTTGTGCTGCTGTGGCAGCTGCTGCCAAAATGTTTTTAAAAATCTGTACAGCCAATCAAGGCCCACATGGCCCTGCCCGCTTTATAAAAACACTTGGCAGGCACCAGGAAAGGTATTGGCAAATGCCATACTGCCCACAGGTACCATGTTGGGGACCCCTGGGTTAGGGGTCAGACTAGGATCTGGGAGACCTGGGTTTGAATCCCCCCACTCTACCATGGAAGGTGGGATGTAAATAAAGTACATAAATAATTTTTTAACCCAGATGGATGGACAGACAGCCCCGTTGGTGGACCTCCTTACAGCACCTGGGTTTTGGCCACTGCGTGACATAGAGTGTTGAACTAGATGAACCACTGGCCTGATCCAACATGGCTTCTCTTATGTTCTTATTACAGAATGCCAAGTGATTTGTTTTGTTATGATATGTGGTTTGGATCAGGGTCATGGGGAGGGAGGGGGAATCTTTGTCTGGGGGCCCACAGTGGCTCTCGGAAGCCCTGGTTCCTTGCACTAATGAGATGGAATGTGAGTGCAAAACTCCATCCTGGTCTTTGGTCTTGAGCTTCTGAAAAGTATGCAGACGGAGAGTGATTTCAGCTAAGCATACCTTTATTTAGTTCAGGACAAAGACAACTGACCGGCTCGCAGGCCGGTTTATATATGTTCAGAAAACCCACCACCGAGCATACCTAAACACACCCCCTACTCCCGATAGGCTATTTACAGTAACCGGGCGACCATTGGTCTCCCGCCTGGGAAGCTAGCCCTTTTGATTGGGCCGGCTAGGATCCTCCGGATCCTTTGTCTTTCGACTGAAGCTAACATAGGAATTGTGCCTGGCCAGCCCGGGCAAGTCCGGGCATGTCAGGCTGAATACATTACATTTAGAAAAAGATTGCTCAAAGGAAAAATAAGGTAGACCTTGTTAAATGTTTGTATATTCTACTCTGTGTTTATATATACTACCCTAAATTTTCCTCCCTCAAACCAGGTTATTAGCAGAAATATACTGAACAACACCTTAAGGTCATGATGAATCCATACAGAGCTCCACTACTTCTCTCCTCCCATCTGAGAGCCAGTTTGGTGTAGTGGTTAAAAGCATGGACTCTAATCTGGGAGAATCAGGTTTGATTGCCCACTCCTCCACATGCAGCTGCTCGTGTGACTGTGGGTCAGTCATAAGTTCTTTCAGAGCTATTCTCTCAAGGACAGTTCTCTCAGAGCTCTCTCAGCCCCACCTACTTCACAGGGTGTCTGTTGTGGGGAGGGGAAGGGAAAGGGATTGTAAGCTGCTCTGCGACTCCAAGTGAAGGGCGGAGTATAAATCCAAACTCTTCTTCTTCTTCATAGGTAGTAATTACTTACTTACTAGGAATATCTTCTCAGCCAGTCAGACACTTACCAAATCAGAAGTCTCTTCCTAATCTATGCTAGAATTTCCCCTTGTAATGCTATTCTTCATTCCATTCCACTGTCGCACTTACTGCCCTGACCTGGATAGTCCAGGCTAGAAGCTAAGCAGGGTTGGCCCTGGCTAGTATTTGGATGGGTGACCTCCAAGGAATACCAGGGGTGTGACGCAGAGGCAGGCAATAGCAAACAACCTCTGAAACATCTCTTGCCTTAAAAACAAGTCTAGCTCACCACCTAGTGGTGCATAATGCTAAAAGAGCTAGAACTTTTGGCTGCCAGACAAACTTAGGATCTCCTGGCTATACTACACACACTGCCATATGATAATTATAATTGTCTCACTTATTGCAAGAAGAGCTCCATTTTTCTGAAACAACAGGGAACGTATTTTTAAAGATGGCCAATGTCTATGTTACAGTTATATCATTAAATAAGTTCCGGGTGTGCAAAATGCTTACAATGGAACTGCGCATTATGGCAGTGCTTCTGAAATGGATTCCTGAATGGGAGGTATGACGTTCCAGGAATGCTGGACCCTTTTTCTTTTCCTCAGCCAAGTCCTCTGTTTAATGGTTCTTGGGAGAAGATCTTCTTTGACCTACCCTGGATCTGTTAAGGTTTAGAGTTCCCAGTTTCCTGCCATCTTATTCTGGAAAGAAAAGTGCTCAGGGTCAGACATATTCTACGCCTCTTCTAATGCCAGAGTAGGATAAGTATATGACTATGCAGCAGTAGGTACTTCAAGTAGCTATACACAAGAATCTCTGCAGGCTCTCCTGTAAAAAAAATGACACTGGCTTAGAGTAAGGGAAGTCAAACCATCTGAGAAACCATGCATTGCAGGTTGACAGAGCTGCCACGGAATATAGCATCAAGTTCTTTACCTCTGTCCTACAGTACTGTAGAATAACTTACTCTGTGGTGTGGACATCATCATGTTTGCCCCTCCTCCACATCACATCGTTGGATGCCATAGGCCATAGAAGGGACATACGCAATGGTATGGCACTGCAAGGCAGGGTCAGCATCACTACATGTTACAAAGGAGAAGCCATCTCACAAGGATGCCAGTTTTGGTGGCAGCCCTGAGTTTCTCAGAAGATGCAGTTCCACTCTAACAAAAAGGGCATAAGAAGGGGGAGGGACCTTTCTTCTGACATCTATAATAGATTTTTTGTCGTTCACCTTCTCCTAGAAAGGGGAATGTGAAAAAGTAAAGCTTTTAAGCAAACGATTATGACTTTCCATGCACGTGGCTGAATACTGGGCCTACTTTATCAGCCATATCATGCTCTCCTTTGGTATCAAGTCATTGTATTTCCATAATCATTAATCATGTTGCCCAATAAATTCTTGAGCAATTATTTAAACTGCTCTCTGTTATCAGCGGCCCACTCTGCATCGTGCCACCTTCGCTGCATAGCGACTTGTACGCCTTTGATCTGGAGCCCGTTCAATCAGATCAGCGGAAAGGATGGGGGGGGGGGCCAGGGGGGAGACAGGGAGCTCAGCCGGCTTCAAACACCAAAAGGCACGACTTTCATGTGAAATCTCTCATTCCGAAGAATCCTTTCAACTCTGAAACTAGAAATGTTTATTTCTCTTTCCGCTGATAAAGGCTTTAACCTGACTGCAAAAGCCCAATGTTGAACGTTGCATGTTTTGAAACAAGAACCGGAGATGAAAAATAACATCTGGGGAGAGAGCCAGAGCCGGCTTTGCTTAATTCATTGCTGCCAAGTTGCAGTGCCTGTGAGGGGTGTTTTATGTAAATTATATAATTAGCTAATTTGCATGTTTGAAAATTATTTGCATATGCATAGAACCAAAAAAAAAAGCCCTACTGTGTTTAACATCACATCCAGGATGGTGGAGTTTTCAGATGAATGAGCTCCTCCATGTTTCATTTCAGGGCAGCATTGGGTCATGATTCACCAACACACCCCTTGTATCCTCTTGTCTCCCAGACGGGGAGGGTCTACAAAGAGCAGAACAATTGTATATCCTCAAACTGTTTTGGGCACCATACTTTAATTGCATGTTTACTAACTGAGTTGAAATACAGCTGCAGTGAGAAGCTTCTATAGCCACTGCTTTCACTGTTTTTTAACTCTTGTAACCTGCCCTTTCTTCCAGGGGTACAGGATGCAATTATCTCGTTTATCTTCGCAACAGCTTACAGCAGTAGGTCCAGAGTGACCTGACAAACTTCATACCCAAACAGAAGTGTGAATGTAGGTTTCCCTCCTCCAAAGCCAACATTCTAGCTACTCTGGATCAGTCCAAATGCCTTACTGGCTCTGCTGCACTGGAGGTGGAAAGTCCCATCAAGTCGCAGCTGACCTGTGGCCATCCCATAGGCTTTCAAGGCAAGAGACAAACAGAGGTGGTTTGCCACTGCCTGACTCTGCATAGCAACCCAGATCTTTCTTGATGGTCTCCCAGCCGACCAGGACTGTCCCGGTTTGGTGTAGTGGTTAAGAGTGGTGGACTCTAATCTGGTTTGATTCCCCACGCCTCCACAGGAAGCCTGCTGGGTGACCTTGGGTCAGTCACAGTTCTCTCAGAGCTCTCTCAGCCTCACCTACCTCACAGGGTGTCTGTTGTGGGGAAAGGAAGGGAAGGTGATTGTAAGCCGCTCCGGAACTCCTTCAGGTAGTGAAGGGCGGGGTATAAAACCTTCTCCTCCTCCTGTTATCCTGGGCCATCCTGGTGTGGGGAAGACACAAAGAATAACGTAAGGTATTAGGCCACCGGTTTTCCTTAGCCCAGGACCTGAATGCCAGAAGCTGAGCTTCTGAAGGTGGTCTTCATTTGTTAACTGTGGAGAATGGGGTCTCAAGTATTACATTGGCACCAGCCATTTACCAGACTGGTTCTCCCTCACCTTTCCCTGCCTAAAAGGCTCTCTAGCCATTAATGCTTTGGAAGAGTCAAAATATTACAATCTAAAACCAATAGAATAAAATGCCTGATAACTACTCCGGATCCTTTGTCTTTCGACTGAAGCTAACATAGGAATTGTGCCTGGCCAGCCCGGGCAAGTCCGGGCATGTCAGGCTGAATACATTACAGCTTCCATGATCTCACTTGCACCTGTGTCCATCTTATCTTTCTCTCTGAAACAACAAGTCATCGTGACATTACGTTCCCAGAGAGGGCCTTCTGTAACTTACCAGGCCAAAAGCCTGAGCCAAAAATTTTGAAAGCCCAAGAAATGGCAAAAGAAAGGCCAGTTTCTTGACAGTCTGCTTCTGGTCTGAGATCTGTTTTATGGATATTTTATGGTATTAAGTGGTTGTTTTATTATGTTTTTATGGCAGTGTGTTCTTTTTTATATTGGTATTTTATGTTTTTTTATTTTATGGTATTGTTTTTCCTTGTAAGCCACCTCAAGCAGGACTCTGGAGAAGTGACATATAAATTTCCTAAATAGCTACACGAAGGCAAGGGTGTTCCATTTAATCATAAACATATTTATTTAATTATTTAAACCATTTATCTGCCTGTCTTTCTACCAAGCATCTCAGGAGCCAAGGCAGGTCCAATGCAGCCAAGAGCAGCCTTTGGATCTTGCTGAATCTTGACTGTCCCCAGTGCCTTCCCATACTAAAATCTCACTGAAATCTGAAAGGGGGGAATCAGGGTTTGTTATCTCAGCGTTAATTTCTGGTATCAGTCCTTTTCACTAGCTCTTGATGGGAAGTCATCTGTTTTGTGCTTGTTACTCACTTCTCCTTTTGTGAGTGTTTTGTTTGTGTTGAAAGTAAAAAGCTCTTAGAAACTGGAATGATTCATGCTGCAGAAAGATCAGAGTCAAGCTATTTTAAACCCTTGTTTATTCTGCTCTGGATTTCCATTTCAAACGTACTACCCTTGCTTCCCGAAAGCTGAGTTTCCAAAAGTGTTTGCTCAACTTACCGGTACTACCAGGTTGCTTCCCTTCCCTTCCTTTGCCTTCCATTAGGAGCTTCTCCTGTAAAGGACAGCAATCACTCAGAAGAAAACTGTTTCCCCACATCTTTTACTGAGCTGCCCATGAGAAAAGGCATGAGTGCATGTGTACCTAGACCGTTGTCTAATTTTCCCCTATGCTTTTCTCAGCTGGTCTTATTTTTATGATCTAAATCTAAAGCATTTCTATCCCACTCTTCCAAAGCTCAAACCTTCCCTCTGGAAGAAGGATGCAAGGCACCACCTTGCTAGTGGAACAGAATCAGAGAATCCAAACCAAAATATCCCATTCTTTAAAAAAATAAATCAAACTTTAATGTCTATTTTAAAAAATCCTTTATCTTAGTTTGGATGAGAATCTCATTTCATTCTACTATCACTTATCTCTGTCTCCTTTGTGTCTTGCCCCCTACCTCAGTAAGCCTCATAACACCTGTGTACAATTTCCCAATATTATTATCTTATATTCTAATAGCAACCTCTTGGTGACTTGATGCCACCTGACTTGCATGACTCACTTAGGCCTGACTACATCAGCAGCACCCTATGAAAGCCAGTGTGGTGTAGTCGTTATAGCTTCAGAGAAGGTCTGGGAGATCCAGGTTCGAATCCCCATCTTGCCGTGGAAGCTCAGTGGGTGATTTTAGACCAGTCACATACTTTCAGACTAACCTACTCCACTGGGTTGTTGTGTGGATAAAAAGGAGGAGGGAATAATGTAAGCTGATTTGGTCCCACTGTGGAGAAACACTGTAGTTTTCCTCAGTAAAGGCTGCAGGGGGAAAGGATATGGAAAGCTGAAAGACAGAGGAGCAGATAAAGGTAGGCTGGCTTTGGGGTGGGAAGGAGATAGAGTTGCAACTCCAGATTGTGAAATTCCTGGAGTTTTGAGGGGTGGAGCCTGGGGAGGGGAGGGTTTGAAGAGGAAGGGACCTCTGACAGGTATCATGCCATAGACTCTGCCCTTCAAAGCTGCCATTTCCTCCAAGGGATCTAGTGTTGCCAACCTCTAGGTGGTAGCTGGAGATCATCTGGAATGACAACTGATCTCCAGATGACAGAGATCAGTCCCCCTGAAGAAAATGGCTGCTTTGGATAGTGGAGTATATGGCATTGTACCCTGCTGAGGTCTCTTCCCTCCCCAAACCTCACCCTCCTAAGTCTGCACCCCGAAATCTCCAGGAATTTTCCAACCTGGAGTTTGCAACTCTAAGGGGAACTTATATCTGTAGTTGGGAGATTCATCGTGATTCCTAGAGAGCTGCTGCCACTACTGCTGCTGTATGTGGGGGAAGAAATAGGTGGGTGGGACTGGGCAGAAAGAGAGTGGGGGGTGCAGAAAGAGAGAGAGTGATGGGGTGGGGACAGAAAGAGAGGAGTGACAGGCATGCATGGAGGAGAGAGAGAGTAAGAAAAAGGGTGGCAGGAGGCAGAAAGAGAGTGAGAGCAGTAGGGGGAGAAGGCAGGAAGCAAAGGTGAGGGGAATGGGATAGCCGCTCCTGCAAGTTTCTTGCAGGTCACCACTTGTGCAGGTGGAGGAGGTGGAAGGATAGACCTCAGCTTGCCTACACTCAGTTCAGTATTATAAAACCACTCCGCCATTAGTTCTACTTTCCAAAAAGTGTGTACAGAATTGGAGCTTTAATATTAGATAGAAAGTCATAGTAGTTATGCCCTAAAAGGCAAACTGTTGGCTATCTTAGGCTGTTGCCACCACTATATGCTGAATTAAGCATTTGTGTGTGTGTGTATATGTAGAGAACATTATGAGGGTGGGATTTTGTAATACAGGTGCCATAACAGAGAAGGCCCTGTTCCGCTGTGCTGCCTACTTGGCATTCATCAGAGGGTGGGGGAACATACAGCAGGGTTTTCATGGGAGCAAGGGAGTCCTTGAAACAGACCTGGTACTCTCTTATTGGGTTTGGACTGGGTTGTCAAACTCCAAGTGAAGCCTGGAAATCTCCCAGATTTACAACTGATTTCCAGACTACAGAGATCAGTTCCCCTGGAGAAAATGGCTGCTTTGGAAAGCGAAATGCATGACATTATATTCTGTTGAGATTCCTCTCCCCAAACCCCCAGCCTCCCCAGGCTCCAACACCAAATATCCAGGAATTTCCCAACCTGGAGCTGGCAACCCTAGTTTGTGGTTGTACAGTGTTCAAATCTCCTTGGCAACAGTGAGGGGTTGCTTGTTAAAAACCTGTTCAGGATAGCAGAGAGTGGGACCAGAGCACAGTTTTAGACCATCGCCTCCCCCGTTAAAGGGTCTCAAAGCAGGATGCTTAGGAAAGGATTTTTCCTGCTTGCTGCAATATAGAAGCTGCAGCCAGACTATACAATACTAAGCTCCAAAATCTGTGCATTGGTGTTCCTGCACATGTTTTAAAAGTCTGGAAAAGCTCGGGGGGGGGGGGGAGGAAATGGCCATGGGGAGTGAAGCAAATGTAGTGAGAAAAACAGGCTTGAGATGGTCAAGACCTGGGGGAAATTCACACCTTCCCATCCATGCCAGTGCGAACATACTTTGATTTCACACTCTCCCAAAATATTGTACCAAAACAGGTTTGGGAAAGATTGCAGTAAAGTGGGGGAAACCTGGAAACTCCCATTTGGGAGGCAAGGTGGAACAAACCATCCATGTGGAAGCAATCTAAGGACATGCGGGGTGATGTGTCTTGAACAGTGTTCCTTAATTCAACCACCTTGATTCCTCCTTGCTGCTTCTGTTAGGAGCTCTTGACTGACAATAGCATGACAGGGGGATGGAAGAGGAAGAGGAGATTTGATTTATACCCCACCCTTCACTACCTGAAGGAGTCTCAGAGCAGCTTACAATCCCTTTCCTTTCCCCTCCCCACAACAGACACCCTGTGAGGAAGGTGGGGCTGAGAGCTCTCTCTCAAGAACTGCCCTTGAGAGAACAGCTCTGAAAGAACTTATGACTAACCCAAGGTCATACCATGAAGATAGATCCAGGTAGTCAGCCATGTTGGTCTGAAGCAGCAGAACAAATGTAGAGTCCAGCGGCACCTTTAAGACCAACAAAGGTTTATTCAAGGTATGAGCTTTCGTGTGCAAGGCACACTTCTTCCAAATACATTGGAATGGTAGATGAGGTTCTAAACTTATATACAGGGATATAACAGCAAATTAACACGTAACATGATGATGTTTAAAGTTATGCAAAGTGAAAAACTAAATAAAAGTTTAGAGTCCAGTGGCACTTCGTTATTTGGTTTTCATAGGCTGTGGTCACATGGTCATCTTGATCGGGTTTCACCGCTGTTTCCTCTCATATTTAAAATTGCTGATCAGACGCCCGCATCCATCTCCCGCACTGAAGTGGGCTCACTCGCGCAGTCCTCCCAGTTCCCTAGCGAGTTTTCAGACACCGTGAAAATACTCTCCGGGTATTTGTGCTTTGAATCTGCGATTTTGCCGATCTGGATAGCCATCTCTTGCAATGATTGCGATTAGGTCATCTGTATGTCCTTCTGGTACTCCCCCCCCCCCGGCTTTCACCATTGTGCGCATATGCACATATTTGCATGCACAAATAATTTTTTTTTAAATGTGCCACGCCGCCCAAGTGGCGGCACGGCTGTCTGGACGGTGCCTGGAGCCTCGTCGCACAATGCAAGCAGTTGGGCAAGGGATGTGTGATCATCTGAACCCACTAAAAAATATCCCCGATCAAATCTACAGCGGGAACAAATCTCGATATGCTTGCCATGTGACCACAGCCATACTCATACCTTGAGTAAACGTTTGTTGGTCTTAAAGGTGCCACTGGACTCTAAATTTGATCCAAGGTTATACCAGCAGCTGCATGTGGAGTAGTGGTAAATCAAATCCAGTTCTCCAGGTTAGAGTCCTCGCTCCTAACCACTACACCAAACTTGCTCTACACCAAACTGGGCTCCCTTTATACAGCCTGTCATGGGGGTGGCAAGTCCTAGGATATTCTTGGAGTAAACTGAGATGTCCTGCTCTCCATGAGGCTATTGTAATTGGGGGGGGG
Source organism: Gekko japonicus (assembly GCF_001447785.1). NCBI lineage: Eukaryota > Metazoa > Chordata > Lepidosauria > Squamata > Gekkonidae > Gekko > Gekko japonicus. Next base: position 1,721,077 of record NW_015166419.1, read on the forward strand.
GGAGGCATTAAGGCAGATCTGCCCTTGCTTGCCTGATCCAAGACACTGGGTTGCCTTTCCAGGTGGCTTTCAGTTATTTTCCCTTCCCTCTGGCCTCATTATCTGTGCAGCTGAAGCTCAGGCACATCTGTCTATGTCACTCCCATTGTTTCTCTGCCCCTAGACCTCCCACCCTGCTCTGAAATTATTCTTTCAGATGGGCTCCTTGGAATCTTCCACTTTGATAATAAGATAGAGGAGGAGGATTCCTGCAAAGGAAAGTCATGACTTAAGAATCTAGTTTGGCTGACATGTGTTAAGGATCTTAGGATGCAAAGAACTAAAATGCATTGCTAACAGATGCTTAGTCGTGTGAGGAAGAGCCTCTGAGATCTGTTCTTTCTCTCTATAATTCAAGGGCACCAAAACCATTTTAGTGGCTTGGGACCAGCATATCTAAGAAATGCCCTTCATGTCACCTTGTGATCCTGAGAATGTCTTATTCAGCAGCCTGTTTACCAGGTTTAGACAGGAAGGGTACATAGCCTCTTGATGGCCCTACAGCTGTGGAACTCTCCTCCACTGGAAACCTACCAACATCTAAGCAATTTGCACTAACATTATGAGTAGTGGTTCACACAGCCGGTAAACCGGAAAAGCTGTAGTATGGTAGGTGAAGGAATTGTACATTTATTTTCTTTAAAACATTTCTTTGTGTCAAACTTGGGCCTCGTTTGCCATATGTTTCTTAATTGCCTGTCTTTGGTATCTGTAAGCTCACTGCCTTATCACATTGACTGGGAATTGGGGCGGGAGTGTGTGAGTGCCTATGTGGAGTTACTTTGCTGAAAGTTGCACTGGATTGCAACTTTGTCCATGCAGGGCCTCCCCTTGGTGGAAAGTATGTGTGTTTGACCTTGAGTACCAGACTCTGGTACCAGACACTGCTAGATAATGTAACCATAGATTTGCAGGTGTTGTAGGAGGGCTGATGGTGTACCGTAAATTTTGGTGTGCTGAATGTATGGGTGTGATTGGACTAGTTACGGGGGGGGGGGAATTGTTTGAATCGGGTATAATTGGGGAACTGGCACCAAGGGAGTCAGTTCTGACACAGACTCGTCTATAAGAACATAAGAGAAGCCAATGTTGGATCAGGCCAATGGCCCATCCAGTCCAACACTCTGTCACACAGTAGCCAAAAATACCAGATGTCATCAGGAGGTCCACCCAATGGGGCCAAGACACTAGAAGCCCTCCCACTGTTGACCCCCCCAAGCACCAAGAATGCAGAGCATCACCTGCCCCAGAGTCCCTATCCATACCTTGTGGCTAATAGCCACTGATGGACCTCTGCTCCATATATTTATCTAATTCCCTCTTGAAGCCGTCCATGCTTGTAGTCGCCACCACCTCCTGTATCAGTGAATTCTATGTGTTAATCACTCTTTGGGTGAAGAAGGACTTCCTTTTATCTGTTCTAACCCTGACCGCTCAGCAATTTCATGGAGTGTCCACGAGTTCTTGTATTGTGAGAAAGGGAGAAAAGTACCTCTTTCTCTACCTGCTTTATCCCATGCATAATCTTATAAATCTCAATCATGTCACCCCTCAGTCGTCGTTTCTCCAAGCTAAAGAGCCCTAAGCGCTTTAACCTTTTTTCATAGGGAAAGTGTTCTAACTCTTTTATCATTCTAGTTGCCCTTTTCTGCACTTTTTCCAAAGCTATAATATCCTTTTTAAGGTGTGGTGACCAGAACTGTACACAGTATTCCAAATGAGGTCGCACCATTGATTTATACAGGGGCATTATGATATTGGCTGATCTGTTTTCAATACCCTTCCTAATAATCCCCAGCATAGCATTGGCCTTTTTTATTGCAGTCATACAGTGTCTCAACATTTTCAGTGAGTTATCTACTACGACTCCAAGATCTCTCTCTTGGTCAGTCTCTGCCAGTTCGGACCCCATCAACGTGTATTTAAAGTTAGGATTTTTGGCTCCAATGTGCATCACCTTGCACTTGGCCACATTGAACCCATTTGCCATGTTGACGCCCACTCACCCATCCTCGACAGATCCCTTTCTGACACAGACTCACAATCCTCCCTGGTTTTCACCACCCTGAACAACTTTGAATCATCCGCAAATTTAGCCACTTCACTGCTTATTCCCAACTCCGAATCATTAATGAACAAGTTAAAAAGCATCAGACCGAGTGCTGATCCCTGTGGTACCCCACTGCTTACCTCCCTCCACTGAGAAAATTGCCCATTTATACTCAGAGAGCCATTTCCTATTAATCAGCCAGTTTTTGATCTATGCTTGAAAGCTCTTTACCTCTCAATAAACAAATCACTGTCAAGAGAATGTTATTGGGAGTGAGTTCCTTCAAGACCTGACATGGAAAACTGTGGGATCACCAGTCAGGTATCATTTTTATTTGGGCTGACATCTGCTGAAAAACAATCTGTGAATGTTTCTGTTTTTGCCCCTGCCAACTTTTGAAAGATCCAAAAGAGGACTGTACAGAGTAATCCTAAACAGTTCTGCCCTTCTAAGCCCATTGAATTCAAGGGTCAAGAAAGGTGTAATTCGGTTTAGGATGGCCACTGTTGGGCTCCCCTAGTCTACCACAGTGTTCAACTTCTGTGTTTCTACTTCTGCTACTTTAACAAGGCTCAAAGTTAATAGAGGGAAAATCACAGGTGCCATTTTCACAACTGGATTTAAGCAGATCATATTTTATGTTACATTAGAAAATGTATTCTAAAAGCAAGCATCACAAAGGTGTTTCTTGTTTCCTTTGTTTATGGTTGATTGAAATCTCTCCATTCTACTCCACAACTCTTGCAAGGTCTGCTCACTTTTCCTTAAATCTGTGCTGTCTTGATGAAGTCACAGGGGTAGCTGAGGTATAAAGAGCTTTCCTTTGATCTACTAGCTCCAAGACAGCAAATCAGATTAAGAAGAAGACCAGCAGCTGGCTTTTCAGGATCAAAGCAAAGTACTTTGCAAAGCAGTCCATTTTTGGTTGTAAGCACCTTGCAAAATTGTTGAACATCTCTTGCCTTGAAAGCCCTATAAGGTCACCATAAGTTGGCTGTGACGTGATGGCACTTCCCTAC
>NW_015166419.1:1724205-1727192 GCF_001447785.1 Gekko japonicus
TCCCTACACCACTATGTGTCAGACTCTTGGAGAAATCAGTATGGATAATTTTGCTTAGGATTTGGAAATTGTATTAATGGTTTATTTATTTGTCTATAAATGAATTATTTGTTTATTATTATTATTATTATTATTATTATTATTATTATTATTAATAAATATTGATTTTTAAAATTGGTAGTGATGCCACACACAATTGATTTCTTTAAGGAACGGTAGGTAGCAAAGTCCTTTGATTTTGAGCTTGCAAGTTCAGCATGGGAGTAATTAACAGCAACCTTTTCTTTGAGGTGAGGTGAATGCTTGAGCCATGTATGTCCCCTCTGTCAGCAGATCAGAGAAATAAATATATCAATGAACTGTTACCTTCCATATCAATGTATCTGAGTGTTGAGAAAGAGACTGATATTTTCTGTTTATGAATCTAAATCTGCTGACACACACACTACATGAACTGTGCACACACATGTATACCCATAGGCATAGAGAAAGCTGCTTGCATTACCTATTGTGAGAGATTTCACATAGAGGACACTTGCCTGCATTTTATGTTAATGAGGTCTGCACACACATTCAGCTCAGAGCCTTATGGGAAAGAGAAGCACATTTTAGCCATTGTTAGCAGAAACGACAACTAACATTGCTGAAGGACTCGATGTCACACAGTACTTGGATCTGATCTGCATCTGAATTGCCATTTCCTGTTGGATGGTGCCTTGTTTGCCTGGGAAAGCCAAGATCTATCTGCACATCAAGGGAGATACAGGATACCAGTACTTCACACCTGACCAGATGGCTTTCCATGAGTTAGAGTTTAGAGTTTCAAATATTGCCCAACGCCTAAGGTACCTGCCCCTTCCTACATGCACCAATGAGTGAGGTTATGGGATGGACTTGCAAGTAGGTGGGTTTAGAGAATGGCAAGGTTGCCACCCACCTGGAGATTCAACTATAAAAAGCAGGGGCCATGTGATGGGTCTTTGCTAGCCGCAATCCCCTTCAACATCCCCTGTCTTCTTTCTTCCCCTAAAGCCCAGCTTCCTATCAACCACCCCCTATTGCCTACTATTGATCTCTTGGACTGCAGCCAAAGAGATCCACACTTGCTGGCTGGTTCTAGCTGTGTGATTTATTAAACATCCCTAGGTCTTAATTTCTTGCCTTCCCATTCTCCATTGCAACAGACAAGACTTCAGGAAAGATAAGTATTAAACAGTAAACCTACCTACCTCTTAAGTAAATGGGACTATTTTATGTACTTCTATAATTCTAAAGGAACTTGATTGTATGTGTGTATGATTTTGTTTTCGTGTGTATGTTGATTTTGATATTATTCAGTAAAAGACAAATTGTTTTGGAAAATACCAGTCTCGTCTCTTTCACTGGGACCTACCTGAGGTGGATTCGGACCTCCGTAAACTTTGGCAAGAACTCACGTTAAATTTAGTTGCCATCTGCTGTACATAAAGCAGTTTGGCTAACACGAGGAAGTGTGCGTGCACACGAAAGCTCATACCTTGAATAAAACTTTGTTGGTCTTAAAGGTGCCACTGGACTCAAACTTTTTTCTACTGCTTCAGACCAACATGGCTGATCGCCTGGATCCGTCTTCATCTTTGATAGTTAGCTCTGATGAACAGCTTATATGCATTTCGAAAAAACTTTGGGTTTCCTTTGGTTAACTCTTGCAATAATCTATCTCAGTTACTGATCAAATCCTAACCCAGAGAATATAGCCAAGGTTAATATTTCAGCTGAAACATATTGGACTAGAATGGGAGGGAGGCAAGTTCAAATTCTGACACACCTATAAAAGCTCTCTAAGTAACCTTGAGCCACTTGTCTCCCATCTTAGCCTGCCTGCCAGGAGAACCGTATAAACGGTTATTCCTAGATGGGGTATATTTGTTCTTTCTTCTTTACCTCGTCCAGTTGTACATCTATTTCTTACATTTAAACCCCACATTTTCTTCCAAAACCTTAGGCCAGCCCATGCAGGCTTTTTCCTTTCCTTGCAACAACCCTGGGAGGGAGATTAGGCCAAGAGGGAGTGTTTTGTCCAAAGTAACTTGATTGGCTGAGTAACTATTTTAACTCAGAGAGGTAGGGTGTGGCAGGGCATCAAGTCAACTTCTCCACTTCAGGAGTTGGGTCATACACACACATACATAGACCTTTATTGGCATAACACAGGAACAATAAGGAAGGCAACGGAACAAATAAATTAATAGAACGAATTAATAGATCATAACAAGTTACATCAAGTTACACCAACAGGGGATCATTTTTAAACTTCTCAAGAATAGTGAACTCAGTTAAAAAATATAACAATCCAAATGAGCACAAGGGGGATTAAGACTATGCGCCCTTACCCTTAGCTTCCAAACATAAGCTAAGAATTCAGCAACAGACAGGGTAATTGCCGAGAACTTATCAGACAATAGAATTTTAAGATCATTGTCAGTCGAATTCCTTGTGGAAGGTAAGTGGGGACTGATCAAATAGCTGCGCATGGTAGAGTATTGGGGAAATTGGGTCATGAATGGGTGTAGGAACTTTGGCAAGATTCTGGGTAAGGTCTGGAAATTGTAGCGTCAAGACCCAAACTCGGATGAGAACCAGGAGCCTGAAATCATAGGAAAAATCAGGACGAGGAAGGACCATTGGACACAGCTGACATCCTAGCCTGAACATCTCCTGTCTGGTGAGGGTGGCCAGAATGAGTCTCTCCAGAGGCTGTGGCTCAGTGGTAGGGCATTTGCTTGGCATGCAGAAGGTCCCAGGTTCAGTCCCCAGCATCTCCAGGTAAGGAGCAACTGATATGAAAGACCTCAGCCTGAGACCATGGAAAACCACTGCCAGTCTGAGTAGACAGTACTGACTTGGATGAACCAAGGGTCTGATTCAGTATAAGGCAGCCTCGTGTTCAAGTGTGGGAGCGGTGGCGCAGGCAGTTAAAACGCCTGCACTGTAACATCACCCGAGCA
>NW_015166419.1:1727243-1757194 GCF_001447785.1 Gekko japonicus
GGCAACGATGGCGGCGGCGGCGATCCTGGCGTGGACGTCATTGGTGGTGCGGCGAGCAAGGCGGCAGCGAGCAAGGCAAGGTGCGCGTTTGAGCGATCCCTGGCAGCGGAGAAGGAGTACACCGAGGGCTGCCGTGAAGAGAGAAGAAAGGGGTGTGCGCAGATGCCGAGTTCCGGCTCAGCGGAGCCGGAAAGGACGTGGCCGGGCCGGAAAGTAGGCAGAGCTGCGCGCCTAAGGAGGAGATCGCCACCACTGAACGCCGGAGACGCCAGAGAACGCCAGAGAAAGAACAACCCGCTGGACCAGGAGACCCGACCATGCCGAGCCAACGGAGAAACAGCAATAGCCACCACAGAGGGGGTGCCGGTAGGTTGTCCCACCCCCCCTTCATACATTGTGGCCCTAGCTAGGAACACAGGTGATTAGCACCAGAAACCCTGTAAGCCGCTCTGAGACCCTAGCCATGGGACAAGAGCGGGATATCAAGTCTAATGTAAATAAAATAAAATAAATAAATAAATACCCAGGGAATGCTCAGAGCTCACCTTATGGGGCAGTCATGCCCATCTCTGTAGGGCTTTAAGGCTAGCACTTCCTGAAATCTGGATGGTGAAAGTTGTAGGATCAGAATTTTGAATGATAAGACTTCAGAAGCTGGAATTGTTACCACAGTCAAGATTAGGATGCTGAGAGCCAGTGTTTTGTTTGTTAAACCCACAAACATGAATGATTCTCAACAACCATTTTGTTCTACATGAATCTCACTCAACATAGAGGGTTTTTTTAAAAAACAAACAAAAACAAACTATGTTCTGAACCTTCTGAAGAAGAATTACAAATGTTGTGTCCTCCCCCCAAACTTCTCTCCCCGTTTCATACAATTCTTCCTTGACCACCCTGGAAACTTGCAGCAAGTTCCCCCTCCCATGGGTCACTGTGTGCGCCTGTTTCTCTGTATGCTCAGTATTGCATGGGAGGGGGGAAGCTAGCATTATTTCCATTCTCTTAAAACAAACAAAAAAGAACATTTCCTGCAGTTCAAAGCTCAGACACCAAAATAACCCCTGGCACTGCTGTAGGCTTGGTTGTGGTTTCCTGCCATTTAAAACTCCCCAGGAAAGAGTATGACCAAAACTTCCTCTTGGGTAGGGATGGGGGAGAACAAGCTCCAGCTGCTAACCTACTCTGTGTCACACCAAGAAGAGCCCAACTTGATCAGATGGAGGGACCACCTAGTTCAGCATCTCCAACTTTCAAGAAGCAGCAGCCCACTTTCTGGTGTTCAGGGATATCCTTCCTCTGAACCTGAAGTTTCTGATTAGCCATCATAGCTATCCACTGTACCTTGTGGCAGTGAAGTTTAAGATGACAGAACACAGCTGGGGCAGCTGTCCGGCTGGACTTTGAGCTGTGGGAAGTAGCAATGCCACTTGGCAGATTTTAACATGCCAGAGTGGGTCTTTGTTTGCTAGACTGGATTTCTAAAAATTACTTCATTTACACTCCGCCTTTCTCCCCAAAGCAGCTTATACTGTTCTCCTCTCCTCTATGTTACCCTCACAACAACCCTGTGAGGTTGGTTGGGCTACGAGTGCATGACTGGTCTAAGCAAGTTTCCCTGGCAGAGTGGGGATTCAAACCCAGATCTCTCAGATCCTCGTCTGGCATTTGACTCACTTTGTGAACGCCACCTTGAGTCCCTCTGAGAAAGGCAGACTCTGAGTAATGTAAACAAAAACACACAAACAATATGGATGTTAGTTGAGGAAGGGGGGGAAATAAACTCCTCCCCATTGCTTTGTATCTTGAATTAAAGCTTTAAGGGGAAAAAATACAGACAGAATTTTGGTACCTGCATTTCTCCCCCTCTGTGGCTATTTTAAGCCCCGGTAAGGGGAAAGGGCAGAATTCTGGTACCTGCACCCCCCACCCCACCCCCCATTAAGTCCCAGTAAGGGAAAAAGACAAGGCAGAATTCTAAAACCTGACCCCCCCCCCCCCCCTTTCTAGGGCAAAAAGTGCAGGAAGAAGAGCTAACTCATCCTCCTTCCCCATAGACATGTCTTTAAGGTGTGCTCAAGGTTCCTGTTTAATTTTGCTCTAAAGTATTGATGCAGCTACACTTCTGGTTGCAGAGGGTGTAGAGAGCAAAGGGTTAATGACATCATGCACTGAAGGGGTTCAGCACTGAAGGGGTTAAGCCAGAGGGCGGAGTGGATTTATCTTCCTTCCCTGACAACCAGTATATCAGCCAGACTGCTGCTGCCGCTGCTGCCGCTGGATGCACTTTGCTTGCCTGGTCGCCTTTTGCTGGGCTGGAGGACCAGTTTGCCTCTATGATGATGAAGTGGGCTCCTCTCGGTGGAAAGGTTCTGCCACAGTAAATCTACTAGCCTTTCAGGGCTCACAGGACTCTTGAGTGTGCTTGGAGACAGCCTAGAGACAGTGCCCAGACCTGCGGGTTCCTTTCCTGTTGCATCCAGAACCAAGGAATTCAAGGTGATGGAGGGGTTTGTGTGTGTGTGTCTCTTAACAGTTTGTGTGTGTGCACACTTCATGAATTTAGATAGGTTCTCAGTTTTCCAGCTTTAGGGTCAGTCTCTTGAGCTATGGAGGGCTGGGCTGAGACCTTTTTTCAGTTGAAAAGCAATGAACAAATGTGTATACTAATAATAGATAGAGCCCTCTCTTAGCAGTCTCCCTCCCTACCCACTGGAGCAGTGCTGTGGCTGGATTTCCTGTTCTCTCTCCTCCGCATGTCTGCATCCCATTTGGTCCCTGCCACCCTGTAGTTAAGGTCCATTTTTGGAGGGTGTATCCCGAGGAGGAGGGTGTTGCCTTGCCCCAGGCATGCTTATTTATAGCTGTGGGTTCAGGAGGCAAAAGTTCATGACTTGTTTTGTTGCCTGGATGACTACTTTCCCCCCTGCACTAGAATCCTAGAGAAAGCCGGGCGACCTTTGCCTGAGGCCAGGCCGGGCATCCTTTCTTAGGTCCATTCCACAGTTTGTCATATCGGGGAACTGCAGTGGAACCATCATTGTTTGATGCCTGCATGGGGCACACATTTTCTCGCCCATATTTTTTCCCCTTGGTATATGGCATCTTTCAGTGCTCATTTTGTACGTCTAAACAAAATTTGTCACATGGCCACAAGATTTCGTTAGGTCAAATGTGAGTGACGGTGCCAGCCTAAGATCGCTTTCCTGGGAGTATGCCCCCTTGGGGAGACTTGAGTAGGCTTCTGAGTAGACCCTGCTTAGGAGGACTGCACTGTTACAAAGCCATCCAACACTGAGCTACTCTGTGGGTTTACCCCGGGGTAACTCTGCCAGCCATTTAACCTACCCTGTGCCCTCAGTGGGCCTGTGAGCAGCTGAGAGTTCTATGGCTGATGTTCCACGCCAAAAGCCAAGGAGGAGACATTTCATTGGATGTGCTGTTTTAAGCCAAGGGAGGGGAAAGTTGGTCTAGATGTTCTGCTGATTCCATTCCAGTTTTGTGGTCCCTCTTAGGTTGCTTATCAGTTACATTCTGTCCAATTGCACTGACTGGCCAATATTTATGCAACATATAATCAAGAAATTCAAAGCAATAGCCACTGGCTTAAACAGCTTTAAAAAGCAACTAGAAAAAATACATAGAGGAGGTAAGGTCTACCAGTGGCTATTAGCCAGGACAAATAAAAGGACCCTCCATGTTCAGAGGCAGTGCACTTCCAGATTACAGTTGTGGGGGGGGGACAAGCAGGGGAGGGCTGTTGTCTTCATGTTTTGCTTTTGAGTTCCTACAGGCATCTCGCTGACCACTGCTGGAAACAGGCTGCTGGGCTAGATGAATCTCTGATCCATCCAGCAAAGCTCTTGCGTTCTTATTTCAAGCTTGTGTTTTGAGACTTGCCATTTTGGTATACTGAGGATTAGGAGAGAATCCCTTTATCCAGGCATGCATTTCCATCGATTCTGTATTGGGTTAGAATCAAAGAGGCCTGTCTTAAAACTATGGAGTTAGCAGACAGTCTGGGGTAATTGCCTTCTTGTAGTATCAGTTTCCCTCTTGGTGTGGTTAAGAAAAAGGTCCAGAAGGCCCTGGTTCAGAGCAATGAACTCATTGTGTGGCCATTAGCTGAGCCCCCATCTTTCAACTTTATTTATTTATTTATTTAATTTTATTTTTATCCCACCCATTCTGGCCTGGGCTGGTTCAGGGTGGCTCGCAACCAGATAAAAGTTATCATAATACATAATACATAAAACCAGGGCTTTTTTTGGTAGAAGAAGCCTAGCAGGAACTCATTAGCATAATAGGCCACACCTAACAGCTGAAACTCATTAGCATATTAGGCCGCACCCCCATGTTACCAGAAGTGTGGTCATCCAGCCACACCCATCTTTTGCTTCTTATTCTGTTTACCTTGTTTGTTGTCAAAACCCAGGGCCTTTTTTTGTAGCAGGAACTCCTTTGCATGTTAGGCCACACACCCCTAATATAGCCAATCCTAATGAGTTCCTGCTGTTGGGCGTGGCCTGTTATGCTAATGAGTTCCTGCTGGGCGTGGCCAACTTGGGAGCCAGCCGGAACTCAATTCCTGTGCGTTCCTGCCCAAAAATAGCCCTGCATAAAACCATTAATACAATTCTTAATAAATAATACAATATATTACTCGATGAATGGTATAAACAGTATTAAAATCAGACAATTATTAAAGTGCTAGAGATTCCAGTGTTTACTTTAGTTCTATTGGTCCACTGCAATTGGGGGGGGGGAGGGGGGACTGGGCCAGGCAATAGTCACTGGGACCTGGGGCTCAGGGCTTCTTCTGCTTCTTTCATTTGGGGATAATAATATTGGTCTATTTTACAGGGTTTTTATAAATATCACCAAAGTAAATATGTTGCCTGGTTTATGCTCTTAGGAGTTGGTGCTCCACAATGGTTGTGGTCACACTGGCGGCTTGGTGTGGTCTGGTGGCACCTCTAAGTATACCAGTTTAAAGTGTTGCGGGGCAAGACAGCACACCCTACTGTGGGTTACCCATGCAGCTGTCCTGTGATCAAGCATCTACATTATTGCAGCACCTCAGCCACGGAGCACACCGCCCAGTCGGGTTTTTTTTTTTAAATGCAGGTGTGTGAGTGCGCATATGTGCTCATGTGCATATGCACATATAGGCATAAACCAGGGGTCATTTCGTAGAAAAAGAGCTAGGGGACATTAGCATAACTCATTAGCATATGCCACACCCCCTGAGCCCGCTCGCGGGGAGGGCGGGGTATAAATTTGAATAAATAAATAAATAAATAAATAAATAAATCAGGGGCCCAGCAGTGGACCTGCAAGGCCAGCGGGAGTGTGAGGAAGCCCCGCCAAGGCCCTCCCAGGCAGGCAGGGGTGGGGAGAGGCGGGGAGGAAGCAACTTACCCTCCCTCTTCTCCTGCCTCCTCCTGGCTGAATGAGGGCTGGAAGCGGGGCGGCCGGAAGCAGGGGGCGGGGCTTCGTCATGTGCCCCGCCCCCCGCACCTCACCCAGGGGAACTGCGTTCCCCCGCGATCCCCCCCGAAATGACCTCTGGCAAAAACTTTTTTTAAAAAACCCACCCCAGTGGTGGAAATGGATCTGTGGGTTCAGACAAACCTTCTGGGTTCCTTTCGCTGCAGGAGAGTTCAGACGTCGGAAAACCCAGAGGGAACTGCAAACAATCTGTTAATACCAGACTTTCCCCGATATCTGTTTATTCCACTTCCATTGTGGAACACCATGGGCTGCTGATGACTGCGCCATGGGAGGCAGATATTCTCGTTCGGAGGGGCCCATTTATTCCACTCAGATATCGATACTATAGCACCACAAACTGTGTATGTAACCACAGCCAATGTCTTATTATGAGCAGAAACCAGTCAGATGTGTTTTTTTGTTCCCAGTTATGTCAGTGGGAGAGCTGAGTTTGAGCTTTAACTTTCTGCCTTTGAAAGGAGAGGAACTGACATTTGGCCAGGGTTCCTCTGTAGGAACAAGGAATCTGTTTTTGTATCATTAGTACAAGATAAAGGAAGGGCTTCAAAAAGTGCTCCTTTTTAAAGGCTGTTGGTAATATAATTTTTCTGCTAGTCTGGTTGGTTTTAAGAAGTTCAGTTTGGTCAGAATATTAGGCAGTTGACAGTGCAATTCTAAACAGAGTGACACCATTCCTAAACCCATGGATTGCAATGGATTTGGAAGGATGTAAGTCTGTTTAGGATTGCACTGCCACATGAATGAGGTGAGATACGCAAATGAATAAGCTTTAGTCACCCCTTCCCTTATGGGCAATAGAATGGAGAAGTTGTTGAGAGCCCCACAAAGGGGGAGGGGTACTTTCCTGGCCTCAGAATTTCTCTCAGTACCAATTACCACATGAAAGCCATACCTTGAAGACTGCCTGGAAGCTACAGATGATACAGAATGCTACAACCAGAATGTTGACTGGAGTGGGTCCTGGGATGATTATCACTCCAGTCTTGTTCCATCTACACTGGCTCCCAATTTGCTTCTGGGCCCAATTCAAGTTGCTGGTGTTGGCCTTTAAAGCCCTATATGAGTTTGGGTGGCGAACCTTAAGGACCTCCTTCTCCCATATGAACCTCTTCATTCACTCAGGTCATCTCCCAAGACCCTGCAATCAAGGCTAAACAGGTGGTGGCAACCTGAGAAAATTGCCAAAACTTTGGAATTCCCCCCCCCCAGGAAATTCATCTGCCTCCTCCTATCATCGTCTTTTGCCAGCTGGTGAAGACTTTCCTGTTTTGTTTGGTGTTCCCCTAATAATTCTTATTAGCCCCCCTTCTTGTTTGTGTGCCTGTGTGTTTATACATTGATTTATTTATTTGTTTAAAATATTTTTAATATTAAACACTTTGAGTGTTGGAAATGTTCATTGCCTTGGGGACCCTGAGTTTTGGGTGGAAAGGCAACACAGAAATGTTTTAAACAAATAAACTGTTTTAGCACCTACAGGGGGTCCTGCGCACACCTCTATAGTCAATCTGGTTCCTGCTCAGAGGCATTTTAGTAATTGGAGTTGACAGGATGGAGGGGCAGAGAGGCATCTCAGGAAGCAGCTGGACTGATTCCCAGAAAAGGTGGCGCAATGGGGCCCGCTTGCAGCAATCAACCGGAAGACTGCTGTGTCGTGCCAGGCTCAAGAAGAAGAAGAAGAGATTGGATTTATACCCCGCCCTTCACTACCCAAAGGAGTCTCAGAGCAGTTTACAAACTCCTTCCCCTTCCCCTTCCCACAACAGACACCCTGTGAGGTAGGTGGGGCTGAGAGAGCTCTTGACAGAAACGGCTCTTTTCCAAGAACAGCTCTTATCAGAACTATGACTTGCCCAAGGTCATCCCAGTAGGTGCAAGTGGAGGAGTGGGGAATCAAACCCGGTTCTCCCAGATTAGAGTCCACAGACTTAACCACTACACCAAACTGGCTCAAGGCGCATTCATACCACAGAGATCTTCATAGCTGTGCAGTTGCTCAGCCTGTCTGCAAAACTGGGGGAAATATACTTGGGGCCTGATCCCCCCAGCATTCTAGTCCTCATTCAGTAGAAATTAGATGGCCTCTGTAGTAATCCCCATGCTTTACTAATCCCCAGTCATCAGCTACAGTTTGGTGAGATCAGTCCATTTATGTCTGTTATTTGTTTATTTAAAATATTTTAAACATAAAAAAAAAAACCCATGACAGGTTCCTGAGACAGAGTCCAGTCCTAATAACTGAAAACAATAAAACACAGATCACTAGCAATAGTAACCAGAACTGAAACCTGGTAGCATTTGATGGAGATAGCGTGGTACAGTGGTTGGAATACTGGATTAGGATGCGGGAGACTCAGGTTTGAATCCCCACTCTGCCACAAAAGCTTGCTGGGTGACCTTTGGTCAGCCACTCTCTCTCAGCCTAATCTACCTCACAGGGTTATCGTGAAGGTAAAATGTAAGAGGGAGCTGCGGTGGCTCAAGTGGTTAAGACACTGTACTGCAGACTGTGGAAGGTCAGTAGTTCAGCCGTTCGAGACCCAGGGGGCCGCATGACGGAGTGAGCTCCCGTCTCTAGTCCCAGCTCCTGCCAACCTAGCAGTTTGAAAGCAAGAAATTGCAAGTAGATAAATAGGTATCACTTCAGTGGGAAGGTAACAACGTTCCTTGCGCCTTGGTGTTTAGTCATGCCGGCCACATGACCACAGAAACGTCTTCGGACAGCGCTGGCTCTTCGGCTTTGAAACGGAGATGAGCACCGCAACCCTAGAGTCGGACTCGACTGGCTTTTGAGCAAGGGAACCTTTACCTTTACTAAAATGTAGGAGAGGAAAAGTTTATAAGCCCTTTGGCTTATAAAGTAAATAAATAATTGAAACAGCATTCAAATAATTGAGATTCAGCAACAAAAGCAACCGTCAGTCAGTGGAAGCAACCGCAGAATCAGCAGTCACATCCGCGACACCATCTAGAAACAGAGCAGCATCAACAACTAACTTGGGACCAAATAAGCCGATTTGCACGTCGTGTGTTGTTGCTTTTTGGTTTTGTATCTATTTGTTTTGAAGGCAACCCAGAGTGATGGCTGAAATCTTCCAAGAGAAATGAATCTAGCAAGAATTCTGGAAGCCTTATGGGACATGCACCAATGGCTGCATTGCGTTAAAGAGGCGGGGGGCGGGGAGATGGGAAGCATGAGCCATGTGATGTTGAGGCAAGAGTGGAGCTGGCAGGATGGGGCAGAAAAGGAGAGGGGGTGGCGCCAGTCTCAGACAGTCAAATTTGTTGAGCCACTAATGACTACTTTTAAAACTTGCATCCAATCTGGGCTGACAATATAAGATAAGCCTCCCGTAAATCTCCCCCTTGGGTGTGTTTATACTAAAAGTACCTCTGAGGAAGTGCTGTGTGCAAAAAATGGAATGGGAAGGCATGTGATTTTTAAAAAATAAATGCACAGACTCCGGCCAGCATGGATTTGACACCTGCATGTTCTTAATCCATGTCAAGCAAAACTCACCAAAGTTGCAACTCAGGAAATTCCCTTGGCTGTTACATGTGCCAAGTGGTCATGTATGCTCAGAGCTGGTTGTCCCCTATAAAGTACTGAGACTGATGCATCGTTGAGTGATTTCAGCTCATACTTTACTTAGTGATTTCAAGTACTGGAGATACAAGGGCAAGCCCGAGGGCTGCTTAAATACACACACAGAAACACACCCACACACCCATGATTGGCTTATTTACATTAACCCCCATTAGGTAGGTTCCCTTGAAGATCTGGATTAGCCGACAGGCTGTTTCTAGGATCCTCTGTCCCTATTGTTTCTGGGGGCAAAGCTCTGGTTGTTCAGGAGACCGTGTGCTTGGTTTGACCGCGTGCGCTGTCTCTGTCGGAACACAACATCCCCCCCCAATGGAGGACACTTAAATGCTTTGGATTAACACTGGGATGGCATTGGGTTTGGGGTGTGTGTGGTGGGGATGCCTTAGCAACAGGCCCATTCCCAAGTAGAAACACTTGATCCACCTCCCAGTTCCAAACAGGAGAACTACCTGGAAACAGTGGGCATGAAAGACTTGCCCTCTGCTGTCTCTTCCCAACACCCCTTCTAATCAGCCCTCTGTCACTGCCTGGGCTGAAAAGAGCACGAGAAAGTTGCAGTCCATTCCCTGGAACATAGAATTGGAGCTTGTGGGAGAAGGGAACTTGGGTGGAGGGGCTCTTGGACATCGTGTCACTCAGGGACCAGAAAACCCTACAGCTGACTACCAGTTGCAGTCTCCCAGGGCAAAAGGAATTGGAAGCTTCTCGGCATGTGTTAAATATCTGGTGTGAATCTCATGTACTGCTGCATTGGTTTCTGACCAGTCTCCCTATGTGACTAGGTGTCTCCTCATTCAGAAAAATTTGGGGCCCTCACTTTGATATAAAACAGTCGTGGCAAACCTATGGCACGGGTGCCAGAGGTGGCACTCAGAGCCCTCTCTGTGGGCACACGTGCCATCACCCCAGCCAGGCCCAGACCGTCATTAGAGTGTTGATTTCTCTGCCAAATAATTTTAAGTAAATGAAAGTATTTGGGATTGCTTCCCTTACTTTGTTTGGATCATCTTAAGTTAATGTATGAGTTGTTTTTTCTAAAGTAAAACCTCAGTATTCAGGTTAAATTGCCGTGTTGGCACTTTGTGATAAATAAGTGGGTTTTGGGTCGCAGTTTGGGCACTCGGTCTCTAAAAGGTTCGCCATCACTGATATAAAAGAAACCTTCTGGGGTGTTTTTATTTTGGGGGAGGAGACGAATTTCTGCTTCTAGTGGGACTCTAGCAGCCTTTCACAGTCTTCTCTGATGTATTGCCTTGCCCGTTGGTACCCCTTCATTGAGGTCTCTCCCTTCCTGGGGCCTCTTAACTGAAAAAGTCCATTGCTCGGGGGTGGGGTTTAGAAAAGGTATTTTCTTGCTTGTCCAAAAACCTGCTTGAGGTGGCAAACTGGGGTAGAGGGAGAGCAGGACAATGTATCTTGGAATTTGCTAGCTAAACTTCAGGGCTGTAGTGGAAATAAAAGTCAGTGATGTTTCAAACATCAGAGGCAACATGGTATAAGTATCGGAGTAGGATCCAGGAGACCCAGGTTTTAATCGCCACTCGGCCATGGAAGCTCACTGGGTAGGGTTGCAGAACTCCAGGGCGACTTCTCACTAGAGCTGCCTCGCAGCACAGCGCCGTTTGCCCCGACACAAACATGTCAATTTCACACCTGAAGCTCCGAGGTTGCATTTTGACTCGGGGCTCTCCCAGAACCTCCTCGAACCCTCTAATCACCACACTGGCTCCTCATTGCTGGGCACAACTGGGAGGGCAACCAGCGCTCTAACTCGGGAGTGATAAAGCAGAGGAGGGAGGACTCTTTCTGGAACATAAGAGGGGCTGGAGAACCCCTGGAATTACAACTGATCTCCAGGCAACATAAATTGCTTATTTATTTGTTTAAAACATTTGTTTTGTGTCTAGAGAAAATGCCTGCTTTGGAAGGTAGGCTGCGTGGCGTTATACTGAGGTCCAGTGGTCCCTCTAAGCTGTGGAGTCTTGTGAGCAAAACTCCTACATTGTGAGCTCCTGGCCTTAAAGTTGTGAGTGAGCATTTGACTGCTGCATAAATCAGTTTGTTCTGGAGCCATCCTTCCCGAGTGAAGACAAAAATGTGTGAGCCGGAGGCTAAAAAGCTGTGAGCTAACGCGCACTAACTCAGCTTAGAGGGAACACTGCTGAGGTCCCTCCCATCCCTAAACCCCACTCTCCCAAGCTCCGCCCTCAGATCTCCAGGTATTTCCAGCCTGAAGCTGGCAACCCTGACGTTGGGCATCCTTGGGCCAGTGACACATGGGCCCCAGTCACACGGGCCGGATATTGCGGGGGGGAGGCGTGGCTGTTTGCCCCGCAGCGAAATAACGTGAGACTGCGCGATCAGGCGTCCCCTCGCGGTCCCGTCGAGGTCCCGTGGTTAAGGGGGAGGAAAATGGGGTATAAATAGCTAAATAAATGAATAAATTTTCTGAGTTATTACAGTCATGACTACTGTAGATCTTCATAATACTCATGGTCACTATGTCGTATGAACACATGCAACTCATGTATTTACCTGTGCCGGTGCAGTTGGTGCATGGTAAATACATGCATTGTGTTCTTTTTCACGCAACATGGCAACTGTATTCATCAGGAGGATCTATGCTTGGTGAATAGGCTCCTAGTACATGTGATGGTACAACTGAAGAGGACTCAGATCAGTGCCAAATCCAATCTAGCCCAACCCAACCAGTCAATCTGTGTTTGGTTGGGTAATCAGTGCTGGAATCCAAAAAACTGCCAAACTAGGGTGGCCAGCTCCAGGTTGAGAAATATCTGGAGACATTGGGGGTGGGGCCTGAGGAGGGTGGGGTTTGGGGAAGGTAGATACTTCAGTTGGGTGCAATGCCATAGTGTCTACCTTCCAGAATAGCCATCTTCTCCAGGTGAACTGATCTCTGTCGCCTGGAGACTAGTTGTAATCCCAGGAGATCTCCAGCCTAACCTCATTGGTCCCAAGGCCTGCCAGATTCTGCATTGGGCCTTCAAGGTTTGTTTCCTGACCTGTCATGTTCTTCCCTGCCACTCTTTTTGATCCACCAGAATCTACCAGGCCCTGAAAGCCAAAGCAAACAATTCTCATCAGAAAGTATCCCTAAGGGTGATTCTGCATCTAGCATTCACTCCACATTTTCTCAGCTGGGAGGAAAAGGTGCAGTTCAAAACCACATTCAAATAACCTTGAGGCGACGCCGTACTGACTGCAAAGTCACCCCTGAACAGCCACAAATCTATGCAGAAGGTTCCATAAAACCCGATGATCAAGGAAAAGGAAAGTGGGCATGCAGTCTAGAGGGTACCATAAAATCTGATGATCAAAGAAAGTGAAAGCCGCATGTAATGCAGAGGGGAATTTCTGTTCTAACGTAGGTTGTGTAAAACAACGGAGGGAAAAGCCAATGCAGAATTGCCCTAGGTTTCTTGGCTTTCCTCTTCAAAGAGGCAGCTGACATCACAGTCTGGGCTCAGCCCAGCCAAGTCCTTTCAGGAGCTATGACTATTCCCATCTGCATGGAAGGAAAGGACAGTCCACGATACCCCTGGTCAGTGTTCCCTCTAAACTGAGTCAGTGTGAGCTAGCTCACAGATTTTTAGCCTCTGGCTCACACCTTTTTGTCTTGGCTCACGAAGGATGGCTTTAGAGCAAACTAATTTATGCAGTAGCCAAATTGCTTACTCACATCTTTAATGCCAGTAGCTCACAAAATAGAATTTTTGCTCACAAGACTCCACAACTTAGAGGGAACATTGCCCCTGGTAGCTTTTCCAGCCTCCTACCATCTCTTTCCTCCTGCCCCACACCCAGCTTCCCTGGCACAGCTCTGTTGCTTCCTTCTTACAGCTGACCCACCTGGCAGGGAGCGCAGGGGAGTGCTTTGACAGTGGTGTTTGGCTTTGTTCTCAGGATGGCTGGACGCATAAAGATAAGGTAGCTGGCTCCTGTATTTCTTCCTGCTCTGCTTCCTTTTGAGACTTTGGCACAAAGAGCATCGATAAGATGCCCAATGAGGTTTCCTTTTCTGGTACAATTATCAGATGCCAGGAGTCTGCGTCCTTGGGTGGCTGCTGCCGAGGCCCACTGTCCCAAAAGAGCAAAACGCTGCCTGGAGCCCCTGCTGCTTCTCATCTTTGGTGGCATGGCAGCAGGCAAACAGGTGGTAATGGTACTGCAGGCAGGCACCAGCTGCCTTCTCGCCTCACCATGTGGTCTCAACCCTGACCACTGCCCTGAGGGAAATGACCACTGCCTTTTCTCTGTGTCAGTTGGCTCTCTGGGCAAGTGAACTGGAGGGGGCAGCCATAGCAGGGAAGAGGGGCCAGCAAAGGTCCCCCCCCCAAAAAAAAGCAGGAGTGGATACCAATCCTTATTTCCTCTTCAATCCCTTCTACTGTCTGGAGACTCTACCATCTCATCGCCATACAGGAGAATGGGCGTATTAGCCCATTTTTCAAATTTCCTATTTTTCAGTAGTGGTGCACAACCCATAAATTAACCTACCCCCTCTTGCCCATGACTTTGGAGAAATCCCGGTAACCTTTTGCCAGGTAACAGTTTACCATAAGATACATGGAACAGCTTGAGGGAAGCCAGCTGTCTGTATCATCCAGTCCATAGCAAGGAAGTTCTGTTTTTTCTACAATTTTTTTTTGTAGAAAGTTACAAAAACGGGAAACTATTTATATGCCTCTCATGTAGGGCGCCACGGTTTTGAGAACCTGTGTTCATGCCTCCAGTACATCTGGTTGACTGTGGTTGTAAACGCTGAGTGATTATAAGCTAGAGACACAAATCATAACTGGAAAATTCTCCATGTGGTGCAATACATGGTTCTCTCATCCTTCATTTTACCCTTCCCAGCTTGCTGTGAGGTAGACTAAGCTCTGAGAGAACATCTGGGATTAGGTAATCCAAAGAGCTCAGCCGTGCTAGGTTTCTGGAACCTTTATATCGCAGGGTCACAAGCTGATAATGGCTCCTACGAATACATCTGATGAGTCAGACCTTTAGTTCCTCTAGCTCAGTACCATCGATAATAACTGGAAGCTCAGTCAGAATTTGTCAGTTCCTGATGCTGCTATGAATCTGTGATAAGTTGAACAACAGGTTATGTTTCATGTTAAAAAACCATTAATCATCGGTAATATTACTGTATGTTCTCTGTGTACACCAACAATTCCTTTCTTTGTAGAATGATTTCCTACCAGAGCTATAATTCCAAGTGTGTGCAGTTTCATTAATGGATTATCTTTTCTGCTTCCAGAGCTACAGCTGAGTTGGGGACACCCACTCTGCTCACAGAAAGGAATTCCCTTGATTGCATCGCTGTGGGTCAATTTTAACAATGGAGTGCAGAGAATGGTTTTTGAGAGCTGCTGAAGAAGTCCCACTGCAGATTACAAAGCAGTAGCCAGAACGTTAGTGGTGGTAAAAGCATCGCATCTCTGCCCAGTCCTTAATCTAGCACAAAATTCTGGCAACCTCTCTATGCACTCATGAGAACATAGTGAACTTTGATCTCACAAAGTCATCTTTCCTTGATGTGACCAACCTTCCAAGTCCTGAACATTCCTACACCCTGCTATTGCCTCTCAATAAAATGAGGCCTCTGATTCCAGGAGATGGATCTTCCCCTCTTGAGCTACTAAACCGAGGGCCAGACTACCTCCGCAGGCAGCTGGAAGTCAGCAGTGGAGGCCGTACCCCAAGTGCAGTGGAGAGGCTGGAGGCTGACAAAGCCAAATACGTCAAATCCCAACAAGTAATCAACAGCCGTCAAGAACCAGTGCTCCTGTACTATACCCCTCAATCTTCCCCATGTTTCAGGAGACCCCTGACCCTCCATCAACGTAATGAGTTCTCTCAAGGCATAGTGGTAAGCTCAGATGGCCCTGGGCCTAAAAAGCCACCTCCTTCTCCTCAGTCACCAACAACACGGAGGGGTAGTGGCAGACGCGGGCTGAGGCCTGACTCACTTGTCATCTACCGTCAGAAACGGGATTGCTCATCTGTGAACAAAGAGAACAACAAGGGCTACAGCCTTGTGAGGTGGCTGTTTCAGAGCCCCCTAAGAGACGGATGTAGCAGTTCCCCTTTTTTGAGGAGCCTGGTAGGAGAGGGACAGCAGCAAGCCGCACAGGAAGATACTCCCATGGCCTGGGTAGCAACGGGAAAGGAAGAAACAAGAACTCTGAGCTCCATCAGCATCCTAACCAGGTCAAGCACCAGGTCCACGGGAAAGACGTCTGACAACAATCCGAGACACCAGTCCAGCTCCCATGTGGATAAGGACCCAATCCCTTCCTCAACAAGCCCAGGTCCAAGAAGCTCCAAACGAGAGCTGGCTCCGTGCTGTTCTCTTCCTCTTTCCGAGAAAGAGCGTTTTTTCAACTACTGTGGCTTGGACCGGAATCTGGTGGAGGTGCTGGGAGCAGAGCGGTTTAAGCCGGGGGGGAGCTGGGAAGTGGGCTCCTCTGGCCTGCTTTTTGGAAGCATGGGGTCAGCCAGTTCCGAGCGGAGCAGCCCCTCCCACAATGAAGGGCAGCTGTCCACCGAAGAGCCGGGTGAGAAGCAGCCAGTGTCTGTCTCTGTGATCGAACGGAACGCCCGTGTCATAAAATGGCTCTACAGTTGCCAACAGGCCCGAACTGCAGCCAAGGAGTCTACAGTGTAAACAGAGACTTGGCCTGGAAAAATGGTTCTTGTTTTGATGAGTGCTGGATGGCCAGACCTCCCGTGTCATGTGATGGCCTGTTGAGACCCCTGGGGGGCAAGGGCTCTTTAATTTACAAGGAAAGTTTCCAGTAGGCCATTGTCTTGGAAGGCCTCTAATGACCAGAATAAGCTGAGCCAGGCAGCCCCCAATAGTGCTGGCAGCAAGTGAGCCTGCATCCACTGTCTTCATCACTGCAGCCTGGATCTGGGCTGAGTGATCCTGAGGGGCTGCTATAGTGGTAGGGGGCAGGGGCCCCTTGACTCGGTTTGCTCCAGGGCTTTTGAAATGTCTCAGCCCACCTGGGAGCTGACCCAGTCCTTGTTTGAAGGTCATGGCGATGCACTCCTTGTGAGAAGCTAAGCAGGGCAGGCCTGGTTATATTTTGAAGCCAGTTATGTCTCTCATCAAAGTAGTCAAGTGGGACCTCTGGCTCAGCATTCACAATGTACTGATATTGCTGTTGCAGGGAAAGGGGCCAAATTCTATCTACAGCATAGCAGAAGTGTAGGGTCATTTTTCTATTCACCCTTTCCCTCACCCTTTATTGAGGGACAGCATGGTGTAGGCTTCCCAAGTCCCTCCGGGGGGCGGGGAAAACCCCGCCCCAGAGGCCCGTTCCCTGCCACCAGTGGATCGGGCCCCGGGGGGAACCCCACCCCCAAAGTACGCAACATGCACGTCACTCGGAAGTGACACAACCACGCCGGGCACGCTGGGGGCGGGGCCACGGTCATCCGAGGGAAAACTCTGTTTTCCCCTCAGATGGTCGTGGCCCCGCCCCCAGCATTCCCGGCATGGTCGCGTCACTTCCGGGTGAGGTGGATGCGGCGCACGCGCGCTCCGGGAGCAATCCGGGAGTCCCCCGCTCCAGATAAAGGTAGGACTTGGGAACCCTAGCATGGTATAGTGTTGAATTTGGACTGGGGATCCCTGGGTTCAGAATCCTCACTCAGCTATGAAGCTCACAAGGTAGCATCAAGCCAGTCACAGTCTCAGAGCCTGCCTGCCCTAGAGTTCCCACATTCCAACACTGCCTTGGCAAATGCTGGGAGTTCGGGTGAGGTGCCTGGGGAGAGTGGAAGTTGGGGAGGATGTGATGTCACTTCTGGTTGATGCTCTAGGCTTCCTCCCCTAATCTGTGACATTTGTAGAGTATCACTGTGTGGAAGCCATTTTTTTATCCCACTCAGTTCCTTACAGCTGGGAAACTGGAGCTGGAGGTGGGTAATTTCCCTACCCAGAGCAGGCAAGGGGAAGGCCTAGGCTTACCTCATCAGGTAGTGGTTAATAAGGATGTCAGAGGAGGAGATAATCCTGAGTTCCTTCCTTGGAGGCATAATAAATGAATAATTAGTATTGCCAGTCACTTTTTGGGCTAGGCCTACACATATTTGTGGCAGACTAGGGTTGTCAGCCCCCAAGTGGGGCCTGGGGACCTCCCGCTTTTACAACTGATCTCCAGCTGGCAGAGATCAGTTCCCCTGGAGAAAATGGCTGCTTTGAAGGGTGGACTCTATGGTATTGTACCATGCTGAGGCCCCTCCCCTCCCCAAACCCCACCCTCTCCTGGATCCACCCCCAAAGTCTCCAGGTATTTTCCAACCCAGACCTGGCAACCCTATGGCAGACATCAACCCTACCGCTGGAATGGCACACACAACTGCCACTTTTTGCGATCTGAAAGAAGCGCTTTGCTAGGAAACTACTGGACATAACTCCCCACTCACCTGTGAACCATTCCTCTCTGATCTGGTGCAACATCTATGGCAGGCCCCAGCACTTGATTTCCTGGCATCCCTTCCTCAAATGTTCTCCAAACATTGTATGGTAAAAAAAACAAAACTCACTGGTCTAATGTCTACCTGATTTCTCAATACACAAGGTGCATTCACCTGGCTCAAGATGGACTCATATTCATTTATTTATGGATGTTAATAAACATGCCACCATCTTTTATTACATCTATGTTCTGAGTAGGTATGGTTTTATATACTGTGATTTTAACTTCTGCTTTTGGCATATTCTGGGATTTTAATGTATATATTTATATGTATGGTTTGTAAGCCGCCCTGAGCCTGTTATGGTGGGGAGGGCGGGATAAAAATCTAACAAAATAAAAATAAATATTTTGCCTAACCCAGTATTGTGGGTAATGGATGAGCCCCGCAAAACAGCCAGCCACACTCAGAAGTGTTCCTTTAAATGAAGCCTTTAAAAACAGTCCTTCTGTTTGGATTGTTTTTAACACATGCTTGAGAGCTCAGAGGCACCTCCAGCCATGACATCTTAACACAGCCAGCCTCCATAAGTAAATACAACAGTCCCACTGATGGGTCAGTGGTGGCACTATCTGGGTGGTCTGCACATATCTGTGATTTCAAAGAACACCAGTTGCCTTGCAGATCATGGGGTGGAAACTAGTGGGTTGTGGTGGAGTCAGGGTAGGATCAAGAGGGTCTAGGAGGAAGTCAGCATGGAATCTGACAAGGCAAGGGTATCATCTGGCAGGGTCAAGCATTGGCTGGCTCTTTCGGGGGTTTTAGGGGAAACTATGACACTATGACATAGGAGCTGCGGTGGCTCAAGTGGTTAAGAGGCTGAACTGCAGGCTGTGGAAGGTCGGTAGTTCAGCAGTTCAAGACCCGAGTGTGCCGCATGACGGAGTGAACTCCCGTCTCTAGTTCCAGCTCCTGCCAACCTAGCAGTTCGAAAGCAAGAAATTGCAAGTAGATAAATAGGTACCACTTCGGTGGGAAGGTAACAGCGTTCCGTGCGCCTTGGTGTTTAGTCATCATGCCGGCCACATGACCACGGAAACGTCTTCGGACAGCGCTGGCTCTTTGGCTTGGAAACGGAGATGAGCACCGCAACCCTAAAGTCGGACTTGACTGGCTTTCGAGCAAGGGAACCTTTACCTTTACTTTTTATGACACTGTAAAATATCTGTGGAACACTGATTTTTCACAAGATTGCCTTTAGAACGAATCAAGCGACAGCCTGCTAAGAGTCTAGTTACTGTAAATATGGCTGAAAGAGTTGTTCAGTCTCCTTGTACCCTCAGGGGAGCTGTGATGCATTCTATCGTATGCAGAGTTCCTTGAATATTTTCTCTTGCAGGTTAGCCTATCATTTGTTGTTTCCATTTCTGCTGTGTGTGCACTAGTATGTATTAGTGCTTGTGCTGTGAAGGCCTATGATAGATCCCTATCAATTTCCCCACACTGAGGTGGATTTTCCCACCACAACTCTTTGGTTCCCTGCTGTGACTGAGCAGCCTGGTAGCTTGTGAATACTGGTGGGTTTGGAAAGAATTTCTGTCCCACCCTGTCCCACAGAATAGTATTCGGCTTTTAGCACAGCCCAAGGAATTTGTTGGGGAAACAAATGGCACTAGAGTAAAACAGTAGAACAGAAGAACAAGTTTATTCAACAGGCAGAGATAGGAGAGTCAGGGAGTGGGATTGCTGAGGTAAAAGTTGTTAATACAATTTAACATTGGAGCATGCAAAATGATGTTATTTAAGCTTATTTTCAGGTATTATTAGTTGCATGAGGTGTTTTACTTGGCATTTTAATTATAGCCACAATGGTTCTTCAGAGAGTTTCATATGGCAGTTCAGGTTTCCTGGAACTGGTGAACCTAACTTTGTGAACCTAACTCACTCCTTGGTTAAATTAGCATTTATTTCTATTTCCTGAGTCGTTTAAAACAACTTTCCCTTACAACAGACTAGGGTCCTCCTCAGAGCTAAATCCTCAGAGACACTGGGCATGGATTCATTTTCTTCTCCTCAGAGGAATTAACCCTGTTCCTTTTTGGCTTGAAAGGGAGTTTCCACACACTGCCCCAATGGCTCCTTCCAAATCTCTCTCAGACTTCAGCTTATGTTGACACTTAGACTTTGAATTCTTACAGTGAATTCTCCCTCAAGTTAGGAATACTACAGTTAAGGCAAGGAATCTTTTACTTTCACTCTACAGGTGAACCTGTCTGACTGATCTTGTCAGACTCTGTTGTGTACCAACCCGACCATGTGCGCAATCCGGTTTCAGCCAGTCCGCTCGTGGTCATGTGAAGAACCTGAGCTTCGCTCCACCAGAACAATAGATGGTTGGATTCTAGTCCCCTTCCAATCGGGAGACTAGGATCCTAGCGTTAACTCAATCAATGTAAATAAACCTATCATGGGTGTTGGGGAGTGTTTGGGTGTGGTTTTGCTTCAGGATATAAGCCCAAAAGGAACTCACATATCAGATAGAGTTGGTGGCACCAAGGAAAGTCCTTCAGCCCCCACCTTCTGCACTGCTGCCAGCTGGGAGCAACCCCATCCCCAGCTACAGCACCCCAATCACACCTCTTTCTCTACTGGCCTCAATGGCCTCGTCTAACTGAGGAGGGAGAGATTGACCAAGGCCATCCAGGAAGTTTGTGGCAGAGGCGAGCTTTGCAATGGGGCTTTCTAATTAAGAATGGCATTTCAATTTACTGTGATATATATACCCTTCTTCCTGTGCTTATAATTGCTATCACATTTTCTACATGTCCCCATTTTCTACACCTATCAAGAATATTTGAATTACTTTTAAACAGAAGAGAGAGAGCAATGTCAGTTGTCACTCGTGCATTATCTAAACACGTTCCCAAATTTCGTTCTTGGGTTAAAACTCTATGTTGTCAGATTCTAATTGCAATTCATTCACAGCATCATCAAACGTTTTATTTGGTTTCATTTCCAAGTCAGAGACAGCATAAGTGTAACTAGCTGGCAGATTTAATAATAGAGTAGCCACTTTTGATTTCTGGTCTAAAGTATCCCCATAGTTGGCTAATGCAGAAAAGCAGTCTCTGAAGCATTGTCCCTCTTCATATTATAAAGCATCAAATTTCTGATGTATAAAATACCTTGGCAACCACCCTTTTGCATGGTGGGATGAGACTAAGTAATTAAACATTTCTTTTGCTGTCTGAGTTGTTGGAAATATGTGTGTTGCAAGGTCTAAATTCAGTCATTATAGGGTTAATGTGCTTACCTTGTGTGCTATTGTTTAGATTGACCTGGAAGGGAACCTGGCAGAAAGCCAATGGGGAGAAAGCCCAGGAAAATGGAGCCTACTTACTAACAATAATTGGTTAATGCTTTCAGGTGATTTCCTTCTAGAGGTCAAGAAGAAAGAAGAATCTCCATTACCATCTTGTCTCTGTGTTGTTGCAAACATGTAGTCTTAAGTGTTTATTGTTTTGTAGATTTCCTGTGTACCCTTCCCTTTAGAAATAAAGATTTTTTTACATAGAAAGGAAATGCCTCCTCTCCAGTGAACAAAGATCCATTGCAAATTCTGAATATTTAACTATTTTTACCAGTTTTCCAACATATTCTGGTAGCAGAGCTGGATGGTTACCTGGTCTTGCCTGATATGCTTAAGCAAATTTTTGAATGCTCACTGGATCGAGAGAGAGGCTAAGTAGAAGCTAATTAGCAAGGCTCCTGGAGGCTTGATTTTAAAATTTAAAATGACCACTTTTTCTCTGCAAGTTTTTTCCTGCTCTCCCTGCCAACCATACTGCAGCTGTGAAAGGTGATAACCCAGATTCACATGTGATTTGAGGATCTCCCAACACCAGCCTGCCTGTGCTACAGAGGAGCAGCTGAGAAATTTCCTTTTGAAGTTTTTTTTTTTGCCTTTTTGCACATTTGGAATCCTGGCCGAGGAGGAACCAGTTGCTTCAGTCACTCTTGCATCCCTGCCCTGAAGAGAGGATGAACCCTGTGAATGCCTGCTAAAAAAGAGTACAGCTTCATCTTCTACAGAAACCTCTGCAACAGATGTGAACATGTTCCCAGTTGGAGATCTCAACCCCAGGGGGGGTTAGGTCTACTCAAATTGACCCAGTATAATTTTAATTGGTGGCTGAGCTTCCTAAAGAATAGACTGCAAATGTATGGGGCTGAAGATATTTTAACAAAAGATGTCCCTACAACTGAGCCAGACGAAAGTACCTTCAGAAGACTAGATGGCTTTGCCAAGTCCTTGATTATGGGTTCAGTTAATTGCCATGATGTCCCTAGCCTGCATACCATAGAAACTTCCTAGTTAATGATTGAACACAAGAAAGAGAAGTATGGAGTGGAGACAACCAGTAAGATTTATTACTTGAAGGCTCAGATTTTTGACTTTAGAGTAAAGGAAAGTGACTCTTTGCCTGCTCAACAGAAGAAGTTAATGGGGACTTACAATCAATTGAAAGAACTTGGGAAAACCCCTGACCAAATAGACATGATTGCAGCCATTTTAAACGAGCTCCCTACATGTTACAGAGGGCTTGCAATGATTTGTTGATGATTTTAAAGGAAGAATATGACTCCGGAACTTTTAAAGGAAGAATATGACTCCAGAACTTTGTCTAATGAGATGTCTGTTTTGAGTTTGAAACATACGTGCAGATTTAAAAGGGAAAAGAAAATTGAATGTTTTATATGCGGTGAAAATCATCTTGTCAAAAATGTGAATTTAAAAATGGTGCAAGACAAAAGCCTACTGGCTCACACTGAAAGAGCACCACCTGGTGGAAGAGGAAATTATAGCAACCACAGAGGTTTTAGACCTCAGACAAAGGGAAACTTCAATGCAGCCAGGGATGTTAGCAGAAATGCTCAGAGGAATGGAAATAGTGGTTATGCTTTTAGAATCTGTGATGGTGATGGTGATGATGAAAATAAAAGTATTTTTAGTAGACTCTGGATCCTGTACACACATTTGCAAATATCAGGACTTGTTTTGTGAACTTGATACAGAAAGTAGACCTAAGGTTTATCAAGCTAATACAGAACCTCTTAATGTAGAGAGTGTTGGAACAGTGCCAATCAAACTCCTCACTACAACTGGAGAAGTGATGAATGTTAAATTAAAGAATTGTCTCTGATTCCTGAAGCAGCTGATAATTTGATTTCAACCAAAAGACTTAAGGAGAGTAACCATGATGTGTTCCTTAAGAGAAGGAAAGAAAGTAAGATTGTTGGTGAAATGTCTGGAATTGAATTTGAAGTGGAGGAGAGAAATGGATTTCATTATCTTGTGGATGTTAGTGGAAAATCAGAAGTTGTTGATGCTGATGAGAGACAAGTTGTCACGGCTCAGGTGGAACCCTTGAGAAGGCCCAGAGCACCCTCCCAAGACCTTCAGACCTCCTTTGTTTGTCTGAAATAAGCGTGAGGACCAGGCAAAGTAAACAACAAGGAAAAGGTTTATTTTTACAGGAGGTCAGCCCAATATGGGAAACAAACAAGGCACAAGTAAGGGGTGAAAAGAAAAGAAACCAAATGCTCTAACACGTCTAAACTTACTGTCCCTAGCTCACTGTCTCAAGTGGACCTCAGTCTGCTCACCCTTCCTCTCAGGATGAGGGTCTCTTCCTTGCAGCAGCCTTCCTTCTGGCTCTGCTCTCTTGGAAGAAAGCCTGCTCTTTTTCTGTACCAGCTCTTTTAATATAAGTCCCCTTTCTCTGTGATTGGCTAAAATTGGCACCAAAACCACTCAGGGGCTTCTAGGAGTTGAAGGCGCCCCCCCACTGCTACTCAGGCTTCCTGGGCCTGCTAGGCCTTTGCTTGCACAGCCCAGATAATGATACAAGTTTATCAAACTAGCAATGGTTCTTGTAATAGTTGGAATTGCTTATATGCATGGCATTTGAAGTTTACGCATCGTGGGATGCAGTGTGTTGAAAAGTTGTTAAAGGAGTGTGGAATTTCTGTTGTAAGTTGTGACAAGGCAAAGGAGAGATATGACACATGTCTCAACCCCTGAACAAAGGGAACTGCTCCAATGTATTCTGGCAAGTACACTACCCATAATGAGAAGATCCTAGAGACTGTGTACAATGACCTTGTTGGCCCATTAGCGCCATCGTGTGGCAGGAACAAATACTTTGTGACTTACTGAAAGCAAAACATAATTTTGTGTATGTGATTAAGAGCAAGGATGAGACACTCAATAAATTCAAATGCTGTGTGGCCACAATTAAAAACAAGTTCGGCCAAGCACCCCAAAGCTTATGCACCGATGGAGGTGGAGAATATTGCAATGCAGAATATAGCAAATTTCTAGAACTTGAAGGGTTTGAACACAAAGTGTCTATCCCACACTCACCTCAACACAATGGCTCTTCTAAAAAGCTGAACAGAACAATTCAGGACATGTGTAGGGCTATGCTAATACACTCTGGCTTACCAAATACCCTATGGGGTGAAGCTGTCAGCACAGCAGTGTATTTGCACAATAGAGTACCCTCAAAAATAACAGGAACCACTCTGTGTGAGGCCTGGTTTGGAAAGAAGTCTGGACTACAGCATATCAAAGCTTTTGGTTCCAAAGGGTATGCTTGCATACCAAAAGAGAAAAGGGGAAAACTTGACCCCAGAGTTGAAATTGGACTTGTAGTTGGGTATCCTGTTGGTGGAAAAGGATACAGAATATACAACCCCCGAAATCACACAGTTGGGAATGAAATGTTGTTTATGTAGACGAAAACAATTTGCCATGTGCTTCCAATACAACTGATCCAAAGAGTTCTGAGACTGCTCCTGAAGAGTTGGTTGCATGATTATCTGTGGTGACCACTGGGGAACTAGCAGATCTACCTTCTGAATAAACTATCAGAACAGAAGGGGAAGCGGGAACCACATTTCAGTGGTGGTTGTCCTTTAGTGTGAGACGATCTGAAAGAAGCACTAAAGGACAACCACCACTGAAATATGGATTTTGCAAAACTGTACAATCTGCAAAA
This sequence comes from Gekko japonicus, assembly GCF_001447785.1. Lineage (NCBI taxonomy): Eukaryota > Metazoa > Chordata > Lepidosauria > Squamata > Gekkonidae > Gekko > Gekko japonicus. The sequence continues at coordinate 1,751,880 of NW_015166419.1, forward strand.
GAACCTAAGAACTGGAAAGAAGTATGCAACCTGCCTGGGAATGAAAGAGACATATGGATTGAAGCAATTGAACAGGAAATACTATCCATGTATGAGAAAGAAGCATGGACTTTTACAAAGTTACCTCCAGGCAGAAAGCCTGTTGGATGCAAATGGGTATTCAAAATCAAGTATAAAGAAGATGGGACTGTAGAATTATACAAAGCATGCCTAGTAACCAAAGGTTATTCACAAGAATATGGGACTGACTACTTTGAGACTTTTGCTCTAGTTCTCAATCATGCAATGTTCAGAACACTTCTCAGTATTACAGCATCAAGAGACATGATTGTAGAGCATCTCTCCTTATATATAATAGAGTAGTGGGTGCCAAAGTTCTAAAATGCGCCCCATTAGTGTATGGCCGGAAGAATTGCCACTCAGAAGATGCTCCCTGCGCTGCCATTGGCTGGGTGGCTGGGAGGGGAGGGACGAGGTCTCAGTCGCGGTGGAGCGCCTGGATGAGACAGACCAGGTCCCTTGCTCTCACCAACGCTCCCGGGCCTGTTTCCATCATTGTCTATCTGCCGTCTTGCAAAGGTTTATAACCTTGGCATCATTAGATGCATTCATTGAAGCTGGTGTTGAAGAAACTGGATCGAGAAGCTGGGGTGTTTCTGTTGAAGAATAAGCAGCATCCTGCCAGTCCATAGTTTTGGTGAGAGATGAGAATGGAACCAATAGAGATTTGTCCAAAACTGTAGCTTCCAAATATGTCCCTTTGCTTAGTTCTGGGGGATTCTGGAGATTTACCGTTCTTGTCTTTCATTAGAGGAGTATTCAGCTGCATTGGGACACTTATTTGTCTCATTGTTCGGTTGTGAGTTGGCCAAAACAGATGCATTGAATCATTTCTCATTTCTGAGCCAGTTGGTCATAGATTGCTTTGTCCCCTTCGTGGGGAGGCTCTTTTAAGATTACCCCTTGAGTGTGTAGCAGTAAGGGTTCCTCTGGACTCTTTTGATCTAATCTTGGAGGCTTCAGAGCATGCCTGGGAATTAATTGTCTTTTAAAGCAAATACCCATTGCAGGATTTAGGCATATCTTGGGCTTACTCCCCCGGAGAGGACATTTTATTAGTGGCCCATAATAATAATAATAATGGTTTTCTCCTTTCCTCAGTGAACACTCTTATAGGGCATATGTGAAAGAAAGCAAGAAAATTCCTCATTTTAGCGGCATAAGGGGAATGGTAGTTTGTCTAAATGTTAATAATACTCTCCAACCAAAATTGATACTTAGAAGTCTCCTTATCTGCTCCAGATCATCAGAGTGTGGCTCAATACAAAGCAGCTGACTCAGTCATCCAACACTCTCCCTCCTGTTCACCCACTGACCTCGGTTTAGGGAGTTTCTGGCAATTAACAGTACTATTTGATTATTTTGCAAAATTAAGTTACCTGTTGCTCTTTCAGTTCGATACACTATTTCATTAGTTTGAAATTTCGAAGTAACTGATGGAGATTCTCCCTTCCTTTGTTCTTTTCCTGGAGGAACTTTCATCTCATCTCTTAAAGTGCAACTTAGTTGAGATTTTATTAAGTTGTTGAAATATAGTCACTACGGTGTCCGCTGTGAGTAGATACCGAATCTCAATGAGCAGACTTTAAATGAACTACCATGTGGAAGGCAGCTTCTTCTCTTTCTTCCCCCGGCCACATCAGTCCCACAGAAATGCAGGCGTGATGGCATTTGAATATTTTGTTCTTCTGATTTCTCCAAAACTCCACATCTGTTAGATAGTAATTAGTTTAGTAATTAGTTAGTAAGTAAAGGTAAAGGTTCCCTTGCTTGAAAGCCAGTCGAATCCGACTCTAGGGTTGCGGTGCTCATCTCCGTTTCAAAGCCGAAGAGCCAGCGCTGTCCGAAGATGTTTCCGTGGTCATGTGGCCGGCATGACTAAACACCAAGGTGCACGGAACGCTGTTACCTTCCCACCGAAGTGGTACCTATTTATCTACTTGCAATTTCTTGCTTTCAAACTGCTAGGTTGGCAGGAGCTGGAACTAGAGACGGGAGCTCACTTCGTCATGCGGCACTAGGGTCTTGAACTGCTGAACTACCGACCTTCCACAGCCTGCAGTTCAGCGTCTTAACCACTTGAGCCACCGCAGCTCCTAATTAGTTAGTAGTGATTAGTAATTCACTCACCAGTACTTCCTGAGTCATCGATACACAGCTGTTTTGCTGACTGACTTAGGGGTGGATAATGATGGCATACCAGAATTGTTCCTCGCTCTTTTCCTTTTCTTTTTCATACTTATTGTTTTCTTTCTTCCCCTGGCACCTTCTGTCTCACAGCTGCCAATTAATCTGTTTCTATCTCACAGCTGTTAGCCATGTCTGCTTCACCACCACTGGCCTCAGCTAGTTTGCACTGAACAGGTAAATTTAATTTGTGCCAGCTATCAACCTGAGAGGTCAGTTTTTGTAAAATATCTGGCAACTTGAACGTTGGTTAAAGTATTCCAAATTGCCTGTGTGCATCTTTCAAAATATTGTAAATGAGAAATGTTTCATTCAAAACCTCTAACTTGGTGAAATCTCAAAATTCTGCAACATTTCATTTTGGCTGTGATGAACACAACCAGGCCTTTGGCTGATTCGTTGTGGGTAAGGGGCCCCCAAATCGAAGAGGGAATCCTGGAAGAAGCAGAGTCCATTCAACTACGCAAGTAGTAACTTGTCTCCTCCTCTACAGGAATGGACCCACAGAACTCACTCTTGGTTTTATTCTCATGACACCAGAAGTTATTGGGAGCCAAAAACAAAGGACGCCACAATTCTTAAATTTTAACTGTTGGGGGTGTGTGTGTCATGTCTCAAAATTCATTAGGAACATTTTCAAAGCGTGCATGACCTTTAGAATGCATAGGCGTGGAACTCTTATATTTTCCCTATTTTAAAAAAGTATATACTGCGTGCAGCTCTGTGTAGTTTTGCATGTATAGTATACATTTGTGCTGGGCTTTTTTATAATTGGGAATCTGGAGGGCTGGCAAGCTTGTTTGTGAGTTGACTGCCCTTATGGTGTCAAACTGCAGCCTTGCCCTGTGATGAAAAATCCTGTGTTCTGTACACACGTGTATAGTAGGCGCTGCCGGATCGGGCCCCGGGGGGGAACGCCTCCCTGACGTGCACGTCACCTGGAAGTGACGCAACCACGCCGGGCACGCTGGGGGCGGGGCCACGGCCATCCGAGGGAAAACTCTATGGTTTTCCCTTGTATGGCCGTCGCCCCGCCGCATGCGGCGTGTGCGTGCGCGCACCAGACGCCAGCCAGGAGCCCCCTGCTCCCAGCGAAGATTGACTTGGCAACCCTAGTGTGTAGGATTGCCTAGTGTGTAGGATTGCCAACTCTGGCTTGGAAAATTCCTAGAGATTTGGGGACAGTGCTGGGGAGAGCAAAGATTGGGGGGCTCAGCATATGTGATGTGACAGATCTCTGATCTCTGTAGTCTGAAGATCAGTCGTAATTCTGGGAGAATTCCTGGACCTACCTGGAGGCTGGCAACCTTAGTTATGTCCAGTGGTATGCCGAATGGGCACTCAGGGGACTTTCATTAAGGGGCAAGGCCACACAAAGTGATTGTGTGATTCTTTTTTCTAAGATGGTTGGGCTTAGGTCTGGGTGGCAGGTAAGGAACACAGAAGGAATTTGTCCAAGGACTCATGTTGGCAATTTTGAGCTGCACAGGAAGCAATCTGGAGAAATCATGTGAAAGCGGCTTGTTTCTGTAAATCAGACCTGAGCCACAGTGTTGCATGATTCTCCTGGGACTGGTTTAAACGATGCTTTCTGTCACTTTTGTCACTTGCAGGATCTCTGTCATGTACATGTGAGGTCTCAGACACAGCAAGTTCTGAGGTGCCCCTCCAACCATTTCAAGAATCTGTACTCAGAAAACACTTCCGTACAAAAAGCTGAAGAAAACCTGTGTGTGTCTTGCACAGTCTGTTTGTGCAGTGTGGGAAGACATGGCCCACTTTGGTATCCCAGCTGTACGTATCTGGAGTAAAGAACATATCGGGAGTGGCCACAGCTCCTTGGCAACATCAGATTTACTTCAGAACAACCTGTAAAAGGTAAAATGCAGGTATTTGCAGCTAAAGGTTTGGGCAGCCAAGACCTTTTCTGAAAGTGGGCATCTACTGCCCCCTTGTGGTAGTTTGAGAGATGCAGCAAACTCCTCTGCCAAGCCGGGTCCTACTTTCTGTGGGGCAGTGGCCTTCTTCAGCCCATGGCTTGTGACCTTCAGATGGGTTTCTGGGGCTATATGCAGGCAGAGCTGCATGCAGTCTGCAGCCTCACCAGTTCAAAGCATCTTGCACAGCAGAGTAGTAAGACAGATCGCACTTGGAGACCCTCTGTTGCTGTTGCAATTAAAGGTAAAGGTAAAGGTTCCCTTGCTCGAAAGCCAGTCGAATCCGACTCTAGGGTTGCGGTGCTCATCTCCGTTTCAAAGCCGAAGAGCCAGCGCTGTCCGAAGACTTTTCCGTGGTCATGTGGCCGGCATGACTAAACACCAAGACGCACGGAACGCTGTTACCTTCCCACTGAAGTGGTCCCTATTTATCTACTTGCAATTTCTTGCTTTTGAACTGCTAGGTTGGCAGGAGCTGGAACTAGAGATGGGAGCTCACTCCATCATGCGGCACCCGGGTCTTGAACTGCTGAACAATTCTGGGCTAACTGGACCAGCAACCTAACTCAAAATAAGACTGCTTCCTAAATTTAGGAAGGGCTTGAGTCATGTTAGTCTGGTGCAGCACAAACAATGAGGAGTCTTGCAGCACCTTAAGTAAGACTTTATCACCTTTTTGTGCACTAGAGGCCACTTCTTCAGATACAGAGAGAGCCAGCGTGGTGTAGTGGTTTCATAGCCGGACTAGAATTTGGGTTCAGATCCCCAGTCTGCCATGGAAGCTTGCTAGGTGACCCTGGGCCAGTCACATATGCTCAGCCTCGCCAACTTAAAAGGGTGGTTGTAGAGGATAAAATAGAAGAGAGGGGAAGGATGTCAGCCACTTTGGGTCCCCATCGGGGAGAAAGGCAGGTTATAAATGAAGTAAGTAAAGAGTGGATTCTCTCTACATCTGTTATGCTAGGCAATGTTCAGGACCCCCATCCCTTACAGGTGTTAATTAGAACAAAGCCGGAGTCCAGTGGCACCTTTAAGACCAACAAAGTTTCATTCAAGGTGTAAGCTTTCGTGTGCAAGGCACACTTCCTCAGATACTAACTAGCTTGGCATAACAACTGAATGCTCTCTTTC
>NW_015166419.1:1757234-1765066 GCF_001447785.1 Gekko japonicus
TGCATTTCATAGCCCCTTGAGCCTGCTGCTTGTTTTTCAATTCAGGGCTCTTTTTGTAGAAAAAGCCCAGCAGGAACTCATTAGCATGATAGGCCACACCCAACAGCAGGAACTCATTAGCATATTGGGCCACACCCCTGACAGCACAGCTCATTAGCACATTAGGCCGCACCCCCATGTTACCAGAAGTGTGGTCATCCAGCCACACCCACCTTTTGCTTGTTATTCTGTTTACCTTATTTGTTGTCAAAACCCAGGGCTTTTTTGTAGCAGGAACTCCTTTGCATGTTAGGCCACATACCCCTAACGTAGCCAATCCTAATGAGTTCCTGCTGTTGGGTATGCTAATGAGTTCCTGCTGGGCGTGGCCAACTTGGGAGCCAGCCGGAACTCCGTTCCTGTGCGTTCCTGCCCCAAAATAGCCCTGTTTTTCATACATCTTATGTAATATGCCTTCCTGGCTAGGATCCGTTCTTTGCAACCGAAAAAGTGGCCTCTAGTCCAGCAAAGCATTATGGTCCAATAAAATATTACCCTTTAATGTGCCACAAGGTTCCTGTTTATTTATATCTTCACATGCGTTCTTAGGAGAAGAGCACCTGTTTTGCATGCAAAAGCACTCAGGCTGAGTTCCTGGCATTGCCAGTTCAAATATCTTAGGTACCAGGTGTTCGGAAAGACACTCTCCTTGAGCACTGCCACCAGTCAGAGTCGATGCACCAAGGGCTCAATTTGAAAGTAGCATTATAGGTGCGTATCAGCTGTCAATTAACAGTGCAGCCAGTACCCAATGAACTCAATGGCCTGAGAAGGGGGTAACTCTGCTGAAGATTATACTGTAAATGGTACTGCCCCCCAAAGATTCTGACCTAGAAGCTTAGATTCTGCAACATGAAAGAATGAGTCAAAGGCTGTTTCTGTCTGTAAAAATAAGTATTTAATTTCCAGCACACCTCTTAGCTACAACTTCAGTTGCAGCTGAAGATTGAGGGAGGAAACCAGTCTGAGGGCAGGAATCACTTCTCATGCAGTGAAGAAAAGGGTCCAGGAGCTGGAGTGGGCTGGGCTTACTGTTGATACAGTTTTACACTAGATGAAGAACCAAAGAAACACACTGCAAATAAGCTTGTCAGGTGATATATATCCATCACTGCTCTAAGCTGAGTGGTACCCAGGGAGAGCGGATGCCATTTTAGCCAGCAGCAAACCATTGGTGCCGGCGTCGGAGGTTAGGAGTTTGGGGGTGCTCCTGGACTCCTCGTTAACAATGGAGGCACAGGTAGCAGCCACTGCCAAGTCGGCATTTTACCATCTTCGGCTGGCGCGGCAGTTGGTCCCCTTCCTCGACCGGGATGACCTAGCCACAGTGATCCATGCGACGGTTACCTCGAGGATAGACTACTGTAACGCTCTCTACATGGGGCTGCCTTTGTCGCAAATTCGGAAGCTGCAACTAGTGCAGAATGCTGCAGCCAGGCTGTTGATGGATCTTCCTAGACGAGATCACATCCAGCCGGTGCTGAAAGCGCTGCACTGGTTGCCAATAGCGTACCGGGTTCGCTTCAAAGTGCTGGTCATTACCTTTAAAGCCCTATATGGTCAGGGACCAGCCTACCTAAGGGACCACCTTTCCCCACATGTTCGCCCAAGGGCACTACGGTCAGGGAACCAAAACCTACTGGACGTTCCAGGCCCCCGGTCCATCAAACTTGTTATGACCAGGAATAGGGCGTTTTCGGTGGCGGCTCCTATCTGGTGGAATGAGCTCCCAGAGGAGATCAGGGCTCTGCGGGACCTAGCACAGTTCTGCAGAGCCTGCAAGATGGAGCTCTTCTGCCAGGCTTTTGAATAGGAGCCGCCACCACCATTGTACCACCAATGCCACATGATTTCTGTATATGGCCATCATGATGCGGGCATCTTGGGTGAGAATGGGACATTTTAGGGGATGGCCATCTTGCTTTTAGGAATCTTAACTTGGAAGGGGTTCAGAGGAGCACCAAAACTGTTCATTAACTGTGATGTATTTTTTATATTTTGTACTGTCCTATTGTTTTATTCGGCGATATGCCTTGTAAGCCGCCCTGATTCTCCGGGGAGGGCGGGATAGAAATGTAAATAATAAATAAATAAACAAAGGGGAATCCCAAATCTACTGCTTCTTTGCCGGGGAAAATGATGCCCACAGTATCGGGTGGGACTGGTGATGACTCTTCAAACACACAAAGGCCTCTTGAAGCCTTTTTGGTCGGATTTTCTGTTTCCTTAGAAGGAAAGGTCTTAAGCTGCAGGTAAAATGTGGCTCAGGAATAAACAGGGCCAGGTGCATCAGTGTAGGAGGTGGATATAGGTTCTACCCTGCCAGAGTGTCTACAAGGCTGTAGAAGAAGCTGGGTGTACGATCTGCTTTGTCTTCCCGTAATTCCAGTAGTGAGCACCATTACTATGAGCACCATGGGAGACATCTCTATGGTGCAAAGATCTATTCAGCTGTGTTGGTTAACACTGGCAACCTGCCCTTTCTCCAGCAACGCTGTGCGGTAGGTTGGGTTGAAGGATGGTCTCTTGTCCAATGAGCTTCCAGCATAGCAGAGATCTGAACCCAGGTCTCCTCCAACCAAGTCTAGCACAGTTATCTAACACATGTCGTGCTGACTCAGGATCACGCTGGAGCTTTCTCTTTCTCTCTCTCTTTGGTTGCTTGGATAGATAGTGAGTAGGGGGCACAGAGTACGTAGGCCTGGAAGGGGACAAGAGGTCCAGTCTCTCTCATCGCCAGGATAACAATTCCTCAAAAAGAAGACATTCCAAACTACCTATGCGTATCTTTTGAGGTAGGCCTGAGAAGGGAAGATGGGGAGAGTTGGAATGGATACTGTTGGAAACAGGACACAGGCGTTGAGAGGAGGGTCCTAACATGGTGACGGTTAACAACTCACAGATCCAAGTTAACGCCACCACGGATCCTTCGCTTGATATTCAGCTGTGCCATCGAGAGTGCTTGAACAACAAGTTTAGCCACTTGCCAGTTCACTGGGCCCTGTGCCAGGAGAAGGTTGACCACTCATGTCCCTGTTCTAGTTGCTTTTGGGGATGTTCTTGTTTTTCAGTTCAGCCAGTTTGCTGGTCAGGAAGCTCCACTTGAAGGCCACTCCTTCAGCCTCTCGGAGGTCGTCGTCGTGGCTGGCGTGGCCGGCCTCCTCCTCCTCGGCCACTGTTTTCCCCGATGCCTCGCTTCCCTCTGCCACCTGCTCTTGGCTGTCGGGCTCCACGGCCATCTTTTCCAGAGCAGCAGTCTGTTGCCACTTGGTAGCAAAGACATCCCAAAGGCTGGCCGCTTTCTTCTCGGTGGAGGATTCCTCTGCTGGCTTGGCTGCTAGAGGGCTGGAAGCAAGACGGGGGGTGGAGGGGAGAGAGAAGTTAGGGAGGGGGAAGTAGGGCTTGTAACGATCTACCACTCCCCTCTCACTTTGCCCAAGCCTACTCGAAAGGAGGGTGAGGGGGCTAGCCCACCTGCCCCCCTTCTCTCCTATCATATGGGGAAGGTCCCTGCTACGACTCAATCTTATCTGCCCTTCTCTTGCTATCAACAGTTTAAGGCACTGACAGTGGCATCCTGCATGCATACGTGCTCCTGTGGAGCACTGCCCTTCTCCCTGCCCCTGCTAGCCCTCTGGCCTGGTCAGGTGTTCAGTCTATGTGGTTGAACAGTCAAGTGCTTGGGTAAGAATTTTTCTGGTCACACTCTGCAATCTTTAGAACAGTGGTGGCGAACCTATGGCACGGGTGCCAGAGGTGGCACTCAGAGCCCTCTCTGCGGGCACGCCTGCTATCACCCCAGCCAGGCCCAGACCATCATTAAAGTGTCGAATTCTCTGCCAAATAATTTTAAGTAAATGAGAGCATTTGGGATTGCTTTCCTTACTTTGTTTGGATCATCTTAAGTTAATGTATGGGTTGTTTTTTCTAAAGTAAAACCTCAGTATTCAGGTTAAATTGCCATGTTGGCACTTTGCGATAAATAAGTGGGTTTTGGGTCGCAGTTTGGGCACTCGGTCTCTAAAAGGTTCGCCACCACTGCTTTAGAAGGAAAAATGATCATCATTTCTTGCCATCTTATATTCTTATAACGAAGTCGCTCCAACTCTGGATACTTAAATCCAGTGACTGGAGCTGTGAACCAGCAAGATGGATCTTTCTACAAACCTGAAAAAGCCCCCGGGTTTGCAGGAAAATGTGAAATCCTTTTTTTTTTAAATTACTCTAGGCAGCTTACAAAAGCTGAAAATGATTTAAAAAGAGTGCCTGTAGCTTTAAGTGATGGATTCCCACAGTTGCTAGGCTACCACAGTTTCCAAGGCTTGGTTCTCTCAGTAAAAGGCAGGGGGAGGGGGCAAGGTCCTTTCCAGGCCTATTTTGGCCTTTGAGGGGGAGCATCTTGGAGCCAGGCCTAGCTAGGATTGCCACTTCCAGATTGAGAAGTTCCTGGAGATTTTGTGATGGAGTCTGAGGAGGACAGGGTTTGTGGGGAGAGAGGCCTCAGTTGAATATTATGCTGCAGAGTCCACCCTCCAAAGCAGTCATTTTTCCCCAGGGGGACAGATCTCTGTTGTCTGGAGTTCAGTTGTAATTCTGGGAGATCGCCAGGTCCCGCCTGGAGATTGGCAACCCTAGGCCTCTGGGTGACTTGATGCCACCTGACTTGCATGACTCAATTAGCCCTGGCTGCTTGCTACTGTTCAACAGCAGCCACCCTATGAAAGTCAATGTGGTCGTAGCAGTTAAGAGTTTTAGAGTAGGGTCTGAGAGACCCAGGTTAGAATCCCCATCTTGCTGTGGAAGCTCACATATTTTCAGCCTAACCTACCTCACAGGGCTGTTGTGTGGATAAGGAGGAGAGAAGGATAATGTGAGCTGCATTGGTCTCCACTATGGAGAAAGGTGGGGTACTGAAGAAGATAAATAATAAATACAGCTAAAGATGGGAGGCAGATAAATGGTAAGTTGGTGAATGGCTGAGAAGGAGAGAATGAGGCAGGGAAAGGAGAGAGGACATGGGAAGGAAAGAAGGGCAGAAAGAGGAAATAGTGTGGGGTGGGGGATACAGGGGAAACTGAGGTGCCACCCACAAGTTCTTGAAGGTTACCTACCATGCAAGTGGGCCTGACCCAGTGATCAGCACCACACACAGATAGAGGGTCAGGGGCAGATATCGGTAGGTTGTCTGTTGGGTGGAAAGGAGATAGGGTTGCCAATTCCAGGTTAGGAAATTCCTAGAGATTTGGGGACAGGAGCCTGGGGAGAGTGGTGTTTGAGGAGGCTAGGGACCTTAGAGGGGGTATAATGCCATAAACTCCACCTTCTATAGTAGCCAGTTCCTCCAAGGGAGCTAGGGTTGCCAGCCTCGAGGTGGGGGCTGGAGGTCATTTGGAAGTGCTCTCCAGATGACAGAAATCAGTTCCCCTGGAGAAAATAGGTGCTTTGGAGGGTGGAGTCTATGGCATTATAGCATGCTGAGGTTGCTTCCCTTTCAAGGCTCCACCCTCAAATATCCAGGAATTTCCCAACCTGGAGTGGCTGGCAACCCTAAGGGGGAACTGATCTCTAGTTGAGAGATCCATGTGATTCCAGCAGATCTCCAGGCCCCACCTGGAGGTTGGGAACCGTAGAAGGAGAGAAGGAAGCAGGAAAAGGGGAGAAGCTATGGGGGTTTTCCAGAAAGAGGAAATAGTGGGAGAGGGGGAAATGAGATGCCTCCAGCAAATCCTTGGAGTTCCCATTTGTACAAATCTATTTTCTAGGATCACAAGGGCCACATTAGCTGGAAAGCTTAAATAAAAAGAAACAAAACCAAGAAGCTAACTAGGTCGAATACGTTACTGGTTTTACCTTGGCATTCCGTTCTAAGGAATGGACACAAGCTAAGCTGGTACTTTGAAAGAGAGGCTGGTTGATGCCAACTTCACTCAGTTTCTCCCTGTTCATTGATCTTTGGCTTGTGTGCCTTTCACAGAATGTATTAAACTTTTAGTTCTCTCCCAGTTGGGAGGGTTTCTCTTTGGCCTATCCTGAAATGGGGTTTGACTTCCTGCATATGCTGTCATGTACCTTTCCCAAGTATCCTGTCTATTTCTATTCCTAAAGGAAAACAATCTCTTCTCAGCCTGAAATCCAAGGAGTTTATAGTTTCACTAGGAATAAGGCCTGTTGTGGAAATAAATACAACGATCTTTAGAAAGAGGTTCTGGGTGGGTGCCCTGGCCTTGAACACTTAGTGTCAATTTGCTGTGGTGACCTCAGCTGGGCATAATGACACAGAGTCCTTCGTTTTCTCCAGGGGAACTGATCTCTGCCATCTGAAGAGCAGTTGTAATTCTGAGTGATTGCCTGCCCTCCTCTGGAGATTGGCAACAATGGCTTCCCAGGAGGAAATGGCTGGTTTGGAGGGTGGAGTCTATGGCATTGTATCTCTCAGAGGTCCCAACCCTCTTCAGGCTCCACCCTCTCCAGGCTCCACCCCTCAAATCTCCAGGAATTTCCCAACCTGGAGCTAGCAACCCTATCTCCTTTCCAGCCAATCATCAATGTACCGTAATCTGCCCCTCTGACTTCAGGTTTCCATCTCCTCCTCCACTCCCTGCAGCCTCTACCTAGGGAAAGTACAGTTTTTATCTGCAATGGGGACCAAAGCAGCTCACATCATTCTCCTCTCCCCCTTTCGACCTGCACAACAACTCTCTGAGGTACATTAGGCTGAAAGTCTGTGAGTGGTCTGAAATCACCCTATCAGCTTCTACAGGAAGAACTTGGGTCTGGCAGGCCCTGCTCTGAAGAACTAACTGCTATGTCCCACTGGCTGTCACGGGGTGGGCCACCTCAGCAGGGTATAAGAACACAGAGTCCACTATTTTCTCCATGGGAACTGATCTCCGCCATCTGGAGAGCAGTTTTAATTCTGAGTGCTCTCCAGCCCTCACCTGGAGATTGGCAGCAATGATTCCCCAGGGGGAAATGGCTGGGTTCGAAGGTGGAGTCTATGGCATTGTACCTGTCTGAGGTCCCACTCCTCCTCAAACCCCACTGTCTCCAGACTCCACCCCATAAATCTCCAGGAATTTCCCAACCTGGAGCTGGAAATCCTATCTCTTTCCCAGCCAACCATCAATGTACCTTTATGTACCCCTCCGACTTAAGCTGGCTGTCATAAGGTGGCCACCTCAGCAGGGTATAATGACACAGAGTCCACCATTTTTTTCCAGGGGAACTGGTCTCTGCCATCTGGAGAACAGTTTTAATTCTGAGTAATCTCCAGCCTTCACCTGGAGATTGGCAACAGTGGTTCCCCAGGAGGAAATAACTGCTTTGGAGGGTGGACTCTATGGCATTCTATTCAGCTGAGGCCTCTCCCCTCCCCAAACTCTGGCTTCCGTAGACTCCATGACAAAATACCCAGGAATTTCCCAACCTGGAACTGGCAACCAATGAGTTCCCCATAAAGGCCAAAGTAGGCCTGGAAAGGGCCTCCTGCTTTTTCCTTTTTACTGACAGAACCAAGCTTGGTTGCCTAGCAACAGTCACTGAGGGGAAAGTTGGCCCTACAGCAGGAGAAGAGAATGGTTTGACAGCTTCTGGCCCACCTCAGTAGGCAGCCAGGCAGCCAGCCACAGAGGAGCCAAACAGGAGAAGCATCTTCGTCAGGAGAGACAGCTATTTTGGCAGTTTATTTTGTCAGGGAAGAGTGTCCAGGCTGGCAGTGGGCAGGAGAGAGGAGCGGACCCAGCACGCAGCCAATGGCACACGAGTACTCTTGAGTGGTGGTTGTTATATATATA
>NW_015166419.1:1765092-1831318 GCF_001447785.1 Gekko japonicus
AGAGTGTGACCTATCTGGGCCAGTGTCTGTTGTGTGTCAATCAATGCATCCTACATGCCCTTATCACAACACGAGTGATGCTGAATTCCATGGCAAGTTTGGTTTTGATTGAAAGGTTTTGTTTTGCAGTTTCCCCACACTTGAGACAAAATTACAGTTGTGCTTTCTCCCCCCAGCTACATTGATGAAGTTCATTAGAAAAATATAATAGAATAAATTCTGTTCCATTTGATACCTGTATTTTTATATGTGGTATACAATGGTTAGAAGAGGGAAATGGTGTACACTGGGGTGCAGGATGCTTGCTTGGCCTGCATAGAACTCCCCCTACCACCACCCTGAGGAATGGGGAGAGGAGATGGCAGCTGTGAAGGAAAGTGACCCACTGCTGCCTGTATGGGATGGGAGGAGGTTGTGCCAACAGGGTTAAGCAAGCCAGTGGGCAAAGCCAGCTCCCCAAAATGAAGCATTTTCTTTCTCTGCTTGCTCATCTTCCCCCTTCAGTACCGCTGGTGTTGTTGCCAGCAATAGCCCCAGCTTCCGTCTCAGCCTCCCCAGTTAAAGGATCTCACCTAGGAGGTATTGCCAAAGGCCGTTCTTGGCTCAGACCCTGGACAGCCACTGCCAGTCAGGGAAGACAATGCTGAGTTAGGTGGACCAATGGTCTGTCTCAACAGAAGGCATTATTGGAGGGTCATTACCTTCCTGCTGCTGGGAAGTGAGGCTGCAGGGTGTTATTTAATTATATAGAGCAAGCCTTTGACTTGTTGCTATGCTATGGTTGCGAGTCCACTAAAAGAACTCTGAGCTCATTAACAACATTGTACAGCCTCTTTTTGATACCTGCCAGTCTCCACGATATACTCTCCTCTCAAGCCCAGGGTAATTTCTTTGTCCTTCTAGACACTGCCTAGACACTCTCCTTACCAAAACTGTGAAGAAACTTGAGGTCTAGAAGGAAGCTCTCCATCTCTGAGTGCCTGTAGTGATTGTCATAAGCAGTGTCCACCTCAGGTGCAGTTATCTATTGATAAACACAGCCCGGTGAACTCACTGTTTGTTGCAAAGAGCAGAGAAGGAGGGTCAAGAGGTGAGGATTTCTCTTACTGGTCAGCACAAGGCTCAGGGCCTAGCAACTGATGTTCGTCCTCCCTGGTGAACAGAGCTGACATGGTCCTCCAGCCCTTGGCTCCCACTCCCTGGACCTGCAGAACAAGATGGGAACAGCCAAAAAAGGGGTCAGCAGCACTCATGGCCATTCCAGTTAGCTTTGCTGGGAATATTCTCCTAGCCTGAGCACTGCTCTACAAGGGCCCCAGTCACACGGAGCATTAGCCACGCTAGAGAGACGGAAGACAGGCGGATTTTCTGGGCGCGATCACAGCGCCACATCTGGGAAGCGTAGAGCTCCCGTGGCTCACCCGAGGCTTCCCGCCGAAGATGCGGGGTAAAAAACTAGTACCTCCGAGGTACTAGTTTCCGGAAACCACGGGACAAGGGCGGGTGTCTGATCGCGTTTCCAGAGGCATCCGGCGCCCGCCCATGTCCCCTCGCAAAAAGGTCCCCCCCCCAAGTCTCCATGGGATACACACAAGCACCCAACGGAGCATGCACACATTTTAGTTTTAAAAAACAAATACAACCCCGTTTGCCACGCCGCCACGCTTCTTTGCCGCCTCGTGTGATCGGCACCTCTCCCCTAACCACGGGACCTCGACGGGACCTCAACCAGACGCCTGATTGTTCAGTCGCGCGTTATTTTGCTCCGGGGCAAACAGCCACGCTTCCCTCCCACATTTTCCTGCCCGTGTGGCCGAGGCCAGGGATCCTTTTGAGTTCCTCAGTATTTTATGATGTTGTTGTGCTCTGACTGGCTTGGTTTTCCTTAGCTGGTTTTCAATAGTTCGTTGATTGTTATGCTCTTTCACAATTTTAACATCTTTTACTTTGTGAGCGGCCTTGAGCAGGTTCTCTGGAGAGATGGGATATATTTTCTATATGGACACAATAACGCTAAGCTTTCCTGTACCAAACCAAAAGTTAAGTCTTTAACTTACAGATAGAAAAGGAAAGTGACACAGATATTATTCTGCCCAGTTGTTCAATTAAACGCAAAATCGTTCCTTCGTTCTAACTTTCTGCCCAATGAGAGACTGGGTTGACTTGCAGAGGGTTCTGCTGCTGTGCTTTGATTGGCATTTGCTCTTCACTTTCAAGAGGACGGGAGGGTTGAATCTTGAGGTGGCAGAGTTGACTGTACCACTTCAGACTGTGGGTGGGAGGCGGCTTTTCCAAATGCTCCCCTTTGCAGAAAACTCCATAAGAAAACTAGCATAGTGGGAGAGGACAAATGCTCTTTGCTTGTAAGGATTCGACAGTGTGATCATCTGCCTACAGTCTGCAGTCGTACATTCCATTCTGCCCCCTCCTCACTTTATCACCTTATTCCCATCGCCTTCAGCTGCATGTATAGAACAGGCCTTCCCACCCACCCTCTCCCAGTATGTTGCCCCACATCATCCAGCTCTTCATTTGTGATTGCAGTCAGGCCACAAAGGCTCAAACAATACATGAGTCAACCATGTGTAGTTTTTTTCTGTGTTAGAAGAACTTTTCGTTATCATTTTAAATGAGAAATTGGTGTGGGAAGGAGATAAATTTTAATCCTTTCCCCTTGGTTGGTTGATCGGTTCTGAACTCCATCAGCTTTTAAGTCTTGGGGTAGGGGGGATCAGATCACAGCAGGCTTATGGTGACCCCCCCATGGGTTTTTCAAGGCAAGAGATATTCAGAGCTGGTTTCCCACTGCCTACTTTTGTGTAGTACCCCTGGTATTCCTTGGTGGTCTCCCATCCAAATACTGACCAGGGCCAACCCTACTTCGCTTGTGAGATCTGACAAGATCAGGCTAGCCTGGGCTATCCAGGTCAGGGTTTTATGCCATCTAGGAGAAAATAAATGGGGGCCCTGTATAGAAAAATTGCTTTCTGCCCTCTATATCCACATGCCTTCTCCAGTGATGTCTTTTGATAACATGCCGTGTCTTGTTTCCTGTTGCAAGCCAAATGGTGGGGGCCACATGGCCTCAATAGCCATGCCATAAACCCACATTCTTTCACACTTTCATGCCAAACGCCAGACCTCACGGCTACACTTTCTGGCCCACATGCAACTAGTCACGTAGACCATGAAGTAGCTGGAGTTTGGGGTCAGATGACTGCAGGAGGGGCTCCAAACTTATAGCCAATCCTATGTTGCAGCTATGACAACCAACAATTGGGCACACCCATGCCCACTCGCAATTGGCTGATGACCACATCTAATTTGTGCCTGGAATTAGAGTATAATTGTTCTGATCCCTACGGGAGTGAGTTGCTTAGCTCTCCCTTCCTCCTCTTGTCGTTGTCTGTTTTATGGCACCTGAAATGCTGCCTCTTGAGAGACAAAGAGTTGCTTTGTGACTTGGAGCACATGGCTGTGCAAAAATGGGATTTCCCTTCAAAATCCCCAGGTACTTGGACTATCTTGGACTGAGGAATCCTCCTGACGTGGTAACTATGTATCATTAATGTTTAGTTAAGGCAAACAGCCCTAGCTTTTGTTATTTTTGTAATCTCTGGTAGTCTGTTGCTGTGCTCTGTACTGAATAATGATCCTTTTGTTTCTAAATTGTTTTTGATGTTGTAACTGAATTCCAAGGCTAAATCCTGTGGCCTAAACGCTCCCCATATACGCTAACATTGGAGAGTAAAAGTGTGCATCTCTGGATTGAGTTGTTAGTGGGTTCTGTCCCAGATGCCCACTAAGGGTTTGGAATCTCTCCCTTAGGAAAGGCAGGGACTAGTGAAAAGAGGTTCTGGTGGCATATTGTTCTGAAAACCAGAGAGGATATAGATCATCTCGTGGTTTGTGGTTTAATGTACTAAAAAGTACTGGATTCCCTCCCATTCCTGGACTGGCCTGGGTGGGCAAATACCTGTACAGGCCCGCATCTCTTCCCCCCATGATGCCAAAAACAGCTGGGAGAGTGTATTTAGAGGGGGGAATCCAAGGGGATCAAATAGTTAAGATGCTCTTCCCAGTCCCACCATGCTGACAAATACAGCATTAGAGTCAATTAATCCATTCTGTTGAAGTCCTCTTGTGGGACTGCACCATCTCTAGAATGGATGTGGAGGGACTTGCTTCTTTGCAAGGGTGGTCTTAGCCAATGGGCAACAAGGCCAGCTACCCTGGGCCCCATGCTGGGGGAGCCCTTATATTGCCTATGATCAGGCCCCGTGATGCAGCTTTGTAGGCCACTAAGGGCTCTTCTGGGATGTGGTAATTAACATACACACCAAAATAGATTCTGTTGCTGATGAGCTAACAATGGATTTTTTCTGTTCATTTCTTTGAAACTCCTCATGGAAACATGACTGCCCCACTTAATATGGAAGATTATCTTTGGTCCTGCTCCCTTTTTCAGAAACCCCACCCCCCTGACTCAGAATATTCTGTGTATACACAGAGGTGTTATTTTCTTCACATAGCTTCACATAGCTTCCAGAGGGAAATACATTCCCAATGTAGTCTTTAACAGGAGATGGCAAGTATTGAACCCAGAGCCTTCTGCATGCAAAGCATTGGAAGAGAAGGACCAGAGGCTGTCTCTTAGTCTCAGCTGGGGTGGGGGGTGTTTTACAAAAGAATCAGGTAGATAGACAGGCAATCTGTGGGTTTCCTTCCTGTTTATCTCTTCTGCCTCTGTCTCTTTGATGTGTAGACTCAGGGAATTGCCTTCTTCCTTCTGTCCACACTTTTCTCTCAGGCGTGCACATAAAGAAGGAGGCAGGCTGCTCTCCACCTTTGGCAACATGTATGCCCGCCATTCATCTCTGCCTTTGCATCCATTGTAGGTAGTTTAGTTAGATTTTATCTCTATCTCTCATCTCTACTAAGTAGAATGGAGTTCCGTAAATAAAGAACTCTTTATTCGTTTGAAACTGACAAGCGGTTCTGTGTAACTCTGTAACTTTGCTAGCACATGTAGAACAAAGAGAAGCTCTGCTGCATAACATTTAGCCTTTAGTGCACTCTGCGACAATAGATTATGGGCGATTTCTCACTAGAGCTGCCTCGCAGCACAGCGCCATTTGCCCCAACACAAACATGTCAATTTCACACCGGAGGCTGCGGGGCTGCATTTGACTCGGGGCTTCGCCCGATTTCCTCCGCAGTTTCATGATCCTCAAAAACCAGGATCACGAACCTGCGGAGGAAGTCAAAATGCAGCCCCGGAGCTTCGGGTGTGAAATTGACATGTTTGTGTCGAGGCAAACGGTGCTGTGCTGCGAGGCAGCTCTAGTGAGAAATCGCCCTATATATTACTGGTTTACCATACCATGAATCTTTCTGTCACAAAGCAGATGCTCTGTCATTGAACCATGGCCTTTTCCTAGCTACATTATACTGAATCAGATCAGTAGTCTATCAAGGTCAGTCTAAACTACTCTTCTTTGTTGTTGTTGTTGTTCAGTCACACAGTTGATTCCAACTCTTCGCAACCCCATGGACTGCATCACGCCAGGCCCTCCTGTCTTCCGCCATCCTCCGGAGTTTGCTTAGTTACTGATTTCTCCATGATCTCATCTGTAAGTCTTGCCTATAACTTACTTCATGAACTTTTAAACTGGAAATGCTGTGAATTACCAAAGCAGATGCTCTACCTCTGAGCCACAGCCCTTCCTGAGCCACAGCTGAGACACTGCAGTTTCCGTAAATCTCCAGAGTTTGCTCCCTGCCTGGGACTGCAAAAAAAGGTGTGTGTGGGTAGGGACTTGCTACCTGACAGGCCACACAATATGTGCTCAGTGAATTGTATACAGCTTCTTCTCCAGTCTAATAGCAACTTTTATAACAGCATTCAAAGTTAGTTGTGGTTTGGGGAAACCATGGGCTCTTACCCGCCGTGCCAACTGAGAAACAGGATTTGTTCCCTCCTCTGTCAGTAGCGTGGAGTCTGTGGTTTCCATCAGCTCCGGATTATCTCTCTGAAACAAGAGTTCATTTTCAGGACAGGGGTAACAAGGGAAGGAACACAGAGACAGTGGACACCAATTAAGACGCTCCTGCTTTTCTGGCACTACTGACTTGCTTCACAGTTCATGATTTTATAAACCTACATCACATCCCCCATCTTAGTCATCTTCTTTACCATGTGTGGTCACTTCAGCTGAAAGACCACGACTGGCCTAAGGTCACCCAACAAGTTGCAGTGCTGAACAAGCCATATGACCTAGAGTCTCACCAGAGTTAATCCAACATTCTAACCACTATACCACACTGGCTCAATGGCTGAGAGGAAGAAAGGGCCCCGGGCTCAGGAAACCACTCTACCTCATCTTGGAAGTCTTCCTCCGGTGACTCTCCACCAAGGGTCTGCAAGACTTTGGTCTTATAGACCTTCCAGAACGCCTGAGTCATCCTGGCAACAGGCCTGTTTGCTCCTTCTGCCTTAGTTGTTTCTTCCAGAAATGAGAGAATTGCAGCAAGGAAACGGCTGGGATTCACCAGCCAAGAAGGCTTACGGCTACTGGTTTATCTTCTCTGCTTGATTTGCATGGGCCAGGTCCCGGTTGCCATTGTCGCTCTCCAGCCAGCTGCTTTGAAAGCTCTGCAGAGAATCAGGAGCTCAGACAGACGCTCCGACGTCCTGCAAATTCACACCTGTCACTGGCTGCTGCCTTCTGGGATCTGGTGTCTTCATTAAAATTTCAGAAGCTTCCAACGTACATCTCAGAGAACAAAGAGGAATCGGATCCACGACTGACCCAGAATACCAGTGAACGCCTTCCATGAAGGAACCGATGGAAGCTCAGTAGGCTTGGTTTCCAAGGACATAGCTCTTTTCCTGTTTTACCCATCCCACCTCCAGATTAATTCTCTGAGGTCATGTTCAGTTGCCTTCTCCATCACTCGTTTGGAAGCTAATCCGGGCCCGTGACCACCAATTCTGGCTGGCTGCACACTCTTCATTTGTAGAATGCCCCTCATCTTGAAAAGAATGACATTTTCATCACAGCTTCAGAGTCCCCTCTCCTCAGGCAAACTTTCCCCCTACTCTGGAGACCCGAGGAAAGCCTTTCTTCTGCCGAGCTCTGTTCTTGCATTACATTTCATTGTCTGCACCCTGTAACCGATCCCTGGCAAGAACGGGCCTTGGAATGTGGTATCTCGGCAACAAGCTCAAAATAGTGCCCGGCAGCTAAATTATTTCTTAGGGATGGATGGCCTTGCAAACCTGCCTCTTCTCCTTCAGGGATTTAGTTTCTGTCTGAGACTAAAAGTTTTTAGGGTGTTTTTATTCTTAATTTGCTTTGTGTGAATTGCCAGCAAGGAGGATGAGTTCTTTGCTTCCTCTTGTCCTCCAGGAAATGGTTCTCCTGCCTCATGCTGTAGTTGTGAGAAAGAAGAAAGGGGGGGAATCTTCCGTGGGCCACTTAGCCCTTTCCCACTCATCTAAGGACAGAGGCAGGTCTGCTGCCTTTACATGCTGGTATGTATTATTAATTGCTGAGCCCTGTTCAGTAATGTGATCACAAGTAGTGAGAGGGCAGGAAGCGGTTGCTTGGTCCTGCTCTTTCAGTCACATCCTCAATGCACAGATCCATTTTTGCTACACCTGGTGCTGCCAGTACCACCCCATCATGTGCCTCGCTCAGTCCTTAGTTACTCCAGGAATGGCAGTGCTCCGAGCAATAGAGGAAGTTCCAGGGCTCTTTTTGTAGAAAAAGCCCAGCAGGAACTCATTAGCATAATAGGCCACACCCAGCAGCAAAACTCATTAGAATATTAGGCCACACCCTGACAGCACCACTCATTAGCACATTAGGCCACACCGCCATGTTTGCAGAAGTGTGGTTATCCAGCCACACCCACCTTTCCCTTCTTATTCTGTTTACCTTGTTTGTTGTCAAAACCCAGGGCTTTTTTTGTAGCAGGAACTCCTTTGCATGTTAGGCCACACACCCCTAATGTAACCAATCCTAATGAGTTTCTGCTATTGGGTGTGGCCTATTATGCTAATGAGTTCCTGCTGGGCGTGGTCAACTCAGGAACCCGCCGGAACTCCGTTCCTGTGTGTTCCTGCCCAAAAATAGCCCTGACAGTAACCATTCACAAAAGCAACTTAGTCCTTCTGTCATACCAGAAAGCACCGTTTCTATGAGTGCTTGACTCATTTTTTTAAAGCCAGGAGCTGCATTCAGATATCACAGTAAACTGTGGTCTGTTTGACCAAACCCTCATTAGCGGAATGTGGACAACCCAAATACTCTCCCAACTGGCAATTCCTAGTAAGCAGCATTTTCCCTTGCAAGATGGCAAGCACTCCCTTCTACGGTCCTGCAGGGGTTCCCAAGGCAGATAGGCTTTGCCCTCAGATTGAAACTATAGAACATGTATTACTTTGCTGCCATTTTTATAGAGAGATTCGCTCTAAGTTTATTCTTCCTTTGCTTAGCAGACATCGTGGTTGTTCAGATTTGGTGTATGCCAGAATGTTATTTATAAATGAAAACTCACAGGTTTCAGCTCTTAGTGAGAGGTTTTGTGCAACAGCTTGCAAAATCTATCAGAAAGGTTTGCATACTGAAGATTTTTAATAGTAATTGTACTTATTCACTTTTTAAATTATTGTTTAATTACTGTTTACCCACTGTATCATATCTATATTTTATTGTGATCTATGCGAACTGTGACTTCTGCTGGTCTATGACCATTTTTATAAAGATTGGATTGGACTGGACAATCCATATGAAACTGATGTCTGTCAGTTGGCACCAAATCAGCATGTCAAACAAGGGTTTGTTGAGTACAGAGCAGTGTTCCCTCTAAGCTGAGTTAGTGTGAGCAAGCTCACAGTTTTTTAGCCTCTTTGCCCTTCCCGTCATCTGCATAGAGGCAACCAGCTATTGTATCTGAAGAAGGAGTTCTGTCTCACGAACACTTACACTGGGATACAGATTGATTCAGGTGGGTAGCTGTGTTGGTCTGAAGCGGTAGGACAAAATTTGAGTCCAGTGGCGCCTTGTAAGACCAACAGAGTTTTGTTCTGGGTCCTAGCTCCTAGCTATGTGTGTGAGAAAACACACTTTCTGAGGAAAACACAATCTTTGGACAACCTTACCTTTGGGACAATCTTATCAGAAGAAGTGTGCATGCACATGAAAATTTATACCCAGAATAAAGCCCGCCCAGGAGCTGATCCTGTGGAGAGAGTTCTCCCCACAGGTTCAGCTGGGGGTCTGCTTGGCAGCCCAGTTTAAACCAAACAGCCCAGCAGTCTGCCCAGCAGTCACCCTCCAAATGCAGGGGGAAAAGGCATTTAAAGGAATCCTGGTCCCTTTAAATGCCTTTGGCAAGCTGCAAGTTACTTCAGAAGGAATTTAAAGGGGCCTCGATCCCTTTAAATGCCTTCTTGAAGTGTCACGTTCACTTGGACTGTGTTTAAAGGGACTGTGATCCTTTTAAACACCCTTTATGTTCAGCTATCTGGTTGTCCATAAAAATCCTGAATATTTTCCCGAACTCCCGTTGAAAAAGAGACTTTAAATGAGGGGGGGGGGAGAATGAAAACTGAGGAGAATGGTGTCACCCGTTGATGGAAAGTCATGAAAATTTGTTTTTGTCGATCCCCCCCCTCCTAGCGAAAGAGGAGGATGGATTCCCTGTGCTCCCGTTTAAAAAGAGAGTTTAAAGGAGAAAAGGGGGGGGAGAAGGAAAGTTGAAAAGAGTGGTGTCACTTGGCGATGGACTGTTTGAAAAGAAGTTATGAAGTTTTATCTTCTAACTACGCTTTGCGAACTTTGTTTAATGTAAACAAACTAAATAAGATGTCGGAGCTGGAAAAAAAACTGCGCAACAAGAAGGGAGGGGCTTCCGGTTTGAACGATAGCCTCTTCTGGGAAACCTGTTGAAAGGCTTTGAGCTGCGATGAATGAGAAAAATGCCATTAAAGCGGAGGTGTGGATAAGGGATCCAGCTACAAGAACGACAGCGTTTATTTTAAAGTCGAAAGATATAAAAAGAGAAAAAATCGTTCTAAGAGCTTGGGACTTTATCGGAAAGGCGTGTTGAAAAGCGGCAGTTGCAGGCTGTGAGCGGCAAGCGAAGACCCGGAAGAGAAGTTAAGAAGCTGGAGAAGAGAAGAAGGAGGAGGACCCTTCCTGTTTTTTTTTTCATCGGAGGAGAAACCAGCCCGAGGATAGAAGAGCCAGTTCGCAAGGCATTGAAAAGTTTTTTTTTTTGTTTTTTTACTAACAGCGATATAGTGGAACACTACTAACTTTTACTAATGATTGTTTATAACTGAGAAGATGAAAGACGATTGACAACACAATGAAGCCAAAGAAGATTTTTTTTTTACTATTACTAACAGTTTAATATACTAATGAAAGTATCACTCGATCTTTTCTTTATCCCTCTATATACCCTCCCTCCTTTCTGATATGAAAAGCAATAAAATTCTCTCCTTTTTAGGAGAGTTTATATATATATATTAAAAAAATCCTGAATATTTTCAGGATTTTTCAGGTTGGCCATTTTCGGATAGCTGAATAAATATCCGGCTGAAAAAATATCCGGAAAATACTGATAAGATAATTTTCTTTAAAAATGTCAGCTTGGTATAGGCCAATTGAACACTCCTAGTCAGGTCTTGTTGTTATCGCCAAGTATATAAGCTTGCCTATGGCAGCTCTGTAGTTAGTCTTGTCTGGCAGTGGTTCATTGGGTACCTTTTCTTTGTAGAAGCCTGATTCCACTGGTGTGGGCATTGCATTAATACCTTCCAGGCCCAGGCTTTGCAATAGCTCCAGTATCTTCTGCTTTTGACTAAGAAGATAACTTCCATCTGGTTCTTGTTCAGTCCTCAGGTAGTTCGGTGACAGTCCACTTGTTGTTCTTATGCTGTGCATCCATTTCTTCTTGTGCTACTTGCTTGCTTCTGGTTCAGGCATGCACTGTAATTCAGCCCATGATGTTCGTTTGTGTGGCAGTGTTGTCCTTGCAAGGTAGGTTAGTTTCTCAGCCAGAACTCCCTTGTCGGCCCACAATGAGCATCTGAGGTCCAGAGTCTCATCTGCCTCTGCACTGGTCTCCAGTTCCCCGGGCTCAGCTGTTCATTTAGGAACTTCTGCCTTCACTTCCTCTTCTGGTTGAGCTTCTGGTTGTGTCTGCACAGTGACTACATCTGTTGGCCGTGAGCGATACACCAGCAGCTGGTTGTTTTCGCCATCTCCCACTGGATGGTCATCTGTCACAGCAGTCTGGTTGTTTCATGGTCATTCATTGAACTGCACCTCTCTGCTTTAAGTAATTGGGTTAGTGCTTGGGTCTAGAATTCTGTATCCCTTGCTCTCTGGAGGACTGCCTACAAAGATGGCTTGTTCGGCTCTGGGTTCTTGTTTGGGTCTCTTTTGTTATATGGGCATGGGCTTTGGATCCAAATACTCTAATGTGTTCTAAGCTTGGCTTTCTGTTATGCCATAACTCATAAGGAGTTTTCTCTGTGGCTTTGGTTGGCAATCTGTTTTGCAGGTAAACTGCGGTCATTGCAGCTTCTCCCCATTGCCTGTAGGGAAGGCATGAGGCAGTCAGCAGGCATTTAAAAGATGCTTAATTCAAATGTGAAACACTGGAGTAATTTTGCATGCCTAGATCATCTTTCATGCCCAGTCATTCAGAAACCCCTTCCAGAGAAACTGTAAAATGGTTCCAGGCGGTAATATCCAGGCACAGTTGTAGGACAAGGAAACAAAGAATAGCGTATCTAATTCAAACTACTGGGGAAATTTAGGTCAGCAGAACCTAATGACCCAAAGTGAAACCTGTTCAGGACACTGGGGTTATCGCCCTTTGCTTGCAAAGAGTGCTACAAGATCTTGGTCTCAGGGTATAGATTTCCTTGAAGAAGGATTAGCTGAACACCAGAATCAACAGTTACATGGGTCAAAAAGTCATCCTTGGCACACCAAAATAAATAAATAAATGCCCATCCTTTGCTGACCACTGAACATTAATCAGTGGTGGGCTGCAATGCAATCTCCCTATGGAATTATGTCCCACTTTCATTGAAAAGCTTCCATCAGAATTCCATGGAAGAATAAAGATCAGGAATTAAGCAGGAGGCTGTTTCTTGGGGATCCAAAAGCTGGGTCAGCTTGGGAACTGAGAAGCCTGGGCCATCTTTCCATGCCTCGGAATCAAACAAAGGGCTACTGTGGTTTTTATAGGCTTTGCTTCTAGTGACCTTTCACAACAGCCTGACTTCTCCCCAAGTATCTCCTCACCAGGAAAAACATCACTTGGCTTTTCTACGGGTCAGCCTGCCGGTAAAACCTAAGAGCATGGCCAATTAGGGGAAAAAAAGTGTAAATCCTGTGTTGTGTATTAAGTTGAAATAAGATGGCCGCGGTGGCACTAGCCCGGCCATGCGGTCAGACAAACCTTCCGACCTTCGGTCTTAAGACAATAGCCACTTCGGATCCTAGGGCCCACCAATGGGTTCGCCCGGATCTGAAACTAAACCTATTGAGATGTTGACTTGTAAATAGAACCAATCACGGGTGATGGGTGTGTGTGTGTGTGTGTGTGTGTGGTGTGGGTCATGCATATAAGCGGGGCATTGCCCAGCCCAAGCATCTTTCATTCCTAATGTAATTCAATAAACAAGAGCTGATTCACTATGCTGAATCTCCAGTCTCAGTACTTTTCATCCTGCTTGTAAATAAGGCATTAACTTGGTCACCTACAATGACTAAGATTGCTTCCAGGTAACCAAAGAAATTTGTTGTTAAAACGAGAAAGGATATGTGAAAAGTTAGCAGACGGAGAGTGATTTCAGCAAAGCGTACTTTATTCGATCAGGAACAAGACAGCTTTTGCCGGCTCGCAAGCCGGCTTATATTCCCTGTGAAACCGCCACCCATAACACCCCCCCCCACTTCCCAATAGGCTATTTACAGGGGCCAAGAGTTCCATAGGCTCTCGGCTGGGACCTAGCCCCCTGATTGGTGCGGGCTAGGATCCGCATAGTCTATTGTCTCTAAGAGCGAAGCTTGATGTTTGTGCTTGACCGCGTGGAGCCCTAGCTGGCCACGTGGTCTGACTGGATATATTACAATATGGTTCTCCATCTGTGGCATCTTCCAGACTGCAGCCTTGATCTGGATTTTCCCCACCTCTGATGATAGCACAATTGGGGCAACCGCTCTACGCTGCCTTTTTTTTACGTGGAACTTCCCCATCTGCATGTCATACTTTCCTTTGCAGACTTTTCAGTTTTCAGCATTTTGTCGTTGTTGTTATATTGTTATTTTTTCACTTGTGCTCTTGTACTGGAGTGATGGGACAATTTAACGTCCCCATTGGCTTATGCAGTTACTGCCCCCAAAGCCCACTGGCGAATCAGACCTTGTCTACATGTTTGTCCTTTTTATTGGTTAGCTTAGGGGTCCTCAACCTTTTAAAGCTTGTAGGCACCTCTGAAATTCTGACACAGCACGGCGAGCACAGCCACAAAAGGGCTGCCACAGGAGGCAGAGCCAGCCACAAAAGGGCTACCTCAGTTTACCTTCAGCCATGCAGTTAAGATCCTTGTGTTGTGGTGGTAGCTGCTATTAAAGCAATGTTTTTAAAGATCTGCACGGCCAATCCAAAAGCCTTGCTGAGCAGAAGTCCCGCCTGACCCCACCCACTTTCTAAAAAATTTGATGGGCGCCAGGAAAGCTGTTGGTGGGCGCCATGGCACCCATGGACACCCATGTTGGGGACCCCGGGTCAGCTGTTTTTCCCTATTAGACTAATTGTTTTGATTGGCTGTGTTGACTTCAGCTTCGTCCCTTCCTTAGCTTTTTTTTTTTTTTTTTGGTAAACAAATTTTATTTTCTCAGGAATACAACATATAAAACATTTCATTCTATCAATTGTCTACCCCATTCCCAGTTCCTCCCCTCCCTCCAATGGCTTCCCACAATGCTTCCACCCCTGCTCCAAATTACTTCATATCATCAACAATATCAGTTTTTCATCATTACAATCTAAAGATAACATCGTTTGACTTAATATTGATCTAAACATATTAAGTTTTGTTTCACATCCCAGTTCTTTTCCAGATAAATTTTAAAATCATTCCATTCTCCAAAAAACTCATCGTCTTCTTTGTTATTCAGTTTTTTTGTAATCTTATCCATTTGTGCCATGAACAGAACTTTTTGTATCCATTCTTCAACCTCTGGTACCTTTTCCGTCTTCCAAAACTGAGCATAAATCATTCTCGCTGTCACTATCAGGTACCAGAGTAAAGTTTTTTTAGTCGTATTGACTTCTTCCATTTTGAGTCCCAAAAGCAGAATTTCCGGTGCTTTTTTAAAAGAACATTTCAGTATTTTTTGCATTTCATTGTGGACTTTTGTCCAAAAGTCTACAGCTTTCTCACAAGTCCACCACATATGATAAAATGAGCCCTCATGCCTCTTACATTTCCAACATTTGTTTGACATATTTTGATTCATATTTGCAATCTTCTTAGGTGTCATGTACCACCTATACATCATCTTATAACAATTTTCTTTAACATTAGTACATGTCGAGATCTTAATAGAATTTTTCCACAAATATTCCCAGGTTTCCATAGCCACTTCCTTATTCATATTAATAGCCCATTTTAACATTTGTTCTTTAACAGTTTCATCTTCAGTATACCATTTTAACAACACCTTATACATTTTAGAAATATTTTTTCCTCCTCCACTCTCCCATACCTTTTCAATTTCATTTTTTTCCTCTCTAAAACCATAGTTTTTTTTGTCAGATCTAAAAAGATCATAAATCTGCATATATTTCAACCACTCATATTCATATTCAATTTCATTCTGCTTTTTCATTACCCACTCTGTTCCCTCTTTTTTAATTAAATCTCTATATGGCAACCAGTCTCTACCTCGCTGTCTTGAGTAAGATATCAACACTTCTACTGGTACAATCCACAATGGTCTTAAGTCACTCTGGTACTTCTTATATCTTGTCCATACCATATACAAAGCTTTTCTCACCAAGTGAAGTTTAAAAAAACTGTCCATTTTTATCTTGTCATACCATAAATATGCATGCCAGCCAAATCTACAATCATGCCCTTCCAACCCCAACAATCTGTCATTTTCAAGCTTCACCCATTGATCCATCCATGTTAGACAAACCGCTTCATAATATAGTCTAAGATTTGGCATTTGTAGACCTCCTCTTTCTTTGGCATCACAAAGTATTTTCATTTTGATCCTTGGTTTCTTGCCTGCCCAAACAAATTTTGACAACTCTTGTTGCCACTTGGCCAACAAATCCGTTTTATGCAGAATTGGTATTGTTTGGAACAGGAACATCAAACGTGGTAGGACATTCATTTTTATAACTGATATTCTTCCCATCAGTGATAAGTTCATTTTATCCCATTTCTTAAAATCTTGAGTCAGCTTAGTCCATAATTTCTCATAATTATTCTTATATAGGTCTATATTTTTTGCCGTTAATTCAATTCCAAGGTATTTTGTTTTTTTAACTACTTCACATTGTACCAGTTCTTGTAGTTCCACTTGTTTTTGTTTGATCATGTTTTTACATATAAGTTTTGTTTTATTCTTATTTACGTAAAAGCCGGCCAATTCTCCAAACTCCTTTATTTTTTGAAAAAGCAATGTCAATTTTTCTGTTGGGTTTTCCACCATAAACATTACATCGTCTGCAAATGCTCGATATTTGTATTGGTGTCCTTTATGTGTCAAGCCCTTTATTTCTTGATCGTACTGTATTTTTTGTAAAAGTATTTCCAATACCCAGATAAATAATAACGGTGATAACGGACAACCTTGCCTTGTTCCTTTCTGTACTTTGAAGTTATCTGTCAGTTCTTTATTCACATTTATTTTAGCTCTTTGTTCAGAATAGATAGCTTCAATACAATTTCTAAAATGTTGTCCCGCTTCAATCTTTTCCATCATCTGGTGCATAAAATTCCAATTAAGATTGTCAAAAGCTTTTTCTGCATCAACAAACAGAAAAGCTACTTCTTTTTCTGGGTGCTTTTCATAATATTCAATTGCGTCCATTACTATTCTTACATTGTCTCTAATCTGCCTTTTGGGTAAAAAGCCCGCTTGATCTTCAGAAATTACCGTTTGTAAATAGTTTTTCACCCTTTCTGCAATAATTTTTGCAAAGATTTTATAATCGTTGTTCAAAAGAGATATTGGCCTGTAGTTCTTTACATTTGTTGAATCTTGTCCTTCCTTTGGAATCAAAGAAATAATTGCTTCTTTCCATGAGTCCGGCACCTTTTTGTTTTCTCTTATTTCGTTGGTTAAAGCTTCCAGGACCGGGGAAATTTCTTCTTTCATCTTTTTGTAGAATTTCGCTGTAAATCCGTCCGGCCCAGGCGCCTTCCCCAACTTTGTCTCTTCTATTGCCTTCATCACTTCTTCTTTTTGAATTGGACCATTTAATAAATCTTTGTATTCCTTACTTATTTTTGGTAGTGGAATCTCCTTTAAATATGTTTTAATCTTCTCAAGATCAACTCTAGTTGTTTGGAATAGTTTAGCATAATACTTGAAGAAACATCTCTTTATTCCATTAGGATCAACGAACTCTTTTCCATCTTCTATTATTTTGGTTATCATTCTTCTCTCTCTTCTAGCCTTAAGTTGCCAAGCTAAGTATTTTCCCGGTTTGTTCGCCCCTTCAAAAGATTTCTGTTGTAACTTCTTTAAATTCCAATACATTTCCTGATTCCAAGTCTCATTCAGTTGTTCCTTCAGCAACTTTAATTCTTTAATAATTTGCTTTTTTCCAGGCTTCTTTTTTAATTCCTTTTCTTTCTGAGCAATTTTTTCTAACACTTCTGTTTGTTTTTGAAGTTTTTCCTTTTTTTGCTTCACGTTTTGCGAGATGAGAATTCCTCTCATCACCGCTTTATAAGCATCCCATACAATCTGTATCGGTGTTTCTTTATTTAAATTTTGTTGAAAGAATTGTTTCGTTTCTTCCTTTAACATCTCAATTACCGTTTTCTTATCCAACAAGTCTTCATTAATCCTCCACAGAAAGGGTTTTTTCCTTTCTGTGGAACTCCATACCACCGGATTGTGATCTGAATTACATCTTGGCAAAATTTCAGTCTTATGTGTTTTCATTGATAATTCTTCAGACATCCAAATCATATCAATTCTGGAAAAAGAGCAATGTCTATTGGAATAAAAAGTAAAGTCTTTCTGCATCGGGTTCCATTTCCTCCAAACATCTTCTAATTTTTCTTGCTTAACTAATTCAAAAAAATTCTTTGGCAATTTTCCGCTGAATTCGTTGTCCTTTTGTGGTTTTCTGTCTAGACGATCTATTGTCCCATTAAAGTCTCCGGCCATAATAACTTGCTCATAAGTCAATTGTTGTAATTGGTCAGTTATATCCTTAAAAAATTTTTCCTTTGCTCCATTGGGTGCGTACACGTTGATCAACAATGTTTTTTTCTGCTGAATCATTAATTCCACACCCACGTATCTGCCATCTATGTCCTTAAAAATTTCTGTAGGTTGTAACTCCTTCTTCACATATGTCACAACTCCTTTTTTCTTGTTTGAGGCCGCAGAACAAAATTCAATTCCAAATAAAGCATTCTTTAAATATTTTATATCCTGTTTTCTAATATGTGTTTCTTGCAAGCATATCACGTTGCATTTCTGTTTCTGTATCCAATGATTGATTCTTTTCCTCTTGTTTGGTGAATTTAATCCATTAACATTCCATGACAACAATTTGTACTCCATTATGCGTTTTATTTTAAAGTTCTCCAAAGACGTCCGCATTGTCCGCCTTAAATTTATAAAAGTCCATCATCGATCTGATCTGAATCCTCCCACCTTGATACGTAAAGGATAAACCTTGTGGAATCTCCCATCTATATCTGATGCTCAAAGCTCTGAGTTTGTCCGCCAAGGATTTATACCTTTTCCTGTCTTGCAGTATTGTTCTTGGGAGTTCTCTCATCACCATAATTTTGTTTCCCTCTATTACAAAAGGGACGTTGAATTGCTTCTTGAATATCTCCTCTGTTATTGATCTTGTTACAAATTGTACAATTACATCCCTTGGTAAATTCTTCTTTTCTGCAATTCTGGAGTTCACTCTATAAATCAAATCAAAGTCTGAGTCCATTGACCCTTCCTCCTCGCCCAGAAAAGCCGTTATCACTTCCATCATTTTTTCTTTTAAGTTCTCATTCTCTGTTTCCTTAATGCCTCTGAATCTCAGATGAGTCTGCATCCTTCTGAACTCCATCATTGTCTCTGATCTTGTAATTTGTTGAGTCAAAGAATCTTGTTTCTCTTCTATTTTTTGTATCTTCTCCTCTGTCTCTGTAGTCTTGGTTGCATTTGCTTGAACATCCTTCTTAACTCCTTCCATTTCTTGCTTGATTGAAGTTATTTCTGTAGTAACCAATTCCTTCAATGCTGTTATGTTCTTCTCTTGGACTTCTTCTAGATGTTTCAGATGAATCTGAGTTTGCTTCTCCAGTTGGTCCCCCAATGTTTTTTCTATCTGCTCCCCCATGGCTTGTATTGCCTCTGTCATTCTCTTCTCCATTGCTTCCATGGAGGCAGGCTTCAATCAACTTTTTTCTCTCCGGAATCGGATTTCTGGGATTTACTATTCATTTTCCGCTCAACCGCTTAATTCAAATTGACTCCAAACTCAGTTCAGGTAAGCGGCACGTTTTTGTTATCTAGCACGTTCAAAACGGGTTTCGCATTGTTTCTTTTAACTCACAGTTGTTGTCCTTCTTCAAAGAAGTCTGCTGACGAAGAATTTATGCCGGTAATCCGGCTCGATCGGCCACTATAGAGTTGCTTGGCACTTGCCTTCTTCGTGGGAGGAGGTCAAAGCCCAATTCAGCTTCTTCCGAAGCTGGATTACGCCAACCTCACACTCCCTCTAGGGCGCTGCTGCCTGCTTGTCCCCCCCCCTCGCTGGGGAGTGATGCGTTGGGCTGTGTATTGCCCAAACTGTCGAAAGTGGCCGTCGCTCGCTTCGCACGATCGCGAAACGCTTCAGTCCTCCATCTTAGCCAGACCGGAAGCCTCTTCATTAGCTTTTTGAGTTACAGACAGTAGCTAAAGAATTCAGCACAGCTACGATCAGGGCTTTTTTTGTAGAAAAAGCCCAGCAGGAACTCATTAGCATAATAGGCCACACCCAACAGCAGGAACCCATTAGCATATTAGGCCACACCTCTGACAGTGCAACTCATTGGCATATTAGGCCACACCTCCATGTTACCAGGAGTGTGCTCATCCAACCACACCCACCTTTCGCTTCTTATTCTGTTTACCTTGTTTGTTGTCAAAACCCAGGGCTTTTTTGTAGCAGGAACTCCTTTGCATGTTAGGCCACACACCCCTAATGTAGCCAGTCCTAATGAGTTTCTGCTGTTGGGTGTGGCCTATTATGCTAATGAGTTCCTGCTGGGCGTGGCCAACTTGGGAGCCAGCCAGAACTCCGTTCCTGTGCGTTCCTGCCCAAAAATAGCCCTGGCTACGATTATGACCAATCTCAGGGCAAAGGGAATATTGCTGTGGAAGGTTACGGTTAAGGCTCTTCAAAGCACCTTTACTGTGCTTCTGTTCTGTTCGTCAATAAAGACTTTTGCTGTGTTTATGCTTCATTCATTATTCATTATTACTGTGCCCGCCCACTTGGGGCTCATTGGGCTGCCACCTCCCTTGCCACCAGCTCCGCTTGCCTGCCTACAAGGGGCTCATTAGACTGCCTGCTCTCACTGCTGCCCTGGCTCACCCACCTGCACCGCACACAAAATGTAAAATAGTGCCCTGGCATGGTGCTCAAATGTGCTCTATGCAATGTACCATGAGGTAGCAAGGCAATGACTGGCTACTTGTCTCAGCCCTTCTGATTGGCCATGATGGTTTGTTCAGCTTATGCACAGCCTAATGCTGGATCACTGGAACACTGACATGCAATTTTTTTTTTTTTTTTAAAGGAATCACCGCCCACCCGGTCCAAAATGGCAAGGTGGGCAGAGAACTGGGAAACAGCACAGGCATCTCAGGCTGCCAAAAAACTGAAGTCAAGCTGTTTCAGAAAAAAAATATATCAGGGAGAAACAAGTTTCAGGAAGAGTGGGGAGGTGTAGAAAAAAAGGGACAGCAAGACTTTGCTAAGGAAGCCATGTGGAAATGAGGTGGAAAACTGCCAAAGAGAAATGAAACTGGAACTTTAAGGATGTGTGGCAGAGATGCCTGCATGGCTTGCTGTAAATCGAATGCTGGTGAGTCCCACTGGTGGGAGTTTGGCCACTTGTTAAGCACATATACAAAGGAAAATCTCCGAGAGCACTTTAATTATGTTACCGCCATCTTGTGAGCCTGGAGAGGGCGGGGTTTCGGGAGAGGAGGGACCTCAGCTGGCTATAACGCCATGGCGTAGAGTCCACCCTCCTAAGCAGCCATTTTCTCCAGGAGAACGGCTCTCTGTAGTCTGGAGATCAGTTTTAACAGTGGGATAACTCCAGGCCCCACCTGGAGGCTGGCAAACCCACCAGACTAACACAGTGTAATGAATAATAATACATTTAAATCCAATGTAAGAGCTATACGGTGATTAATAACAAAAAAAATCATAAAATGAGTATATAATTATAACAATAATAAAATAATTAAAACACGGACAGAGACGCTTTGTTATAACGTCACACAATCGCCCGGAAGCGGAAGTGATTCTCTTTTCCTCCGTGCGTGTAAGGGACCGGCCATGGCTCCGAGCCGCTCTCGCCGGACGGGCTCCCACAAGGCCCATTCTCTGGCTCGCCAGTGGAAGACGAAGCGGCGTCACCGCGACCTGGACCAGATCCACCAAGACCTGCTGCCGGAGAACGCAGCGAAGCTGGTGCGCCAAGAGCCGGACGCTGACTTGCCCGGAAGCGCACAGCACTACTGCCTACACTGCGCGTGCGTAAAGAGAATCGGGGGGGGGGGGGAGGTTTGGTTTGTTGGGGGGCAGCCTTCCCACTCAGTGAAAAAACTCTCCCCTTCGCCGGCGGCGGAAAAAGAATGGGGAGGGGGGGGGGGGGGGAGGTTTGGTTTGTTCGGGGGCAGACTTCCCACTCAGTGCGTATGTGGAGTGAAGGACGTTGGTGGTCGATGTCCGTAGAAAGGGTCTCCAGTCGTCCCAGTTTTCTGCGTGTCCTTGTTGCTTTGAGCTCTCCCTTTTGCACTGTTAGGGCGAAGTGTCCTGTGCATGCAATTAAGCGCTGGCGTTGACAGGGAGACGTCCATTCAGCTCGATTAACCTTTGCTGCAGGTTATGGTTGTCTGTAGCCATGCACATGAAGCGACCTTATACTGAGTCAGACCCTTGGTCTGTCAAGGTCAGCATTGTCTGCTCAGACTGGCAGCGGCTTTCACATCGTCTTCTACCTGATCCTTTTAACTGGAGGTTCCAGAGACTGAACCTGGGACATTTTGCATGCAAAGCAGATGTTCTGTCATGAAGCCATGGTTGTTCCCTGTAGGAAATCTCACACAGACCTGCCTTGTACTGAATCAATCTTATCTGGTATGACTGGCAGAATCTCAGGTAGAGATCCTTCACATCACCTACTACTGGATCCTTTAAACTGGAGATGTTGAGTCCTGAGATTTTTGCATGCAAAGTAGATGCTCTGCTATGAACCATTACCTCTCCCCGTACATGTGTAGGCTATCTGTTGCTGTACTATCTGGTTTGGACTGTGTTACCTGCACTTTGCAGTAGCCAGATATCGTCTGTGTGTCTGCCTAATGATAAGAACATGGGTGTATTGTTACAATGGAGATCTGGCTCTAATGTATTTTGCCAGCTGCAAGTGAAGGGGTGATGTTCCAAAAGCCTGTATTAGAGAGGGTTGTGCGTAAACTGCCATTGGCTGTCAAGAGCGGTAATACCCAGCAAACCTACATAGATTGCAGGGATGACAGACTACTGGCTCAGCCCCAGCCTTGAAGCTGCAACAGCAGTGTAGTTTTTTTGAACCACTCATACCCTCCCAAGTTTGCAGAACTAGGGGAGGTAATATTGAACAAGTTCTTCTTCCCTTCTTAACACGGGAAGCATTTACAGAGCTGTCTTTAAAATGGTGCAGATTTAAATTCAGATTATTTCTCCATACACACACACACACACACTATATGCTTCTGTCTCTGCTTCTGCTGGGGGATGAGGAGAGTGCTACTTCGAAATCACAGCTGTAATCAAGTCCATGCTTTCTCTCCTCTGGTTGTCCATCATTTTTATTCCTCTAAGAAGACAGCTGCAGTGGCTCAAGTGGTTAAGACACTGAACTGCAGGCTGTGGAGGGTCGGTAGTTAAGCAGTTCGAGACCCGGGTGCCGCATGATGGAGTGAGCTCCCATCTCTAGTTCCAGCTCCTGCCAACCTAGCAGTTCGAAAGCAAGAAATTGCAAGTAGATAAATAGGTACCACTTCGGTGGGAAGGTAACAGCGTTCCGTGCGCCTTGGTGTTTAGTCATGCCGGCCACATGACCACGGAAACATCTTCGGACAGCGCTGGCTCTTCGGCTTTGAAACGGAGATGAGCACCGCAACCCTAGAGTCGGA
This sequence comes from Gekko japonicus, assembly GCF_001447785.1. Lineage (NCBI taxonomy): Eukaryota > Metazoa > Chordata > Lepidosauria > Squamata > Gekkonidae > Gekko > Gekko japonicus. The sequence continues at coordinate 1,787,793 of NW_015166419.1, forward strand.
TTCGACTGGCTTTCGAGCAAGGGAACCTTTACCTTTTTAACTCTGCTTAGGATTGGACTGTGAGTCTGCCAATGAAGGCCGGTGTGTTGGGCCTTGCCACTCAGCTTTGCTTAGGAAGAGGCTATGGGATCCTGACAGGTGCCCCCCCCCCCCCCCCCGTCTTATCTGAGGTTGAAAGAAATATTGACACAGCCCCTGGTAACCTCTTCAAGCCTTTGTTTCAGATCCTGGCAGACAAATATGGTTTAATAGGAGACTTTAATATTTGAGGTTATATAAATGATTTACATGTATTTTACAAATATTTACGTATAGTTATGTATAGCGAACTGAAATGTTCAAGCTTGGGTATAAATATGTATCACTTGTATTACTGTGTTCTGGTCAATAACCATAACAATAAATCTATTCTATAGGAGACTTTAGCATTAGAAGTTGGTACCAATGTGTTCGTGACTGACTCTCAGTCTCATAATCATAGCAGTGAGATTGGGGCCCTATGGACACACAGTGTTTGAACTGATATGAGATGAACTTGACTGCTCAGACTGTGGTGTTTGATCTCCAATGGCTGTCTTCACAATGTATTTCTTTGCCTTAATCACAATGTGCATTGAACATATGAACAGAGCATGTCCTGACTACCAGGGTAAACTTGGCATTTTGGGGTCAGCACCTGCCAATTCAAAATGTTCTCTTTTTTCCCTTTCTCTTCTCAGGCGATACTTTGTTGATTTGAAAAGCATGAAGGATCACTTCAAATCTAAGGTTCACAAAAGGAGGTACTATTGAGTCCTTGTATTGTTGAGCGTGATCACTGAGAGCATCTCTCCAGGAAATCATGATTGTCTGTGCATTTGAAATGGGAATGGGGACATGTTCATCATTTCTAGTGGACCAGTGGAAGATGTAGCGGGTGTGTGTGTGTCCCCATGTTTTTACTAGGCACATCCACTTTTGGAAACTGATTTCAGCACCCACCTATTTGAGACTCACCCTCTATGCTTCTCCAATCTTCTGGGAGGTCCCAGCCCACCATTTGTGGATTATGAACAGCTTCCTTTATAATAAGGGAAGAAAGCTATGCAGATATGAAAACCTTAGTACTTTAGAGACTAAACCATGGTTTTTTTCCCTTTTCAGCCTAATCGATGCACCGTTCATGCTCTAATTCACCAAAGCTTATGCTGCATTAAAGTGTAGTTTAGTTCCTACAGTGCCACTGGACTCCTGCTTTATTTTGCTGCTATGCATCTGGAATTTTACAAACATTACATACATTATCTCAGCAGTTGTTAGAAGAACCCTGTAATGGGATTGTCCCATTATAGAGGGAACCCAAGCCACCCAAGAATTTTATGGCTGAGCTGAGATTTGGAGCTTTGAGTGTACATATCTGCCTCAAACCACAGTAGTGCTCCAGCTTGGAAATCTGTTTGGGGCCTGTCCATCTCTCTTTGGCAGTGCCAAGTTGTGGCTCTTTTAGCTTGGACAGAGTCCAGTTTAACCCCCCCTTACCTGTTTCTTTGTTACTTAGCCCAGACCTCCTCATCTTACCTATTGTAAATAACGATTCTTCTTAAGAGCTGTTACTTGTCTGCACCTCCTACCACACCGTTACATGATCCTGCAGACTTTGCTGTGATCTCTAGCATGGTGCCTGCCAATATGTTTCATGATGCCCACATCTTGATTTATTTGGCCATTTTTTAATGCTGTGTCTCCAGGGAACCTGCCTAGGGCAGCTTACAGAACATAATAAAAACATTAAAAACCCAGCACAAAAACAGACCACTGAACAGCTTAAAATACTGGATTTACACTAAAAGATCATACCCTTAATTAAAAGCCTGGGTGAACAGAAATGTTTTGTCCTGGCATGTAGAAGCAGCATATGCTCTTGAGTCTTGTGGATAAAGTCAAAAAGCTCTTGAATGGAACAGGGGGAGGGAAGTGAGCTTCCAGTTACTCCTTACCAGCTGATTTGACTAACAGAACACTGTGCTCATCCTAAATGGGTGTATCACATCTGTGCATCCTCATCTCGGCCATTGACAAGGGTTTCCTTATGTCTCTTGGCTTGGCACCCTCTCCCTGTGCCCATGGAGGAAGAAAATGTTCCTCAGTTGTTGGAAATGGACTCCGAGCAGCATCTCACAAAGAGGTCAATCCTAGTTTTCCTTTGACTGCTTGGAGTAGGGACTGCTTCAGAAAAGCCCTGAAAGCATCGCCTGTATGTCTGCAGAGGACATCCATACAGAAATAGCTGCCTCTGTTGTAGGAGGGCCCATGGCCCCTTTCAGTGTTTTTGTGGAATCTCCAACACTTTGCTATTGGCTGTGCCTCCTATGGTAGTGCCAGCTGCCCTTTCTTAAAATTCCAGAAGTGCCTAGTGCAGTGGTGGCAAACCTATGGCACGGGTGCCAGAGGTGGCACTCAGAGCCCTCTCTGTGGGCACCCGTGCCATCGCCCCAGCCAGGCCCAGACCATCATTAAAGTGTCTAATTCTCTGCCAAATAATTTTAACTAAATGAAAGCATTTGGGATTGCTTTCCTTACTTTGTTTGGATCATCTTAAGTTAATGTATGAGTTGTTTTTTCTAAAGTAAAACCTCAGTATTCAGGTTAAATTGCCCTGTTGGCACTTTGCGATAAATAAGTGGGTTTTGGGTCACAGTTTGGGCACTCGGTCTCTAAAAGGTTCGCCATCACTGGCCTAGTGCCTTCAAAGCTTTCTTCAGGGGACTCACAAACACGCCACAATTACAAGCTCTCACATACAGCTTCACTTTTCATTTCCCTGTTGAGTGCTGACCCACTCACTTGTGCATTTTGATGCCATGACGAGTGATAGCTAATGGTAGCAGGACATGGAAAGGGAGGTTATGTGTAAGAGGGAGCCTGTGGTTCATTTCCCGTCCTCCAAGTCTGGATTGAGAAACTGAGTGGAGTGGTAATAACGCAGACGTCACAGCAGAGGTGGGGTTGTATGAATGTCTAATGAACTCAGTAGGTTTGACAGAGCTGACCGGGCTCTCTTCTTTCCCTAGGCTGAAGCAGCTGAGCGAGGAGCCATATACCCAGGAGGAGGCTGAGAGAGCGGCCGGGATGGGATGGTATATCCCTCCCAAAACAATTGAAGTTCACACGCAGCCCCTCGATGAGATGGAAGAGTCCAGCTGAGAACAGTGGCGGCATCGGCAGGGCCAAACGAGGCTTGCCCACTTGAAAATCCTGCAGATAACTTAAGACAATGGAAGTGCTAGTGGTAATAGAGAGGACAGGGGCATAAAGGCCCAGCAGAGAGGAGAGCCGCATCTCCTGTGGGAAAGACGGCTGTGGCTCATTCTCTTTGGCGGTGCTCAGAGTGCAGCAGGAGGCCTGAGAAAGGGCAGCCCGTGCCTCTACAGTCCATGGGACCTCATTATGTCACTAATTGCTTCCCTTACGAAATTGGCTGTTATGAGTGGGCAGCTGTGGATTTCCAGCATCTTGCTCCATGTGTGACCTTTTCCAGCTCTTTAGTGAGTCCTTTTAATAAAAGAACTGTTTGTTGGTTGGTTGAATTCGGGCTTTGCTGATTTGATTGAATGCACTAAAGGACTCTTTCAAGGGTGAGAAAGTGAGCGGGTAACACCATGCACACCCATCCTCTGTTTGGAATGGGTTGCTTAGTAATAATCGTCCTAGTTTGGTGTAGTGGTTAAGTGCGCGGACTCTAATCTGGGAGAACCGGGTTTGATTCCCCACTCCTCCACTCGCAGCTGCTGGATGACCTTGGGCAAGCCGTAGTTCTGATAAGAGCTGTTCTTGAAAAAGAGCAGTTTCTGTCGAGCTCTCTCAGCCCCACCTACCTCACAGGGTGTCTGTTGGGGAGGGGGAGGGAAAAGGAGTTTGTTAGCCACTCTGAGACTCCTTTGGGTAGCGAAGGGTGGGGTATAAATCCAATCTCTTCTCTCTCCTAGTTGTGTGCTCAGAATAGCGAGTGCTTGTTAGAATCCCCCACTTGCTTGCATGTTAAAAACAGAAAAGAATAACTTCTAATAGTCTTTAATTACTCTGATTGTGTGCCTACAGAGTAGGATAAATCATGTGCATTAAACAAACTTCTGTTTGTGCCCCAAGCCAGTCAGCTGAATTGGAGGGTGGGGACAATGAGACTCTGAAGACTAATCAATTTTTGGGTGTAAGTCCTGATTTCCATTTTGAGGCTGAAATGTGGAATAATTTTCAGCTCGCTAGGTCACATGGAAGCACCCATCCCTAACAATTACAATACACCTGCAAGGCAGCCAGTTAGCCAGCTCCAGTTATTCGTTGTCTCTTGTATACCTGTTGAGAATGTTGTTCATCTTCTTAGATCACATGAATGGCAAACTGGAAATAGAACAAATTCTTTGATAGTGCTGGTCATACGTATCCCCCCCATTTGGCTGTGAATGGCTGCTGAATCAAGCACATTGTTGCAATGATTCAGCAGAGACTAAGCCTCTTTACAAAGGCCTTTGGAAGGAGGTAGATTAACAGCCCAATCCTAGCCATGGTTACTCAGAAGTCAATTCCAGTATAATCAGTAGGGCTTCCTCCAAGGTAAGTGGCATGGAATCATAGCCTCCTCGCCCCTACTGCCTCTGTTGCAGTTTTTTTTTTTTGGAGCCTAAAATTCTACTTGGTGGTGGATTATGCCTCTAATCCCTCCTTGTGTTCTTAACTGTCTAGCTGTCATGGTTATGGATAGTTTTCTTTCAAATGAACTTTCTGATGCCCAAAGAGTGAGAACCTCCAGCTCTGAATGCATTGAAGGTTTGCCAATGTTGTACTGTCCCATTCTTCTTTTAAGAGCTGAACACATTGGTTCAGGGGGAGGGTCAAATATTACAGCCAAAGACTTTGCAATGCAGTACTTCCATACTAAATTGGGTCTACCCATATCCCCTTATACAGGTGTAGGTACCACTTCGGTGGGAAGGTAACAGCGTTCCGTGCGCCTTAGTGTTTAGTCATGCTGGCCACATGACCACGGAAATGTCTTCAGACAGCACCGGCTCTTCGGCTTTGAAACGGAGATGAGCACTGCAACCCTAGAGTCGGATTCGACTGGCTTTCGAGCAAAGGAACCTTTACCTTTACCTATATCCCCTTTGGCTTATGCCAGTTTATAAGTAGAATGGGCTCCTTTCATTCTTTCTTGCTGCTGTTTTACTTCCTAAAAATCCTGGGCACAGTTGCCCAAAATATAGCATTTCTAAGTAGAAGGTATCTAAGCAGGACTGTGAAATTCAACTGATTTTAAAATCTTTTAACTTAAAAAGTGCCCCTAATACTTCAGGGAGCAATTTTTTTAAAAAAGTAACGCAATATCAGCAAAGTTTCATTTTTAATACGAACCCTGGCAAAAACAGTAGGGGACAGATTTCTTTGGAGAAGAGGCAGGCTCTCTGCCACTGGGGAGAGAATGGTTAATATGAGATGGTCTCTTCTGCGACATGAATAGAAATTATTGGGGGAAATTGTTTCTCTTCAGCATTGAAGCCAGTTTGGTGTAGTGGTTAAGTGCGCGGACTCTAATCTGGGAGAACCGGGTTTTATTCCCCTCCACTTGCAGCTGCTGGATGACCTTGGGCAATCCATAGTTCTAATAAGGGTTGTCCTTGAAAAAGAACAGTTTCTCTCAGAGCTCTCTTAGCCCCATCTACCTCACAGGCTGTCTGTTGTGGGGAGGGGGAGGGAAAGGAGATTGTAAGCAGCTCTGAGACTCCTGAGTGAAGGGCAGGGTATAAATCCAATCTCTTCTTCATTGCTTATCCACGAGCAAATTTGTGCAGACAAATTGACTAAAATACACAAATGAATTGATTTGAAAATTGCTTGAGGCCACCTTGCTGGGGAATTGCAGTATACCTGTAGCCTTGCCCCCTCCCCCCACCGTACGTTGCAGAATCTTTCTGTGACCGTGATTAGATGGCATTGTCAATTCTATAAATGGTGTTCATTTTGGTTTGCTCCTGAGGAATTGCAGAGCTTAACATTTTTAATCTTCCTGATCGACTTGTAGAAAACAAGTAGCCAAACAGTAACACAGGCGAATGTTTTAAAGTCAGATTTATTGTATGCAGGTGTAACACAGTTCATCCCGTCATCACTGGCAGGAGTTGGGGTGGGATGGATGGATGTTTGCCACTAGGGCCTTCCTTACCTAGTCTTTTTGCTTTCCAGGAGCCTCATCTGCTGAGGTTTTGGAGGTGGATTTGCTTTGAAGCCTTGAATAAACTGACTCAAAGGCCCCCTAAAGAGGTTATATTACTTCCCACCCCCCTCTTAAGAGGATCACCCCACACTTGCATTCTTCCCAACTACTGACCCGTTTTTACAATGGAAGCACACCAGCATTGGTTTTTTTAAAAATCCCCCTCGCCTTTCTAATCGCAAGCTTAAAAGCAAAGATTTAGGTCACAGCTGTCCTGCCACATGTGCCATTATATAACCGATAGCGTCTTCCTTCCAATCTCCCAGAGTCCACTGCTTTTGGCTGAGTGGGAGGGAGTGAATGGTGAATAGAGTCAGCCGTCTGTAATAAAACCAATTACTATCGATGCAGCACATTTTGGCTGTCTTCCCTCACCCCATCTTCCAGGCACTGCCCATATCTTATTAAAAAAAAGGACAGGAAAGAGGTGGGCAAGGCCCTCCAGAACACACCCCCCCCCCCGGGGAGCCCTTTAAGGCAGTGGCCCAACAGGAGTTTGTGTGTAATTGCTACTGCTTAGATGCTAGGAGGCGTCTGCCTCCACAGATGGAGCAACTAGTTCATTCCATGCTGCCTGAATGATGATTTCCCCTTTACCTGTTGGGCCTCATCCTGATCTCACAAAAGCACTGCTGAAGCCCACTGTCAAAACTCATTCTCTGTTCCTCCTTGTAATGCATAAATACCTTTGGGCATTTTTATTTTTTGAGCGCTGGGCTGACGCATACTAGCCAAGGCAATGTCAGCTCTGTGAATGAATCTGCAAAAGATAACCAGCTTGCTCTCCACCTCCTTCCCTTTGTGCTTGAGCCAGTGTGGTGTAGTGGTTAAGTGCGCGGACTCTAATCTGGGAGAACCGGGTTTGATTCCCCCACTCCTCCACTTGCACCTGCTGGATGACCTTGGGCAAGCCATAGTTCTGGCACAGCTGTTCTTGAAAAAGAGCAGTTTCTGTCAAGAGCTCTCTCAGCCCCACCTACCTCACAGGGTGTCTGTTGTGGGGAGGGGAAGGGAAAGGAGTTTGTAAGCCGCTCTGAGACTCCTTTGGGTAGTGAAGGGCGGGGGTATAAATCCAATCTCTTCTCCTTGTGGATATTTCTTCCACGATGACCAAAAAAAGACCCTGCACACTTGCAGCATACAAAAAAGCTGCTCTACCCAGTCACCTAGAGGGGATTCATACCTGCCCAGGACAGGGTTGCACGGCAAACTGAAGTCAATTTCCCTAGTCTCTTCCTCTGGAGCCACACTGGCCTTTAGTCTAGACTAGGAAGAGGGGCCGAGGAGGAGATGGGAAACCCTGCAACCAGTGATCCCCACTGTACTACAGTGAAACACATCAAGGGAATGGATAGATTTATCCTTTCAGTGAGACTCTGGGAGAAGAGAGTGAGGCTGGAGCTGGAAGGGGAAGCCGGTGACCCGCTGCGGAACAAGAAAGGACCATGGGAATCCTCGCGCGAGCCACCCAAGCAAATGCATGCTAAGTACACATAACGAGCATCTCCTGAGTCACAGGGTGAATTTCAAGCGTCCCAAGCCTTGCCCCTCGTCTGTCTGCCCTGCTTCCACCACCTTTGCCCCCCGACTGCTCTTTCTTGGAAGATGAGCATTATGGTTCCGAATGCGGTTTGACCTCTTCACTCATTTGCCGGGCGCTGTAGTAGGACAGGCTTAATCCCATAATGGCCAACAGCAGTGCCAGATGATTCACCAGCCGGTCTTGAGGTTCTGATTTGGATCCACTGGCCAATTGCATCTGTGAATTGGGAAAAATAAGGCGAATCCTTAGAACAGTGATCCCCAATCTTGCGCATCCTGGTACCCGCTTCCTTTCCCCCCAAAGCAAACAGCCAGTCCTAGGCTTCCCCCACCTCACTGGAGACAACACCACAGGGTATCACTTTTTATCTGCAGGGAGCCCCCCTTCAGAAACAGCTGCCTCCACCAAAGGAGGATGATTACTTAGAATCTCCCAGTATTCTGTGATTGGCTAAAGCCTCTCTGCACAGCCATTTTAGGATTGGCCACACACCCCTATGGCAGCCATGAGAGCAGCAAAGAAATGTGTTGTGATTAAAGGGGTTGATTTTAATACGATTGGACTAGAGTAACTACATAGGATTGCACAGTAACACCCCTCTAACACCACTGGAGTTGATGTGCTTAGAATGGTTAACTCTGTTTAGGATTATCCTGTAAATCCACTTCTCTATTCACTACTCAAAATTTGCCTTAGTTTTTTGTTCCTTCCAGTTAGGCCGTAATAGCTCCTATGATTATCTATTGCAATGGAAAAGCAGGATGGTGGAGTGGCTGCAGCTTGAGAATAAGAACAGGGAGATCTGTATTCAAATCCCCCCTCCCAGCCATGAGAATCATTGGGTGGTCTTGGGCAGGTTACTTTCAGCCAAGCCTACTTCACAGAGGTGTGGTAGTAAAACAACATAATAGGTTGCACGGGCAGTCCCAATGTGATCTGTATTATGTAAAGCAAGAATCCCATTGCCTAATTAACTCAAGATATATTCCAAGCACAAAAGATTGTCTTTCTGCTTCCAAAGATGCATTGACAATAACATTGTCAGAGAACAGAATGAACGCAAGAAATTCCTTGATGACAACCAGATCTTTCTCGTTCTCCCTAAACTCTTATCTTCAGGTCCTTGCTGGCCCAGGAACTGAAATAATCCCTTTGGAGAAAAGGAGCCTCCCTGTGTTTATTATGTATTTCACCTGTCAAACAAGTCAAGCGCCGCTCCTTGTGTCAGACTGTTTGAAATATTAAACATTGCCTGCACGGAGCCTGGGAACACAGCTGCAGAATCTTCTGCATTCCTAGGCTTTTGCACACCCTTGCTTGGCATCTCAGCCAATGGGAGAAATGCATAGTTCTTTTAGAATATTCAAGGTGCTATGCGTAATGGCAGCATTCTGTACAACAGCCCTGCATGGTAGGGCAATATCTTTTGGGTGGAGGGCTGACACAGTAGTTGTTGGAGCCCTGGCTGTGGGGTTTGGGGCAGGGGATTCCTGGTGTGCAGAGGACTTTCTGCTCAGATGAGTCCCCTGCCACTTCCAGTTTCTCGGTTCAGATTTATTTCTAGGTCCAAGTGTGGAACTTTCAAAAGACAATGCAATGGGCATTTGACTCGTAGAGATCTTGAAAACCAACCGGAGGTGAAACACTGCAAAAGTATTAACTACGGTTGGGGACCCAAAATTTGTTGGTCATCCCGGGTCCCAAGGATGTGAAACTAGCTGCAACCAGGGCCAGGGCTTTTTCGGTGGCGGCTCCTACCTGGTGGAACGAGCTCCCAGGGGAGATCCGGGCCCTGCGGGACCTTGTGCAGTTCCGCAGGGCCTGTAAGACGGAGCTCTCCGCCAGGCCTTTGAGTAGGAGCTGCCACCCCATTATACCACCATCGTCAAGGTATCTTACGGGATGCATTGACGAGGCCCGAGGAAGAGCTTGGAAACTACTGAAGATCTGACAAGCCGTCGCCATTGGACACGGATATTAGTAATGGATTGAGTAGTGTGGTTTTAGTGTTGGATGTTTTATTGTGTTTTATATGTTTTTACCTATGGCATGGTAAACGACCTTGCCCTTGTTAGCTACCCTGAGCCCACTGGGGAGGGCGGGATACAAATATGTAAATAAATAAATAAAAATAACATGACACATTAAATTAAAGCAAAAATTACATAGTAGGAGCCTACTTACAGCAACAGACAGTACAAGCTCTCTCTTTTTTTGACATCAAGTCACAGCTGGCTTATGGTGACCCTGTAGGGTTTTCAAGGCAAGAAATGTTCAGAGGTGGTTTGCCATTGCCTGCCTCTGCATTGTGACCCTGGTATTCCTTGGAAGTCTCCCATCCAAATACTAGCCAGGGCCGACCCTGCTTAGCTTCCGAGATCTAATGAGATTAGGCTAGAGCCTGGTCTATCCAGGTCAGGGCAGTATGAACTCTTCACCATCAGTATAGTCCAAGCCCCTACCCCAGGCCTCTCTCTGAGCCACGTCATTACAGTGCAGCCCTATTTCCCATGCAAAAGGCCATCCTGAATAATTCAGCTTTGCATAGCTTCTCCTTGAACAGGATACTTCAAATATGCAGCAGTCTGATCCGATTCATGTTTCCCCAAAGTAAATCCCACTGTTTTTGAAGGGCTTTGAAGGATGCATAACTTGGGCTCTTTGTTGAAGCGGGGCTAAAGATAGATGCTCAATTAGTGGCTCTGTTCAGAAACCCCAGGGGCCTGCTTGATTGGTCTTTGACCCTTAATCCTTAGAGCTTCAGAGGACCCAGAAGGGATCCATTACAAAAGATAATAGCTGTTTTAGGAAAAACAGTAGGCAGATTTGAAGTTTTGGGATTAGGGAATCATGGTTTTCACTCAAGAAGACTATTTCTCAAGTGTGCCGCCTATTTGCGGATACCTAAGTCTCAAGTCACTGCAGTGGCTCAAGTGGTTAAGACGCTGAACTGCAGGCTGTGGAAGGTCAGTAGTTCAGCAGTTCGAGACCCGAGTGTGCCGCATGACGGAGTGAACTCCCGTCTCTAGTTCCAGCTCCTGCCAACCTAGCCGTTCGAAAGCAAGAAATTGCAAGTAGATAAATAGGTACCACTTCAGTGGGAAGGTAACAGCGTTCCGTGCGCCTTGGTGTTTAGTCATGCCGGCCACATGACCACGGAAACGTCTTCGGACAGCGCTGGCTCTTTGGCTTTGAAACAGAGATGAGCACCGCAACCCTAGAGCCGGACTTGACTGGCTTTCGAGCAAGGGAACCTTTACCTTTAAGTCTGCGGGGCAACACTTGCACTAAACAGATTTTTCTGCAAACTTGAGTGACTCCACCCCCCACCCCATTTGTAGAAAACTCTGAAATGTTCAAAAAATACATGGGGGAGTTCTAACCCCCCCCCCAGTAAAATACCTCTGGCTGTTATCATTGGAGCCCGGGAGCTGCTGGGCCTGATTAGAAAGTGGAGGGGGGGGATTCCCCTCTCCAAGTATTAATGGCCCCCACTTGTCAGTCTCAGAGAACCAAAGATGTACACATTATTTGCACACAAGAAGCCTAGAAAATCTAGAATTAAATGTGCAAACTTCTGTGGATACCACTGGATCCTTTTTTTAAAGAAAAAAGTCCCTCTGGATTATAAAGGTAATTTTTTTAAATATGCAGATAACATCCAGTGGAGACTCAAAGTCAGAGTAAGATCAAGACAGTCTCAAGGCAGTCTTCCCTTGTTCTTTCTGACCTCTTTTGGTTAACTGACAAAACATCCCTCAGTCTGCTTTTGCTTATGTTCAGTGGTGTCTGCGTAGGCAGCATTTTGTGCACAATCACATCTAGCCCCAAATTTAGATATCTGAGAATCTTAATTCTGATTCAAGAAGCAGCAGCTACTGTGGGGAATCCTTTGCACAATTAAATAGCAGTAACCGCTGGTGGGACTTAATGCTAAAAAAACCTGCATAGGACGGAACAGCAAAATTAATGCTTAAACCTAATGCTTAAGCTTAAAGCTTATCAGTCTGGAGAGATCTGCTTGAAAGAAAATAGAAGGTTATGCTTGGGAAAGGTTTCAACATGGTTCTTTAGTCACCCTGCTCCATGCTTTAGTTTTTTTAAATCAGACAAAGGCATGCATTTTGAGCAGCAGTAGACAGATTAGGCCTTTATCATACTATTTTTTAATTTAAATTTTAATATTTTATAGGGATACAGAATAAAAAAAGATTAAGAGAACAAAAGCATAATTTTTAACAAATATTAAGAACAAACAATATGACTCCCAAGCTATTAATGAAGCATTCTGTTTCTGTTTAGAAAGCTCACTGCTTATTTTCTGCCATGGGACCCAATGGTTTGATTAGGTCAATAGTTAATAATATAATGTGTCATTATGCAAGTGAGCCCGAGCAGGGAAGGGAGTTAGGGTTGCCAAGTCCTTTGAACTCACCGGCGGGGGACCGTCTGCTGGCTCCGGGAGTTGCTGCGGGACCTGTGCGCGCGCGCACGCTTCGGCTGCACATCACAGGAAGTGACGCAGGACGTAGAGCACGTTGGGGGCATGGCCCCGATCGGCAGAGTGAAAACCATAGAGTTTTCCCTCTGCCGATCGGGGCCACGCCCCCAACGTGCTCTACGTGGTTGCGTCACCTCCGGTGACGCAGCCACGCTGCGCTTCGGGGGGCGGGGTTCCCCCGGGGCCCGATTCCGCGGCGGCGGAAATCGGGCCTCCAAAGTGGGGGTTTACCCGCCACCCGCCCCCACTTGGCAGCCCTAAAGGGAGTCCATGGGTCATGCACTCCTTCCTCTCACGCATAGCAACCAAAATAAAAGCTTTCTTCACAAACCTATGGGTTGGATCCTGTGAACCCATTCAGCTGATGGCAGCACCAAGAAGCCTTGCTCCAGTAGAACTGGTGGTCACCTACAGCTCACAAGCCAGTTCAACACATTATTAGTAACATACAACCCATGCTGGATAGTGACACTTCCCTCACACAGGCACTGGGGGGCATGACCTTTTCTTGCTTACAGACAGCCCACTAACCTAAAACAATTTCTCACCCGCAAGGATGAACTACTGAACAGTAACACGGACTCTGGTACCAAGGCCTGCAACAAACCAAGATGCTAACTTTGCTTTCATATAGATCCTAGCAACACCATCAGTGGACCCAGCAACATCAGCCGTATCATCTCAGGTTCATACTCCTGCTCATCCTCTAATGTGATTTATGCCATCATGTGTCAGCAATGCCCTTCCACCCCCTACATTGGACAAACAGGCCAGTCCCTTCGACAAAGAATGAATGGACATAAGGCTGACTTCAGAAATGACGACATTAGGGTATGCCATGGACATATCCGAAATAAGTCTGACAGGCAAAAGGGCGGATAGACTCTCTGTAAGTTTGGCTTCTAAAAGCAACAAATGGAATGATCTCGAAGACTGAAGGCAAGAATTCAAGCGGATAACAGTCCTTGAAAAAGAAAAAGGGACTTTATTTTGAGATGACCAGTTTCAGCAAGACAAGGCCACAGGGAAAGTGTTCAAGAAGAAAGATTAAAGCGTGGGAAGAGAAACTGACTGTGTTACACCTACTGAGGGAAATTTAATTATTAATTTGCTTTAAATGAAGGAGGGAAAAACAATTGTAAAATGAGATGCCACTGTTCTCTGAAATTTGTGTTTAAGTCAGTTGGCAATTCTCCTGGAATGCTCTTTATATAGTCAGATCTGATGGTTTGTTAACACAATCGATGATGATGATTGACCACTCTCAATGTTAAGAAAAGCAATTTTTATATTGTTAAGCGAATACTTTTATAAGCAGTATATGACCTCCAACTCTTGGGTTTTAAGTGGGTTTTCTTTCCTTTCTCCTATAGTTTGTAGATCCCCTCCCTGATTTCGTTGTAGTTTTTAGAAAATGCAAATAAAAATCCCCTACAGGGAGCCATAAAAAAAGAAAAGAAATTACAACATTCAAAAACCAGTGGTGGTGGTGGGGGGGACATTTTAACCTGAGCTAAGAGGAACAGTTCTCAAAGGAATTTCAAAGGGAGATTTGAGAGACTGAATCGCTACTGATAATGAAACTCTAGGTAATGCATCCACCTGGATTGATTCGAGACCTGGGTTTCCTGTCTTATTACCAATGCTGATTCCTCCACGCCTGCTACCTCTCTTCATATCATACCTAACCCAATCACATCTTCTATTGTCATTTGCCTGCTAATGTCATTTGGCATCTGAAATCACTCCACTTTCCAATATATAGGACAGATGGACTCACATTCTAGCTGTATCTGAAGTGAGCAGTGACTCGCGAAAGCTCATACCCTGCCACAAATTTCATTAGTCTTTAAGGTGCTACTGGACTCTTTCTCTTTTCTACTGTAGCAGTGAAGAATTACATAGCCCTGCAGCCTGGTGTGTCCAAGAAATCTGGCAATGAATGTGGTCATGTACATACTCTTCTCTGACTTTTTTTCCAGCAACATGCTTCCTGCAACACAATACCAACTACTTAATAGACCACTTTGAAGATGACATGAAGCAAGTTTGCAGACTCCAGAACATACAAAGTGTCGTTGACCAGACAAGACCTCTTGGCCAGTCAGATGCCCAACAGGGTAGGAAATATTCCTCTTACCTGCAGCAGGCGGAAGTACCCTGGGGTTAAACGCCTGAGACGGAAGATCATAGCACAGAATAGGAGAGGCGGAGAAGGTTTCCCTTGCCTTTCCCCCCCGTTCAATCACTTTCCTTGGTGCTTTATCCAGTTATTTGGGCTGATTCAGGCTGTGAGAAGGAGATAGTTGAAACACAGTGGCAGAAGGTAGCAACCAACAGCCCTTGCTCTCCGGCAATGAGAGTGTCCCTGGGCTTTGAGCAGTTATTAATCCTTTTTGGGGAATGCACCCCACCCAATGCCAGATCACAACTTTATGGGTTATTGTTACTGGAATCAAATGGATGCAACTGATATTTCAGTTCCAATTCCCCATCTTGCAATTTGGCATTGGCATGGAGGACAATGCTTGCTCTAGCAGCATAGCTCGCTAAATCTGCCATTACCACTCACCATCTTTTACATTCCACCCTCCTCTCCTCACCTTCCATTCACTTCTTTCTCCAGGTGCTAACAGGGTGAGCAGAAGCACCCATTGTACTCACCAGATTCCGGACTTTGGTCCTCATACGCACATTCCTAAATTCCTAAAATACGCCCAGCTCCTAAATTTCGCCTTCCTCCCAGCCCAGTCGGATGACGATCCTCAGTATAGCCAGCCTCGGGAGCAGCTGTCACAAGAGATCAGGGCTTGCTGCTCTGCCGACCGCACACGAAACATTGCATACAAAACATGCGCTGAGAAGAAGTAGTGGTTGCTGGGTGTGTGTTTTTTTGGTTTGTTTTTTCTGGGGAAGAAAAGGTTGGTCCATTTTGTGTGGCATACACCATCCTACCAGTTTCCACTGCAAGACAGCTGAGATTTCAAGGCGACTTCCATGTGGAATTATACAATGAGGGAGTTTTCAACAGGATAGTACCCAAACCAGATGTGTTGTAGGCCAGGGATGCAAAGATCAGTAAATGTGGAGTCAGGAAATTTAATTCTTTTCTAGATTTCAGGAGCTGCAAAAACATATTGTAGGCAAACAAGAAGTACTGCAGCTTCTTGATGTTTTCCTTCACCATGGTAAAAGAACAAACAAAACTTTGAGGTGCTCAGGTTTCTTTATAAGACAGAAATGCATATTCCATGTTTTTGACATAGTCCACAGTGCCAGTTGGGAACATTTTCTTTACACAGGCATCTTTAGTAATTGCGATGATTTCTACAACTATACTGACGGCTTACTGCAGTGTTTCTTATTTTACTACTGAATTCTCCTTGTTTCATTCTACTGTCTGATTATAATGGATTTGATTTTGATAATGTGTTTTTATTCTAATGCTCTCAACTGCTTTGAGTGTATTTTGAGCTGTGTTGTCCGAGTAAAAAAAAAGAAGCATAGATTTCCCCACCTGCGTGTGTCTACCTCCCACCAGAACCCCAGAGAGAGCATGAGAGAAGCTGAACCCACACATTGGCCGCGGTCACACGGAACATTAGCCACGCTACAGAGACGGAAGATAGACGGATTTTCCGGGTGCAATCAAACCGCAACATCTGGGAAGCGTAGAGCTCCCGTGGCTAACCCGAGGCTTCCCGCTGAAGATGCACCGTAAAAAACTAGTAGTGGTAGCTTGTGGCATCCGACGCCTGCCCATGTCCCGTCGTGAAAAGGGTTTTTTCCCCCCCAAGTCTCCACGGGATGCGCACAAGCACCCAACAGTGCATGCGCACACTTCGGGGTTTAAAAAAACAACACAACCCCCACCACGTCGCTTCTTTGCCGCGCCGCAGGATTGATGTCTGATTGGCACCTCCCCCCGAACCACAGGACGTCGACTCGGCAGGACGTTTGATCCGGCGGCCGCGCGGTAGTTCGCTCCAGGGCAAACAGCCACGCCTCCCCCCCCGCGATATCCAGCCCAAAGTTTATTTTTTTACTACAGTTTTACTACAGTTGTGTTGTAGCAATCATTTGCTCCTGGATTTTTCTGTTCAGAGGACAATCCAGTTTCAGAGGATGATGTAGAACGATACAGGAATATCAAAGAATATGCGGGTGCAACTAAAGAGAGACCCTTACAGCCCTAGGCTCTTTGGTTGTGGAAAGCACTATCAAGTCGCAACCAACTTATGGCAACCCTGTAGAGTTTTCGAGGCAAGAGATGTTCAGAGGTGGTTTTCCATTGCCTGCCTCTGTGTTGTGACTCTGGACATCCGTGGTAGTCTTCCATCCAAGTAGGCACCAAGGTCGACCCTGCTTAGCTTCCGAGATCTGATGAGATAGGGCTAGTCTGGGCCACAGATTCTTCATCTTTGGCTAATTCAGAGCTCTGTCACTGTGAAAGGGGCAGACTGATGAGGGAACCCACTTACCTGGGACCAGGAAAGCCCAAAGTTGCTGCTGGAAGCAAAAGGGTGGACAAGCAGCTCTGAGAAGCCTGCTCTGGGAAAGCCGGGCATGCTCAGGGAGAGACTGTGTGGGCTTATGACCCTGGGCAATGATTAGCAGTAGGTGGAGCAGCAGGCCAGCCAAGCCTAGGTGCTTGTTAAGGCAAGCCTTAAGAGAAGCAGGCAGGCTCTTTTTTTGGGGGGGTGCTGATAGAGTAGTAAGGGGAATTTGGGAGCAACGAGGCAGAAAGGGTGCTGTTAACCATCTCCTTGCCCAACTGTATAAAGGCCAGAATAAACAGCTCCTGCAGAACAGATTTGAGACTCTAGCATGGACTTGGGGAAAATGAGACCAATGAAGCCTAGATCTTTACCCACTTTGGTACAGGCCCCAGTGCTAGGGCTACCCATGGGACACCCCATTCTGTCACAGTAGTAGAGATATTGAGGACATTTGTGGAAAACTGCAAGATGATAGCAGTAACTGGAGGGTTCAGAACCCCCAGCCCTGAATTGTGTGCCTGGGTTTGGGGAGGCCCAAGAGAGAAGAGTCTAGGCTTGCCAAGGATCAGCTTAGAGGGTGAATGGGGGGCTGAGGGAACCAGACAGACTGCTGCTAAAGACTGACTCAGGAGCTCTGGGTGTCAGCCTAGGATGGCTGGCCTTGGTGTGCTACGGCTGTGGGCAGCAGGGGCACATTTGTTGGGACTGCCTGCAAATGGACTATTCTGTCACTGCGTCAGGGGCAACAGCCCAGGTGAAGAAAACAAATTGGGCATGCTAGTGAGGACAGTGGTGGATGGGAAGGCAGTGATGGCCCTGGTGGATACTGGTAGTGGGCAGATGATGATTAGAGATACACTGAACCTGATGAGGGAGCAATGGGAAAACGAGGGAGTGAAGGGGCAAGCCATAGTTCCCTTATGTGTTGCAGATGTGTTGCGACCTGGCCTAGGAGAAAAGGGTGATCTTCACCAGTGCCCAGGAACAACAAAAGAAGGAATATGATAGGGGATGCAGCCCTGCACCTTCCAGGAAGGTGATAGGTTATTGGTATTGTTCCCAGTCAGGCCTCCAAATTACATGCCCAGTGGCGGGGCCCTTTGAGGTAATGCAACACGTGGGGCCTGTAGGCTATGAAATCTGGTGATCCAACATGAGAAACCCTGTAGGTGTGTACCATGGTAATGATTAAAAGCCTGGAAGGAAAGGGAGAGAGACCTAGCAGAGCTCATTAATGTGGATGCCATAGTGGAAAGTTTGGACTAATACCCAGGGCCTGATGGGTTTGCAGTGCATGAGGAGGGGTGGCTGGCGCCAGAGCAGGTGGTGCAAGTAACAGCCCTAGAGGCTGCATTTCGGTATGTGCTTTCCCCCTGCCCAGGGCACACCACCTGGTTCCAACATGCCATAGAGACAACCCCTGGGAAAGTAATAACGGTGGGAAAGTAATAAGGATTGGTGGAACAGGTGGTGGAGGAAATGCATCGCCTGGGATTATAGAAAAGCCCCACAGTCCATGGCAGAGCCCACCAGTGCTGGTCCCAAAGTTGGACAACAGCATCCTTTTCTGCATAGGTTTCCAGCAATTAAACAGAATCTCCAAGTTCAACACTTACCTGATGCCAAGGGTGGACGACCTGCTTGATCCACCCTCAACCTCACTAAGGTTGTCACTAAGGGGCACTGGCAAATCCTTTTGTGGGACCAGGATAGGAAGTATGTACCCCAAGACCTGTTCCAATTTAAGTTCATACTATTGGCCTACACAGGGGCAGCAATGTCCTTTCAACACCTGATGGACCGTGTCTTGGCCATTTTAGAATACTTTGCTGTTGCATATATAGATGACATAGTAGTATTTATTCACCTGTGGGACTAAATCTTGCCCACTTGGTTCAGGTATTCAGTCAGTTGAGAGAGGCCAGGCTGATGGCTTACTCAAAGAAATACCAGGTAGCCCAGGCCAAATACCGTACTTAGGATTCATGGTAGATGGAGATTGGGTGTGGACTGTGGACAATAAAGTCCAGGACCTCTCATGGCATTCAGCAATTATAGCCCATTGAAGAACATAGCTGTAAGCATAGCTTTATGATGAAGTGAATCAACAGTATATGTTGAAAGACAGTTTATGTACACATCCTTGTTCAGAAGAAGATCATTGTCGAAATGGCACACCATTCCGGAGACCACCGTCTACATTCACTATATATATAACTTATTTCCTGCTGCTTGCAACCATAGCAAGTTCCCCGACTGACATGATGTGGAAGAAACAGCCACTCGTACTGCAGTGAATTTATTTATTTAATATTATTTATTATTTGCAATTTATATCCCGCCCTTCCTGTATAGACAGGCTCAGGGCGGCGTACGACAAGTTAAAATACAATAAAACATGGATGCATAAATGCAATAAGTGAACCAGTCCAGAGGCGGCTGCCTTTGAGGTCCTATGCACAGTGCTTACCTGGGAGCTGGTGTTGAGGCGGCCAGCCTTTCATACTCCAAACCAATGCATCTGGAACCAGCCTAGGGTCTGTCCTGTCCTAGGGGCAGGGAGAGGAAGAGTGCTCCATGTTCTATCTCAGTAGAAAACTCTCAAGAACAGTACTATGCTGTCATAGCAGTACAATGGGACACCAGCACAGCTAGCTAATATGATCCCAGGACTGAGTTCTTTGTGCTGGCATTGTAAACAGTCTAAAGGCTGGTATTCCCACATGTGGTGGGAATGTGCAGAAGTAAAGACCTTTTGGAGAGAAATTACTGAAATCATTAGGAAAGTATGCAATGTAACATTACCTATAGACTTTAACCTAATGCTGTTAAGCACAATAGGAAGCCCGTTGTTGGATAAGAAAACTCAAAATCTAGGAGACTTCCGGTACAGCGATTCGACGAGCGGGGGAGCGTTTCTATCGCTCCGTCCCGTTTCGACTCCCTAACGCTTTTTTCGAGCCCCCCAGGAATGGGAGAGCTCGACCAGCGCTCTCCTACAGAGTGCTGGGGCAGGGGGCTTTGTTGCTGGCCCCTCCCGCGATTTGGCTAAGCGGGGGGGTGTCCAGTATTGCCCCGAAGCAGGAGCGTGAAGGCGAGGAACATGGCACTCATGTTCTTTACAGAAGCGGCCATCCGGACTTTTAATTTGTTTGTTGGATAAAAACTTTTAAGAAAACTGTTGCAATGTGGAGAGCAGAACAAAGAAGAAGAGAGCTTAAGGAGAAAAGAGACCCCCCTAAAAGAAACGGCGCCCAAAAAGGAGAATTAAAACGGCCAGGATAAGTACGGGACAAAAAGGTACCGGGAGAAAATGGCGGGGGAAGAAAAAGACTTGACAAGCATTGAAATGGTGGACATGAAGGGCTTAGAGATTGTTGATTGTTTGCAAGCCCAAAAGATGTGGCCAGAAGAGGAAGGGCTAGTGAGAGATGAAGAGGAATACAAGGAAGGTATTGAGATTGAGAAGGTGGATTGGGAGCAGCTCTTCAGTATGATGAACGAGGCAATGATAAGAGGATGTGAAGCAGCGTTTGCAGATATAAGAAAGAAATATGATACACAATTAGAAACAGAGGGAAAGGACAAGAAGGAATATTGTGCAGGGGAGAAGAATCTAGAGGAACCAGAGGAGGAAAAAGTAGAAGACAAAGACGTGGGCAGGGAAGATAAATTGGAAGAATGTGGAAAAGTTGAAAGCCTGAGAAAAAAGGCACCAGACTCTGGGGAAAAGTTAAGTGATGTAAAGATGGGACGGTCAAAAGAAAATAATCAACATTTAAAAACTGCACGAAAGAAGGAGAGAAACAAGACTAGAGGAAGGCGAAAGGCATGGAAGTTCAAAAAAGCCAATATACCTTGGAAATTAAAGGGACTGAAAAGCAGAGAGAAGAGATATGGAAGGCAAAGCACCTTAAAAGAGCGTAGACACTATGATATGCTGAGGTTGAAAAATAGACTTCAAATGCTCAGAAAGAAAAATAAGTTATATGAAAGAGGGAGGACTTGTCTCAGTTATAAGCTTGAAATGGAATTCGACCCAAATTTACCAATGAATTTATGTACTGTAACTTTATTTACTTTCTATGAGTTGATGGTGTATCATGTGATGTATATTCACTGAGATGATGGTATAAGGGAACTACAGGTATAAGTTTAGTGGAATGTGATAGATGAAAACTAATTATGATAAGAGACTTGTCGTATGTAAGGTAAAATTGACGATATTTATTAATGAAATGTTAGAAAATTAACTATTTATAATTATCAGAGTTAGAACCATTTATAAAGGGAATGAAATTACTTATATATGAAAATGATAAAATGTGAAGGGGTTTTGTTTTAGTTGATGACAAATGTATCAATTATTGGAAGTTAATGGGAAGACTAAATTCTTTTAATAGTTTATTTAGTTAGTGATGAATATATGATGTGTATCTGGAATTAAGGTTTAAAGCTATGGAGATTGAGAGGTATAAATTTATAGAAGGTGTAGGGGATGAATAGGAGGGTTTTGGAATGTGTGCAATGTTTAATTAAATATAGTGAAAGGAGATTATTTTTGATATAGGTATAAGTTTATGTTGTGGCATGTGAAGGCTTAAATTTATCATTGGTAAAAGAGAACAGTCTTGTTTTGTTAAAGGATTATGAAAAAGTATCTATGCTAATGACTGAATTAAGGCATGAGCAGGAGCAGAAGTTTATAAATATATATAACTATAAGAAGATAACACAAGGAAAAAATATATAAAAATCATAATACTAAGAAGCTTAAGGTCCACAGCACAGATAAGAACCATGATATAGCTCTGAAGGAGTAAAAGCCTTAGCAAGAGGTATAAGTATAAGATCCTAATTAATAAAAAGTGAAGGCTATGAGAGAAAAGGGAAGATAGGACTTAGAAAGGATGTGAGTCTCTCTGTGTTGCTATGGAAAAGATAATTGTGGGGGTACTGGTGGAGGGTGGTTGTGGTTGTTTATATGTATTTAGGTTTGTCATTGTTATGGAGGTTTGTCTTAGTAAAGTGTTGAAAATTAATAAAAATACTTAAAAAAAAAAGAAAACTCAAAATCTAGTTAAGGCTATGATACTGGCAGGAAAGGCAGTTATCGCTCTGGGTTGGAAAGACAAAAGTAAATGGACAATAGAAATTTGGCACAACTATTTGTTTGATTTTATACAGTCAGACATCGTGGAAACAATCAACAAGGGAATAACATGGGAAGAAAAACCCACGGAAATCAAGACCAGATGGAAGATCTATCTAGACTGGATGCGGAAAGAAAGAAGGAAGGACATTCAGTGGAAGATTAAGACTCTGTGCCCTTGGCTGTGGGGAAGAGACTATGACTAAAAAAGAGGGAGGGAGGGAGGGAGGGAGGAAGGGGAGAAAATGTAAATAAATATAAACACTCAATGTAACAATTTAAACAAACAATAAAAAAGCAGTTCAATGGGACATCGAATCACTACAGCACTATCTTTGGGGAGCTCCCTTCAACCTGGTCATGGACCATGCACCTCTGCAGTGGTTACAGAGGATGAAAGACCCCAATCACCAACCCACCCACTGGTACCTGCCCTTACAGCCTTACTCATTTCAAATGAAGCACAGGGAAGACAGCGCCAATCTTAATGCCAACTTTGTTTCACAGCAGGAGGAAGCAATGTTTCCAGGTCCTGCAGCCCTGGCAGCTGACCTGGGAGGGGTCTATTACAGGGGTAGACCTATGAGGGAACCCACTTACCTGGGACCAGGAGATGCACAGCCCAGAGTTGCTGCTGGAAGCAAAAGAGTGACCAAGCAGCTCTGGGAAAACAGGGCATGCTATGGTGGAGATGGTGTGGGCTAAGACCCTTGGCCAGGACAAGCCAGCAATGGTTAGCAGCAGTGGGCAGTAGGTCAGCTAATCCTAGGTGATTGTTAAAACAAGCTTAAAAGCAGCAGGCAGATGCTTGTTGGGGGTGCTGGTGGAGTAGCAAGGGAAATTTGGGAATTAGGCAGGAAGGGTGCCATTAACTACTTCCTTGCCCTGCTTGAATGAAGACCAGAATAAACAGCTCTTGCAGAACTGACTTGAGAGCCTGGGTGGGGGGTGGGGAACAAGACCAATGAAGCCTAGACCTTTATCCAGTGCTGCCACAGTCCCTGTCGGTGTTTCCTCCTTCTTCCAAAAGTAAAAACAGCTATAAGAACACGAGAACAGCAAAGCTGGGTCAGATCCATAGTCCAGAGTGGACAATCAGATACTCAATGAGGCCCACCAGCAGATGTTATTTTACAAAAGTTATATCCTGCCTTACGGCCTGGGTAAGTGCCACCAAGGCGGTTAACACAAACAAACCAGATCTTAAAAACCATTAAAACCAACAGAAACACATCACGAGAACAACTAAAACCAGAGCTAAAATACATACAAAAACATAAAGACAGCAACTTGGGCAGGAAGGAAGGCTGTGGCTCAGTGGTAGGGAATCTGCTTGGCATGCAGAACGTCCCTGGTTCAGTCTCTGGCATCTCCAGTTTAAAAAGGACCAGGTAGTAGCTGATGTGAAAGACCCCTGCCTGAGACCCTGGAGACCCACTACCAGTCTGAGTAGAGAATGATGGCCTGATGGTCTGATTCAGTATAAGGCTGTTAGGGATTTCTATGTAAATGCAGAGTTAATAAATGCCGCAGAACACTTGTATTGGCTTTTAAACAAAGAAACTTTACTAATGAAGGAGGGTAAACTGGGAGTTGAAAATAAGAAAACAATATAGGAAAATCATCCTGTCTAGCTACTCTCTAACCTACATCTTTTCTTAGAGACTTCTATACCTTGTGTGAGGACGAACTAGAGGAGGACAAAGAGCAATAAACCTGAAACCCAACGTTTGCTCTCTAGTCCACCCCAAAGTATTGATTACCCAACTGCAGAATCCCAATGCTAACTAATGATGCATTTTGTCACCTTGCTCTGGTGCCAACTACATCCAGGGTTCCCCACTGAGTCTCTAACTTTAAACTAGCTAAGACATCAGCATGCATAAACAAACAGTTAATTCTTACATGACTACAGAGATAGAACTTGCAAATCCCAACAAAAGCAGCTTAATGTGTTCAAAAGAAGTCTTCAGCCACTGGTGGAAGATGGCAACAGAAGGGTACAGGAAAATCTCCCTGCAGAGAGTTCCAGAGTTTGGGTGACATAGCTGAGAAGGCCCCCTCCCTTGCCACCTGCCTAATCACAGAAGGCAGGGGCACCTGAAACAGGACTTCTGAAGATGACTGTAGAGGCTGAGTGGGTTCATAAGAGAGTAGGAGGTCCTTTGGATATGCTGGTCCCAAACCGTATAGGACTTTAAAGGTCAATACCAACACCTTGAATTGTGCTCCGAAACAGATTGGAAGCCAATGGAGATGTGCCAAGACTGGAATGAGATGCTCTTTATGACCCACTCCAGTCAATATCCTGGCGGCAGCATTTTGCATCTGTTGAGTTTTCTGAACACTTTTCAAGGGTAGCTCACGTAGAGATTATTGCAGTCATCTAATCTAGATGTAACCAGGGCATGCCCCACAGTGGCCAGATCTTTTCTGCCAAGGAAAGGCTGCAGCTGGCTAACCAGTTGAAGCTGGTAAAAGGAACTCCTGGCCACAGCTGCCCACCTGTTTATCCAGCAGTAGGCCTGGCTCCAAGAGCACCCCCAGACTTATGGACAGTGGTGACAACACAGCCTATATCCCCAGATGGCCTCACCCAGTAGATGTTAAAGAGCATAGGACCCCACAGGCCAAAGGGAAGGGGAATGGCTCACAGGTAGTGCATCACAGAAGGTCTCAGGTTCAATCCCCAGTTTAAAGGATCAGGGAGTAGGTGATAGGAAAGACCTCTGCCTGAGACCCTGGAGAGCCGCTGCCAGTCTGAGCAGACAATACTGACCTTCATGGACCATGGTCTGATTCAGTATAAGGCAGTTTCATATGTCCATAAGGCCAAAGGCCTGAGCAGCAGCCCCCCTACATCACTTTCTGAAACCTACCCTCCATGTAGGACTGGAATGGTTGCCAAACAGTGCTTCCCAATCCCAATCCAGAAAGGTGGTCCAGAAGGATACTATGATCAATGGTACTGAAAGCCACTGAGGGGTCCAGGAAAATCAACAGAGTCACACTCCCTCTGGAAATAATTCAATCACCTTGCTCAGGAATGGAACATTTGAGATCGCTCAGTGCAGGAATTAGTCAACTACAGCACCACATTCTGCTTAAAGGAGAGCGTGCCTTTCAAAAAAAAAATGTTTGAAAATGATTGAAAAAAGCATTTACAGGAGAAATTAGTGTGGGGCTGTGCCTTTAAGAAAGGGGGCAGAGCCCCCAAAGCCCCATTGTAGTTACAGGCCTGGACGTCATGTCAGCCACGTCACAGTGACACTCTGGTAGTTTGGTCAAAAACTCTATGGTAGAAGTCATTTTTACCATAGAGTTTTTCCCCCAGGTAGCAGAAGTGACATCACCACAGAGCCAGCAATGTAGCCTGGGCTCCCTCCCACTCCCAGTAAGTTCCCCCCATCTGTTATACAAATTAATATCTAGTCAAAAATAGAAGATTGAAATCAAAATGAGGAGGAAGATCTTGTATTTTCTTGCAATGAAATACGGAAAACAGTTAGGCCAAAGGAACCATCAAAGTTGACTGCTTTCTGAGCCCCATCAGGAAATACATGAAGTTAAATACTGAATATGACATCATCATACCATCATAATGAAAATAATATTCAGAAGGCATAATTGGTTACAAAAACTTAAACAACATTTACATAAAAATCTCCTTATTGGTCAAATGTAAGAAAGGTGTGTCTATACAATAGTGTCACATATTTACTTGACCTGACCTAAGTCATATCGGCCAAAGCTTGTTCTCACCCAAACAAAGGTGTTTTTCTCTGATACCAAGTAAAAGATCCTTTTTGACCCAGACACTATGAAGTTGTAACCTAAACAATTAGAACCATGAACCTTCTACCTTCTTCTGTACCAAAAGAATGCTATTGTCTTGTCTGCTAACATCAGCTGGAAAAATACCCTGACCCACAAAGAAGAGAGACCTTCTATATAACAGGCCTTCATTACATAATAAATCTATAAAAATCAGAGAAATATGAATAATCAAAAAAGAGGAAAATCTATATAGTCCCATCTCTACTAGACATCCGTGACCGGTTGCCAGGAGGGACTTGGCATCCCTATGCCCAGAACAAAATACCAGATCAAGAGTGTGACCTGCATAATATGTAGGGCCAGCTATTACCTGAGATAAGCCCACAGTTGTCACGGAAGCCATGAAATCCTGAGCTGCTCCTGACAAAACAGTCTCAGCATGAATACTGAAGTCCCCCAGGACAGCCAACCTAGGGGTCCTCAACACCATCCCCAAGACCATCTCTCCCAACTCTGAGATATACAGGAAAGGGGAGAAATGGCTTGACCAGGCTTGAGCATGCTCCAGGAGGGATGGAAAGCTGAGAATAGCTAAGAGTGCCAGTTAAAGGGAGAGCAGAAGAGAATTTAGCCTGCTCAAACCACTACTGAGAGCTTAGGGAATCCCGGAGGGGGGGGAGATTTAGTAGGAATGAGTGGGATTCTCAAATTGTTTCCCTCTCCCACAGTTCCTCACAGGCCCCTAATTTGTTTTTCTTATTTTAAAAAGGCTTATTTATTATTATTTGGTGCAGTGGTTAGAGTGTCAGACTAAGATCTGTGAGACCCAGGTTTGAATCCCTCAGTCCGCCATGGATGGTCGCTGGGTGACCTTGGGCCAGACACACACCCACAGCCTAACCCATCGCACATGGTTGTTGTGAAGATAAAACAGGGGAGAATGCTGTAAGCAGCTTTGGGTCCCACTGGGGAGAAAGAAGGGCTATAAATGAATAAATAAATAAGTATACAAACCACTGGCATTCTTTAGCAGCTACTATGGTCCCCTCTAGTGGCTATTCCTAGTAAAGCTCCTTTTCTTAGCTTGTAGCAGAGGACAATACATCTATCTATATATATATATAAAAGAAAGTCCCCTCACAGTAAAATCAATGCCCAGGCCAAACTGCTGGACCTAGAGACACCAAATTCGGGGAGAGCGCTTCTACTGTGGCGTAGGTGCTTGCTAAGAAGGAATTTTTAGAAATTTGACCCCTAAGTGAGTCAAAAGGGGGGAAATGTGCTCCTCCCATTGATTCCTATGCGGCTGCCAGGCAGCTGCCTCTCTGCACCCCTCACTCTCTGATTGGTCAGATGCAGAGCTCAGTGTTCTGAGGTAAAAAAAACCCCAACAGTTACAGGGGACTGCACATAGCTAATGACAGTTGAGGAAATCAAGAGTGGCCAAGAACCACCTGGGAGGTGAAGCAAAGCTGCTGGCCCAGCCTCTCTGATGGCTTCCAACACACTCCCCCCCACCTCCTACACGTAACAGGTGGTTGTCTGTCAGATGCAGCCCCACCTCTACAGTGACTTCTAATACTCCTCCCCCCTCCCCTCCTACACTGGATAGGCAGCTGCCTGTCAGGTGCAGCCCCACCTCCACAGTGGCTTCCAATACTCCTCCCTCCTCCCCCTCCTACACTGGACAGGCAGCTGCCTGTTAGGTGTAGGAGAGGAGGTGGGATGGCTTCCAACGCACTCCCCCCACCTCCTGCACCTAACAGGCGGTTGTCTGTCAGGTGCAGCAGTGGTTGCAGGGTGCTTAAAGCCACGAGGAAGCCTGCCCCAGCAGTAATGCCTTAGTGATCCTGCCAGCCCTGCCTCCACAGTGGCTTCTAATACTCCTCCCCCCTCCCCCTCCTACACTGGACAGACAGCTGCCTGTCAGGTGTAGGAGAGGAGGTGGGATGCTTACGGCCACCAGGGAGATTTGCTCAGCAGGATTGCCTTAGCACTGCTGCTGTCCCAGCCTCCCCAATGCCTTTAAATGCAATCCCCCCCAACACCAGACAGGCCAGTGTTTGTCAGGTGTAGGAGCAGGGCCAGGGTATGAATGTTTATGGGGAGATAGTAAAGGACATTTCTAGGAGCCATTTCGATGTGTGTCTCCCTCATGAACCTGAAGAAATGTCCACCACATCACCACTCCCTCACACCAACTCCCCCTCACTCACCTCTTACTGCCCACAAGAAAGCTCCTGGCAAATGTAGAGCCAGATACACCAACGCTACAAGGAAGAGGCAACTTAGGAATGTGGCAAAGACATTTGCACATAGTACTCCTGCAGTGCACTGAACTGCACAGGCCAAGTACCAGCGAGATCACCCTGAGGTGCTCAGAATAACACAGTCTGGGGCTGTTTGGAGTCCCGTTGCCAGAGCAACACGTAGCGTCACATCCTGGCGACGGCGGTGCAACGCCTGTTGCCGTCCCCCACGGCAGAGCTCCTGTAAAGAATGACGATCCCCTGCCACGATTCAACGAGACTTGGCAGCCCTAGCCCAGGCCAAGTACCAGCAAGATCACCTTGAGGTGCTCAGAATAACACAGTCTCCATATGAGCAAAACAATCCAGGAACACAAGTAGAAAGGCCATCACTTTTGTGGAAGGTGGCAGGAGTTGACTTAACAGACAACTGCTTCTTAAATGGACAGTTCTATGTGGCCTGCTCCAGAGTGAGCTCACCGAGCAGCCAGGTGATCCTAGCACCTGAGGGCAGAACCACCAATGTGGTCTCCAGAGAGGTCCTTCAGTAGAGAGGGGGGAAAGTACGTATGTCTTACTTCATTTCTTACACTACAATCTTCTCTGTTAGAATTCCTACAACAAATGTCACATTTCAAATTTCACATCATCAGTATTATAACTGGATTTACGGAACTTAAATACCGTAGCGAAGCACGAGTAGCAGGCTAGTTGATTAATAATTGACTATTTACTTGCTGTGGATATTTCAAGGCTTCACTGGTTAAGAAACAAAACAGAGAGATCTAGACTTTCACTTTGTTCAAGACTAACAACCCATAAGCCGTACACCAAGAAAATATGTAGGAATTAAAAACAACAGCAAAGAAGAATTTTGCCACATCAACTGTGCATACTTTATACAATCCACTCAGAAACAGTCTTAATTTATTGGTATCAGAAGTGGCTGAATATTTTAACAACCATTTCACAAGAAATTTCTTCCTGGCAGCCATGTGTTTGGAACAATAAAAGAAAACATGCAATAACAAATCAACCACTGACAAGGAGCAATCACAAAAACGTTGTTCAAAAGGAATCCCGGCAAGATACCCCTTCACCTGAGCTGTAGGTAGCGCATTACAGCAAACATATATGACTGTCTTGATTAAGGGATTGTCAGCATATAGAGATCAGATGGGAATTCAAATTCAGCTAAGTATTTGACTTCCAGACAGAGTGGGGAACATTTCCGTCTGGCATCTTGAATTAATAGGTTCCAGACTTATTTAAAAGACTTCTTAATAATTAACACTCGTTCCTCCTCCACCAAGGAGGCTGAAGACCTCATAAGAACCAGTTGTGCGATTTAAAAAAACCCCTATGATTTTATTCTACCATGACCAACAGTGCTCTCAAGCTGCCAATTGAGTAAGTGCTCGAAGTTTCTCAGCATTAAGTAGCCTATATTTAAAACTGATTATGGCTTTCCAAATCAAGGTAGAAATTTTTGGATAACCCAGTACCAAGTGCACAACTGAAGATGCTATACATAGAGGTAAAGCAAGGATTTAATGGGTGGGGGGGATCTGAAGCTTGTTGTCAAGTAATTCAACTGAACATAAGAAGCAGATTTGAGAGCCATATGACATGCAAGGTAAAACTAGCACTCTATGTGCTCTCAACAGTGCTGGTATAAACTGAGTACCTTGGATAAAAAATAATTCCTTATGTGTTAAGAGTTCAATTTTATGTTTAGCATACTGAATATGCTTAGACCAGGATAAACCTGACTTGAAGGCAATCCCCAAATATCAAAATTAATTGAGCACACACATTGAGTGTGTGCCAGTTGTCCACCTTTTGACGGGAGACATTTTAGATTTTACAAAAATCATTATTTTAGAATTAAGGGGTGGGGCGTGGTGTCGTGCAAGTGGGAATGGACGTCTGAGCCAGAGCTCTTCCCCATCCTTTATAAATCAATATAGAAAATCAACAAACCTGCAAATCGAACATTAAAAATCAGCAGAGAGAGACACGAGAGTCCCAAGACCACCACGCTGCAGAAGTCTGGTTGATAAGCCCGTTTTTCTAGAGCTTTTTCCAACTGAGAGTTTGCTGGGGTGGGAGTTGCAGCAGATCTAAAATGGCGGACAAGAGTATAGAGGATCAAGAAATCCTCACCCCTCTCTCAAAACTTGATTTAATAGAGATGGAGGACAGACTACTACTAAAAATGGGCTCCCTACTTAGACCTGTCCAAGAACAACTAACAGAAATAAAGAAAAACTTAACTGAGACTCATAAAAAAGCAGAGTGAGCAATGACTCTAGCTGAGATGGTACTTGAGATGAAATAATATTGACATATCAGCCTAGATCGGACAAATTAACATCTACAAATATTGAGAGAGAAACTTGGGACCGCATATGGAATTCTGTAGAATATACTTCCCCTATTAATACCGTTAGACTACAATAATTTAAAATCATGTCCTTTTGGTATCTAACTCCAATTCAAATAGCTCATGTTAAACAAGCAAACTCAAATTGCTGGAGAAAGTGTAAAGCAAAAGGAACTTACCTGCATTGCTAGATGTTCTGCCCCAAATCAAAGGTATTTTTGGGGGAAATTCTACAACAAATTGAAAATTTGTTTGTAAACATTCCGTTTACACCAGACGTTATACTCT
Organism: Gekko japonicus; assembly: GCF_001447785.1. Taxonomy (NCBI): domain Eukaryota; kingdom Metazoa; phylum Chordata; class Lepidosauria; order Squamata; family Gekkonidae; genus Gekko; species Gekko japonicus. Next base: position 1,818,435 of record NW_015166419.1, read on the forward strand.
TAAATGTTAGAGAAGGACTTAAAACTCACCATTTGAACAAGATGAGAATAGCATTATTGTTATATGCTGCAAAAGCTGTAGTTGCCACAAATTGGAAATCTGAAAGTACACCATCTTTATTAGCTTGGCATAGTAAACTTTAGAACTTGTATTTAATTGAAAGAATTACAGGGTTAATACAATTTAAACTTACAGAACATGGTAAAACGGTGTTTGCATTATGGTTTCCTATTTTAGAATACTTACAACAACAAGAAGAAATTCCAGAAATTATGGATAGCCTACACCTTGCTTAACAGAATTAGAGAGTATTGCCTTTGTTAAAAGTTAATTTTGTAATTGATAAGTTACTGAAGAGATTTTGTTCCATAATGTTGTATATGGTTATATTGTTAAAGTTTTTATTTTTAAAATATATATATATATATATATATATATATTTGAAAAAATCATTGTTTTAGATTTATAATAACTGATCTCTAAAGGACTGTTGCTACAGCAGGTCATGAAAGCTTTTATAGCTCAGGCCAATCTGAGACCTAACACTAGATCACCCGCATATAATAAGGCAGGAACTGAACAACCTTCAAGACAAGGTACATGGACAGGAATATCCCATAAATTAGTGTTGGGATTCTGAGATTCAAGATCGATGGTCGTTTTGCAAACACAAGAGTCACATTAGTGAACAGAAAAATATCTTTACCACAAAACAAAATAAAGCATGGGTAAGGTACTTTGGATAAAGAGAAATAAAAACAAAATGTTACATGCTTACAGTTACTTTCAGTACTACTTGCTAACACCTACATCTTTCCTATCTGTCCTGCGGCTTCAAGAGAGAGCTTCCTGTGTGCTTCACACAAAGGGCCATAAAGCTTGTGAATACATTAATGCTAGATCAAAGCATTTCCACAAGCAAGTTGTTAGTTGACCAATACAAATGTTACAGGTCACTTCATTAGGCTAAGGAACTCCCTCAGACTTTCCCCTGTAGAATACATTATGTAACGCAACATCCTGTTTCCTAACAAACAACACTTAACTCTGTAATGACTGAAGTGTAGGCAAATTGAAACTCCAACAATTAGGCACAAAATCATTCAAAAATAGGTTAAACAAATGTGGTGCAACTACACAACCCTGTCGCACTTCTATACAGAGAGATCTCTGCCTCCCAACATATTTAATTTTGTTTAAAAGCAACTGCAGGTGGGCCTGATCACAATTTGGATTATGGTACGGGAGAGGAGAGGTTAACTTGTTCCCCTTCTGCTGTTCATAAAATATAGGAAATTTTCCCCTTCCACTCTCCCAGTGATTATTAGCCCAAGTAAGGAGTGTGTGTCATTTTTATATTAGATAAATAAATGTGAAAAGAGAATTCCCATATGCAAAAAGGAGCTTTACTTTGCAACCAAATCCAGTACCAGTGTTCCCTCTCAGCTGAGCTAGTGTGAGCTAGCTCAGTTTTTTAGCCTCTGGCTCACACATTTTTGTCTTAGCTCAGGAAGGCTGGCTCCAGAGCAAACTAATTCATGCAGTAGTCAAATTACCTGCTCACAACTTTAATGCCAGCAGCTCACAAAGTAGCGTTTTTGCTCACAAGATTCCATAGCTTAGAGGGAACAGAGTCCAGTACTATTTTTTCTTCTTGATCTTTTAATTCTTTACCCATAAAATCTTAACATGCTGTTGTATTAAATGCTGGTGTTAAATACAGATGAATTTTTCAGATTATAATATGCTATATCCATACCCATGAGTACAGAAGAAAATGTAAACATCAGATTAAAAAGCAAAGAACACACAAAGCTTTCTTATACTGAGTCCGACCATCGGTCTATCAAGGTCCATCTTGTCTCCTCTGACTGAAAGCAGATCCCCAGTGATCTCAGGTAGAAGTATTTTGCATCACCATACTAGCAGTTCCTCTTAACTGGAGATGCCACATATTGAACCAGGGACTTTCTGCATGCAAAGCAGCTTCTGTTCCACCGAGCAACAGCAATGTAAGAGATACTATAGGGCTGCGACATATCTCCCTTATAAATAAAAGCCGAATGGTGGTGGCACTTCTCTAAAACATTCCACACGCTCCAAAATCAGTTCGCTCTCTGATCTGTCATTCAGAGGGTCTCCCTATTCACTGGCTGCTTTGCCTGAATCCTGCCTCCAACATTCTAAACAGTTTGCTGTTCCTCTCCCTCCCATACCCAGAACACAGAGGTTATTTGCATATGCAGCCTCATTGGCCTCGGAACACAGAGGTCGTTTGCATATGCGACTTGATTGGCTTTTGCCTCTAACATTCTAAACAGTTTCCTGTTCTGAGGTAAAATATGTCCAATCTCCAGGTGAGGGCTGGACATCACTCCAGATGGCAGAGATCAGTTCCCCTTGAGAAAATGGTGGGCTCTGTATCCTTATATGCTGCTGAGGTGGCCCCCGTATGACAGCCAATGTGACGTAGCAGTCAGGGCTTCAGAGCATGGGAGAGGCTGCAGGTGTGTGTGGGGTGGAAAGCTGAAGAGTGAGGAGGAAATAAAGGTAGGTTGATGATTGGCTGGGAAGGAGATAGGATTGCCAACTCCAGGTGGGAAATTCCTGGAGAGGCTGGAGAGGGTGAGGTTTCAGGAGGCATGGGACCTCGGACAGGTACAAAGCCATAGACTCCACCCTCCAAACCAACCATTCCCTTCTGGGGAACCATCATTGCCAATCTCCAGGTGAGGGCTGGAGATCACTCAAAATTACAACTGTTCTTTAGGTAGCAGAGATCAGTTCCTGTGTAGAAAATGGTGGACTCAGTGTCATTATTCCCTGCTGAGGTCGCCACAGCAAATTGACACTGAGTGTCCAAGGCCGGGGCACCTGCCCAGAGCCTCTTTCTAGAGGCCGTTGTATTTATTTCCACAACGGGCCTTTTTCCTAGTTTATGCATAGTTCACATGTATATGTGATGAGATCAGTGTCCATTCACAACAGCAGTGATTGCCAATAACAATCATCCTAGTACTGTTATTCTAATTTAATGCTTGTAGTGAGAGAGAGAGAACCCTGCTCTTGAGTAAAGCCTCAATTAACAGAATCAGATTTACTGCCAAATTCCAGATCAGTAACGTCATGCCAGAATCTCCCTTTGGAAGTTTTTGCTGCTGGAATGGGGTAAGCTGGAGAAGCAGCAGCTTCTCTGAAATGTTCTGTTTTCCAAAAGTTACCACCACATGCATGTTTTTTAATCACTTGTGTAGAGAGTGACTTGTTTGCCCTCTGCTGAAAGTGAAAGGGCATATTGGCAGGTGATGACATATTTCACATTTGGAGGACAAGCGGACAAATGAACCCTTAATGGTATGACTGCTTTCTATGTCCTTCAACAGCACTGCTTGCTCAAGTCAATACAGGGATACAGCAGGTAACGCACATTGGTAGAACAGCCACCTCTTTTTATAGGCTTATATTTATGGAGGACATAAAAGTGAGAGGTCTTCAACCACTCAGGGGTAGACCGGCCCTTATCAGGAAAGATCCTGGAGGCCACTAGTAACCAGGGACCAGGAGAGCCAAGGAGTTCCTTCAGTGCCACCCATACTGCAGGGCCCACTCAGCTTGGATCAGGGCTGTCCAGCAAGGACCATGGAATGCAGGTAAGCTGAGAGGCCTCTTGGCTGGCCCCAGGACCATTTCAACATCCCAGCCTACACCTCTCCAAAGGTGAAGTTCTATTTAATTAATAGATCAAGGGAAATCAGTTGGGAAATATTTCAGCAGTTTACAATCTCACTAGCCTCTGAGGGAGCAGTTAAGAGCACCACTAGTTAAAAGGATCAGGTAGGAGGTGAAAGACCTCAGCCTGACAGCTGCTGTCTGACTTAGTAGACAGCAGCTTTGTATGTATTTGTGTGAAGAACTGTTAGTATGCAAACTGATTGTCTTATACAACGGGGATAAATCCTGCATGCATATCACACCTCAAAGTCATGAAATGGGCTACAAATACATTTTTTTAAAAAGGAAATCAAAGTTGAAAAATAAAAGGCAACGGGGCTGGTTTCTCTGTAGTTTCTCTGCCCTAGTCTCCTGGCAGTGGCCAACCTCTCCCCCAAACTTTTCCAGTGTTTTTTTTTAAAATTAGCAAATTAATACTGTTACATTGATATAACATTATAACAATCTGTGACTCATTCTCTGTGGATCCCCAGCTTTCATTTTTTTAAAAAAATCTCTAGCTCCTTGTAAAGAAAATGTTTCTTACTTATTGCTTGTTTGTTTAATCTATAGCTTAAGGTAAAGGTAAAGGTTCCCTTGCTCGAAAGCCAGTCAAATCCGACTCTAGGGTTGCGGTGCTCATCTCCGTTTCAAAGCCGAAGAGCCAGCGCTGTCCGAAGACGTTTCCGTGGTCATGTGGCTGGCATGACTAAAAACCCAGGCGCACGGAACGCTGTTACCTTCCCACCGAAGTGGTATCTATTTATCTACTTGCAATTTCTTGCTTTCGAACTGCTAGGTTGGCAGGAGCTGGAACTAGAGACAGGAGCTCACCCTGTCTTGCGGCACCTGGGTCTTGAACTGCTGAACTACTGACCTTCCACAGCCTGCAGTTCAGCGTCTTAACCACTTGAGCCACCGGCAGCTCCATAATCTATAGCTTAGGCTCTCATAAATTGTGCATATTGCTTTAACCTCTTAGATCATGTTTCTCTAAGTGTAAGTGTTTTCAAGACATAGGAATTCAGTCTGGATTTAGGGCCTGTAATAAAAATGCCCTCTTTTGACATACAAGTAACTCTTCTGCCCGGATACAGAGATAACTCTGCCAGCCCTTAATGACCTTGCCGAATAGCAATAAGCTGTGTTCTGGTATTGACCATTAAAGCATTCCAGCCAATTAACTCATACCACCTGGCTGTGGGAGGTGTGAGCCGAATAGTTTCCATGCCCTATGCATTCTGGGATAGAGGCCTAACGGCTGCTGGGATAGATTGTATATTATGGGGTGTAATTGGCATGGCAACCCCTTACGTTGACATCACTGTTCTGAACTATGATTGGATATTGTCTTAACACCAAGGAGGGGTTATTTTCCTATAAGAATAGCTGTTTTTCAATAATGGCTAGCTGGTCTGTATGACTGAGCCTATCTCTGGTCCAGTTATCCAAACCAGCAATCACGCTCCTGACTCTTGGTACCTGATGGACTACGTTGGTCATGCCTCTGACCTCTCTCCCAAGACTACCTATGGGAAGGTAATATGCTTGCTTCAGAAGTTCAGTCAGGCTGGATAAGCTTAGCGTTTTTATTTTGTAATCCTTCACTAGCCTTATGTTATGCTTATGTGTTATGTGCACCCAATAAACTAAAATATCTTTTATTTGAACTTTTTGTCCGCGTCTCTTGTATTAACAGGTCTCAAAGGCTAAATCTTGTTGCCTAGCCCTCGTCTAGCTACTATTAAGCCAACTCTTGTTTTGTTTTGATTTTTTGATCTGCAGCCCTCTACCCTGCAGTACTGTTTTGTTTTGGGGAAGTTCTAGTACCCCTGGGCGGGAGACTTAGGTCCCTTGGTCTCCTGGCTGTTGGGAACTGCCTGAAGGGGACCTGGTGGCAGACTACCCTTGAGGGTGTGTTGTTTTTGATTTTGTGTTCTGGTTACCTCCTTATTGAGTGTAACAGAGAGGACCATTTCCCCTCTCACTTTTGAATTTTGTTCTGGGAAACCATAAGGAAGGTGGGAACAGCCTTTACACTCCTTTCCTTGCAGATATACGAAAGGAAAGGATTTACAACAAAAGAGGCAAGCAACCAACTTTTTAAGCATTGTTATGTCAATAGAATGATATCCATATGCCAATTAAAACAACTACAACCAAAAAGCCCTCCAGTGGTGGGGGGAAAATGGACACCATTGAGACTGGGAAAATCCAAACTTTCCTTCCCACACAGCAGCTATCCCAGCTCTGCTGTGAGCTTTCCATACTTTCACAGCAAAGCAGGTTTGGGAAAGACTGGAGGGAAGCCAGAAGAAACCCTTCAGAGATGCTTGAATACACTGCAGTGTTGTGGGGAAGTGATGGGCAGACCCTCTCCCAAACAGCATCTGAAGCTGGAAAGTGCAGCCAAGTCACAACAGGCTCATGGTGACCCCCTGGGGTTTTTTTAAGGTGGTTTGTCATTGCCTGCCTATCAGTGCTGGATTTACGCATAAGCTAAATAAGGTACAGCTTAGGGCCTCGCAATCTGCTGGGGCCTCGAATAAAAACACAATATAAAAATGATTTCAAATATTAAAAAGGCGTATATATTTTAAATTTTTCTGAGACCAGGTGATGTAATTTAAAACAGTAGGGGGCCTCTGGGTTTTGTATAGCTTAGGGCCTCAGCAAGTCTAAATCCGGCCCTGCTGCCTATGCACAGCAAGCCTGGACTCCCTTGATGGTCACCCACCCAAGTACCAACTAGTTAAGTGCGCAGACTCTAATCTGGGAGAACCGGGTTTGATTCCCCACTCCTCCACTTGCACCTTGGGCAAGCCATAGTTCTGGCACAGCTGTCCTTGAAAAAGAGCAGTTTCTGTCAGAGCTCTCTCAGCCCCACCTACCTCACAGAGTGTCTGTTGTGGGGAGGGGAAGGGAGTTAGTGAGCTGCTCTGAGACTCCTTTGGGTAGTGAAGGGCGGGGTATAAATCCAATCTCTTCTCTTCTTCTTCAACCAGCACCAACCGTTTCAGCTCCTGTGATCTGTCCCACCCAGGGCCGGACTATGGCATCTCATCCCGGGCAAATAACCCCTGTAAGGCCTTGAGCCTACACTCATTTCAATGGGGCTCAGGCAGTGTTCCCTCTAAGCTGAGTTAGTGTGAGCTAGCTCATAGTTTTGTAGCCTCCAGCTCACACATTTTTGTCTCAGCTCAGGAAGGATGGCTCCAGAACAAACTAATTTATGCAGCAGCCAAATCGCTTGCTCACAATTTTAATGCCAGTAGCTCACAAAGTAGAATTTTTGCTCACAAGACTCCACAGCTTAGAGGGAACATTGGACTCAGGCCTGGGCCATCAGAGAGCTGCTTAGGTGGTCAAATGGGCCATACCACTTGAGACAGCAGGGAAGGATTTATGTTTGCTAATGTTCTTCCTCTGGATGAAAAATTTCCCTGCACCTAGACTATAACCTTTCACTCTGATGGATTCATTGTTTAAAATGGTTAAGGGCAAGATTTTTTACAGGGTATTCATGTTAAACGTGGGATTCTCCCCAGCTACAGTCTGAGGTGGTAGAGCCCATCCCACCACTTCGGGACTTTTACCACCTCTCTTCTGCTACCCGTAGAGATCAGAAGATGGGATTGCCGGGGAACCGTCTCTCAAATCGCCACCTGCCTTTCGGCCACACAACTCGAGCTCGATAGACGGCGGCCGTGCCTTTCTGGAAGTCGGAGGAGGCAGGCAGCGAAACTGGTTTGCGTGGTATCCTGTTGAATCAGAGGCTAGAAAGCAAAGCGAGGGCGGCTCGGGAAAAGAAAAAGAACAATTGTCTTCATCTGCGGACTAGAAGGCGGCAACTGTCCCCGTAGGGGAACTTCTTCCGGGCGGGGGTGTGTGTGTGTGACTCAGCGGTTCACACGCACACACCTCCCAAAGGGCCCAGCAGCGGGTAACTTTTGGGGAATGCCAACGTTAGGGGGAGGGAGGGCTTCGGCGTTGAGTGACTAGAGGGTGAACCAACCAGGAGGCTTGCTGGGAGTTACCTGTGGGGAAGCGGCGGGTGTGGTTTGAGTTTCACCTGTGCTTGCCTTGGAAGAGAAATCTAGTCCGAAGAGAGGAGTGGCCGAGAGGGAGCGAAGAGGATTTCGGTCATGGAGCCTATCTCGACGTGGACTCCTAAGATGGTGGTGGCTTGGTTGACGGGTGAGTTGGGGGTGGTGAGGTTTCTGACTCTGAAAGTGGGGGGGGGGGTCATGCTTCCGATGCAGGGCTCTGGAAAGAGCTAGCTGGCACGATGGAAGTATAGAGCCATATTTGAAAATGTGAGTAAAACAGAAAAAGGGACGTTTGTCTTGCTTTGTGTACGGGAAGGAATGCATTCCTGGGCTGGGTAGGGCTTCACCTTCACCAGGATGCGCCTTGGCCAATGAGGTGGGAAATTGAGCCACTCCTTTAAACAAAGTTGTGTTGCCACAACACACCTGAACTCTGAGTGTGGGATGTGAGAGGTCACTTCACTGGAGAGAGAGAGAGCATGATGGAGCTAGGAATGAACTTTTGTGTCAGAGTGGGGATTGGAACCCAGGTCTTGTACTTTAGCGGTCTAATTGTTGCACCCAGGGTTGCTGTGAATTTGCACACTGGTAAGAGAGGAGGTTAGGATTCCAAACCATTTTGGCAGGCAAGTTCAATCAAGTTCCCAGAATGCATGCCTGCTATATCAAAATAATTTAGATTGCTCTTCAGTTGGTTGTGGGGTGGGGACATACAAGTTTAAAAGTATTGAACTGTAACAGCCTGCTGCAGAAAACTGTCTTCCAAGTGCATAAAAGGTAAAGGTTCCCTTGCTCGAAAGCCAGTCGAATCTGACTCTAGGGTTGCGGTGCTCATCTCCGTTTCCAAGCCGAAGAGCCAGCGCTGTCCGAAGACGTATCCGTGGTCACGTGGCCGGCATGACTAAACACCAAGGCGCACGGAACGCTGTTACCTTCCCACCGAAGTGGTACCTATTTATCTACTTGCAATTTCTTGCTTTCAAACTGCTAGGTTGGCAGGAGCTGGAACTAGAGACGGGAGCTCACTCCGTCATGCAGCACACTCAGGTCTCGAACTGCTGAACTACTGACCTTCCACAGCCTGCAGTTCAGCGTCTTAACCACCTGAGCCACCGCAGCTCCTTCCAAGTGCATAAATCAAGTTAAAAAGTTCTTTCTGTAGTTACCAAAGCCCCTCAAAGGTGGCCTTCAGTGCTGAAATCTCAGGATCTAAAGTGTTGCCCTCCTAAATGCCTGTGCAAAATTCAGTGTCTCCCTTAGAAAGGAAAGATGAGTGGTTTGTGTTCATAGTTAAGAAAATGTACAGCTTAGGTTTTGAAAGTGTACCTGTGGAAAACAAACTTTATTACACAGGTAGAAACGGGCATGAACATCAGAGGTGCCCTGCTGGACTGGACCAGTGGGCCTTGAGTCCAGCACCCTATTTCACTCAGGAGTCAGAAAACAGAGAATAGCGTCCAAGGACTCCCCTGTTGCTCCTCCCTAGCACTGAAGCTTCTGGATTTTGAGGTTCCCTTTAATTACCTTGGCTAGTAGCCATTGATGGACCATGAATCTATCTGATCTTCTTTTAAAGCCATCTTTGCATGGCAGCAGTCTGTGTATTAATATGCCTTTTCTTGTACGGATGGTCATTTTACAAATGGGCTCCTTCCTGGGTGTTTGTTTTTTTTTTAACTTCAGGAAAGGCCCTACCTGGTGGTAGAAAGTGCTGTCCATGCGGCCAACCTATGGCCACCCCAAAAGGTTTCCAAGGCAAGAGATGTTCAGAGGTGGTTTGCCATTGCCTTCCTCTGCATAGCAAGCCTGGACTTCCTTGGTGGTCTCTCATCCAAAGACTACCAAGGCTGACCCTGCTTGACTCCAGGATCTAACAAGATTGGGCTAGCCTAGGCTTGTTGTTGTTGTTGTTCAGTCGCACAGTCGAGTCCGACTCTTTGCGACCCCATGGACCAGCTCCCTCCATTGCTCTGCAATGTCCTACTGATTTTAAAAGCCTAGAAACCAGTTGTTGCTTTAATTAATTAATACAAGTAAAGGTAAAGGTTCCCTTGCTCGAAAGCCAGTCGAATCCGACTCTAGGGTTGCGGTGCTCATCTCCGTTTCAAAGCCGAAGAGCCAGCGCTGTTTGAAGACGTTTCCATGGTCATGTGGCCGGCCTGACTAAACACCAAGGCGCGCGGAACGCTGTTACCTTCAATGCTAATTAATTCAATGTTACCTTCAATGTTAATTAATACTACACATATATTAATTTCAAGTTGTTAGTAAGATCTTCTAGGACATTTTGGTAGCTGTAGTGTTTGCAGTACATGGTGTCTGAGTGTTTCTGCCTGTATATACCTGCAGGTTCCGTTGAGCCCAGATACATTCACCCACAGAAATGGGATCCTCTGAACCAAGTTGACAAAACTTTTTAACAAAGTACCCCTGAAAGAGACAGTGATTTACTCAAGGGAAACTAGGGACTGTCTCTGGTCAATAGGCCAGTTTGCATCTTTATGCTGTTTTTTGCTGCCACTGCTGCTGTATGTGTGGGGAATGCGTTTCTCATGTGATGTGTGAAGTGGTTTGTAGAGCAATGGCATCAGGGAAGTGGGGAGGAGAATGTTCCTTGCAGAAGCAGAGCCAAGAGGCCTGTAATTCCTTTATTTTAGTAACGTTTTATTTCAACCTCCTCCAAGAGGTTCAGAGCAGTTTCTTTCATCCATTTTATCTTCGCAGCAACAGCCCTTTGAGGTAGGCTAGGCTGAAAGAGAGAGAACTGGTCCAAAGTCACCCAAAACAAAACAGAGATCTAGTGGCACCTTAAGAAGTGAGCTCAGACTCACAAAAACTGTTACTGGAATAAAGGTTGTTAGTCTTCACAGTGCCACTAGACTTTTGTTTTGTTTTGCTGCAATGGGCTAACACAGCTACCCCTCTGAAATTACCAGTCATCCAGCCAGCTTCATGGTAGGGTGGGGATTAGAACCTGGGTCTCCAAATCCTAGTCTGCCTCTTACTATACCACACTGGTTTCCTTTACCGTAAAGACTAGTGTTACAAAAAGAAGAGCAATCTGATGCCTTTCCCCCTTCCCTTACAATTTAGGCTTGGATACAGCATTGCAAGAGTACCCACTGGAGATGTGGAACTTGAATGGAAAGCAGCTCCTTCACCTGTCCTTTCGGGACTTGGAGGATTTGGGCATGAGTCGTGTTGGTCATCAGGAACTGCTTCTGGAAGCTGTGGAACAGCTCTGTGTGTTGGTGAGTGCTCAGACTTAAACCCAATGAGATCTTTGCCTGATGCCTTGTACCACTGGCAAGTAGTGTTTCAGGTGCATGTGCACATTATGCATCTAATAGACTGAGCTTCCCTTGACTAGAAGCACCAGCCTCCTTCATGCTGGGGTAGCATTGCCTTTGTTTTCAGAGGAAGTCTTGCCTGGAGTGAACCGGGATTGGGTAGGCCTGTCACTCCCCCCCCCCCCGCCTTTGCTGCCAAATCAACACCCTCTGGCACAGAAGTGTAGCAGGGGAAGCTTTTTCCTGGTATGGGGAAAGTTTTCACATACTGTGTGTTACAGAGGAACAGAGGGAAAAGTAAGCCCCCAAATAACTCCTGGCTGGCTTGTGGTATCAGAACCCGGCCTGGAGAAAAATGGGGTTTAAAGTACAGCAAGGTAAGGCATACTGGGGGTGGGGTGGTGGTGGTATTTATTTGTATTTATGGTATTTCTTAGCTGCATCTCTAAAAATGCTTGAATGGCTAACAACAAAATATGACATAGTCAATATGTTTTATTTTAATTAAACCAATGGGAATAGCACATCCCAAAAAATGCAATAGGGTTTAGACTACAAAACTGAAAACAGAGCTGAAACTCAATTGAAACAAAGTATATGCATTAACAGAAATGGCAACAGACAGTACATAACAGCCCTATTATTGGCAAAAAACAGCACCGTAAAGCCAATATTAAAACAGTAACAGCTATTGAAGAAAAGGAGCCATTAAAATTACTAGTTGCAAGCAATGTTCCCTCTAAGCTGTAGAGTCTTGTGAGCAAAAATTCTTCTTTGTGAGCTGCTGGCATTAAAGTTGTGAGCGAGTGATTTGGCTGCTGCATCAATTAGTGTGCTCTGGAGCCATCCGTCCTGAGCTGAGACAAAAATGTGTGAGCTGGAGGCTAAAAAACTGTGAGCTAGCTCACACTAACTCAGCTTAGAGGGAACACTGGTTGCAAGTTATCTGAATGCAGACAAGCAAAGAACAAAACATGATCAGCAGAATGCCTGGGAAAAGATAAGTTTCCTCCTGGTGCCTACACCTTAAAAAGACTAGTGCCAGGTGAATTGTTATGGGAAAGGTGGTGGTATGACCACAGAGTAGGTGCATATTGGGTCACCACAGAACATGGAAAGCTCGGAGAAAGAAGGTCACTGAAATACTTAGCTCTGTTGGTGGACAGGTATTGACAATTGGTGGCTTCTGTGGGCTTCTGCTGAGGCTCAGTGAGAAAGCATCTGCTTTGCATGCAGATGGTCCCAGGTTCAACCCCCATCATCAGATTGAAGCACCTTGACTTCAGACCCTGGGGAGCTGCTGCCCTTCAGATTAGGTAAGACTGACCTTGATACCGTAGACCAATGACTTGGGCTAAGGCCGCTTCAAGCATTCCAAATGGGCTTTTATCACTTCTCAGTGGTCCAGACTGGTAGTCTGCCCTTACTACAGCATCATGATGTGTACTGATTTGCCATGGTCATTCAGAGCATGTAGCGGCTCTTGTTTTCCTCTAAGTCTACGCCCCGCCACTTCAGCTTTCTCCTCTCCCTAGAACTATGAGCTGGAGACGTCCAACCTGCAAACGCTCACTGAGAAGCTGCAAGGGGTCAATCAGACCATCTGGGCTTTCATCCTGAGCCACAGGAAGGTGAATACCTACAATGGAGATGCAGTGGAGAAGCCCTCCTTGGAGCTGCTGGCCTGTGTTGTGGAGCTGATCGGTGCGGCAAAGGGCCTGTTCTTGTGGCTCAACAGGTAATGGGTTCTTACTCTTCTTTGCCAACTCTAAACCTTTGGAAGTTGAAGGGGAGATAGACTGTACCTTTATTTATTTATTTATTTATCCTTCCA
>NW_015166419.1:1831460-1879635 GCF_001447785.1 Gekko japonicus
GTCCTCCTGGCGCTGGTCTTGATTTACGACTTCCTGGCTGTTGCGACACCTTCGAGTCTGGGCCGAGCGCACGTCCGCGCATGCTCGCTGTCGGCCTCTGTCCATCAGGCTCTGGCCTGTCGCGTCTCCCCGCCTCCGCGTCTGTCGGCCCCGCCTCTTCTCACTCGCCAGCTGCCGCCATGCTTCTCCGCCGTCGCTCACTCGCTCACGCCGCCGCCGCCACACCACAAGGGACGGGTGCCCCCCCCGCTCTAAGAGCAGGTACCCAATTTGTCTATTTGCCCTTTAACGGGCTTTCGAGCCACTGGGTGGGCGGGAGCTGGGACATAGGGCTGGGAGCTCACTCCGGCCGCGGTGGGGCTTGAACAGCCAAAGCTGCTCGGCCAGATGTAATGCAGGCTTCACTTACCGCCTGCGCCACCATTCCCTTTAAGTAATGGAAGAGCCCGAAGCGGAAGTGAGGGAAGGCAGGAAGGAGGAGGGCTGAATGAGAGCCTTGAATTATATGAAAGGACGTAATGGGGATGGTATGCATGGCCCAGAACCAAATGTGGCTTGGTATGGACCCAAATAGCAGCCTCATAGCCTGATCTTGTCAGAGCTTGGAAGCTAAGTAGGGTTGACCACAGTTAGTACCTGGATGGGAGACCACCAAAGAAGACTGGGGCTGCCATGCAGAGGAAAGCAATGCCAAACCAGCTCTGCTCATCTCTTGTCCTGAAAACCCCATGGTCTTGGGGTTGCCATCAATTGGTTGAAATTGATAGCCTGTTGTTGTTATCGACCCAGATATGTCTGTTTTTCAGAAAGAAAATAAACTATTGGAGGAATAGGTGGAATATTAGAATAATCAGTATGTGAAAGGAATGGTAGGTGAAGGTTCTGGTGGGACTAAAGGGCTTTGGGGAGATGCTTTACAGAAAGGATAATGATAGACAGAAAAACAGTTGCCAGGAATCCATGTGTGAACCATGTGCATATTTATGCCAGTGCACTAAAACAACTGTGCGGGGTGCTCTCGTGTGTACTTATGACTTACTGTGAGAACCTTGTGTGTGCTACTTCCTACTAAAGGACTTGCAACAGCCAGTATTTGGGCTGCGGTGACATGTCAGACATCAGTGATGTTAAGTTAAAGTTTGAGTCCAGTGGCACCTTTAAGATCCACAAAATTTAATTCTGGGTATAAACTTTCGTGTGCATTGCACACTTCTTCAGATACATTGAAACAGTTTTCCTCAAGCCTTACATAGAGAGTGGGTGGAGGGGGTTAGTTGCCGGGAAGGGCTAGTTACGAGTCAAGATGCAGAAGTAGCTAGGCAATAAGTATAGTTGACATTGGATTAAAACAGTTGGTAAGACTTCTGAATGGCAACAAATTAGCATAGAAATGCAAGAGTATTCAACCTCTGAGGGCACTCAAGGGGGGACTTCAAAGTAGCCGTTTTACTGCAAAGGAATTTCAGAAACAGACTGGAATGGGAGATTGCTGAATTACAGGTTATTATGACACTTAGGACAATGGAACCCCCAGGGCTTAACTGAGCCAGTTTTGGCTGGGAGGATGGGGTAGAAATCCAATAAATAAATTATATTGGGTTCTTATCTCACTACACATGCTACATCTCTCAGTTCACACTTATACCCAGAATTAATCTTTGTTGGTCTTAAAGGTGCCACTGGACTCAAACTTAGTTCTCGCATGTGTATGCTAATTTGCTATCTGTATGCTAATCTGTATGCTAATCTGCTGCTATTCACATACCTTACCAACTGCGTTATTCCAATCTTAGCTGTACTTATACATCTTGACTATAACCCTTCCTGGCAACTAACACCTCCTCACACGTATATGTAACACTTAAGGAAATCCGTTTCAGTGTATCTAAAGAAGTGTGCGTCTACACATGCTAAGTCTCTCAGAATTGAACTTTGTTGATCTTAGAGGTGCCACTGGACTGAAACTTTGTTCTGTTGCTTCAGACAAACACGGCTACCCACCTGAATGTTTCAGTGATGCAAGTAGTCTTTCTTATACTGGCTGGTTGTTGATCTCTTGCTCTGAATTTTAACATAGTTTGGGTTTTTGGATTGTAAAATGTTACTGACTCCTGGGTGTTGAAATGTTGGTCCCTTTTTGGACAATCCTCCTTTGGGGTTCTGTGTGGAGAAGGGCCTTGTATGTGTCTTTTTTTTCTTTACTCACAGACCACGTGCTAAGTAACTGGGATGTTCAGATTGGCTCAGATAATCTGATTATTGGCATAGTTCAGACATCACATGAATCACTTTTAAATCACAGTAGCTGTGGTTAGCATGATTGTCTGAACAGAGGCTACCCTAACAATGGGTAAATAGGATCCATCAAACCAGAGCCATAAACCATGGTTTGCATGATCACTGTCTTCATTGATAGCTTGCCTTTCGCACTGAGGCTCAAGGAGATTTCAAAATCTCTCTATATAATAATTGTGTTTTGGGGTGGCACTTTGCAGCTCTCCCATTGGCTGTGCAAAACACTCCCTCAGCCATTGGCCTGTCAGCCGCCACTCAAGAGTACTCGTGTGCCATTGGCCGGGTGCTGGGTCTGCTCCTCTTCCCCGCCCACTCCTCATTCAGCCACTGTGCCCTGTCAGAATTACTGGCAAATGGCTTTCTCTCTTGACGAAGACGCTTCTCCTGCTTGCCTCCTTTTCCCTCAGTGGCTTGTTGGTAGGTGTAACGAAATGGCAGTTACCTGTGTTTGTAAGATGGCTGCCATGTGGTTGTTTGTTTAAAATGTCCCCCCATAAGGTTTAATTGAGCTGTAGTTCCAGAGAGGGGCCTGCAGGGATATCACTCACTGGGTTGAATGGGGCTTCCTCATCTGCTGGTCTACAGTTCCCAGCTGCCCCAAGGCCAAAAGTGTGGGAAAAGAGGGACTGTCCCAAGGGGCGGGGCAGCATCAATATAGACTCCAGCCCATCCAGGGAGGAGACAGTTTTCGTTCTACAGGAGGTTAGGAAACGCTCCTGCTGCCTGTGCTGATGAGGCTGTCCAGGCCACGAGTTACAGACATGGGGGAACCCTGGGAG
Organism: Gekko japonicus; assembly: GCF_001447785.1. Lineage (NCBI taxonomy): Eukaryota > Metazoa > Chordata > Lepidosauria > Squamata > Gekkonidae > Gekko > Gekko japonicus. Next base: position 1,834,535 of record NW_015166419.1, read on the forward strand.
GCAGCAGAAATTCAGCCACTCCACAGTTGGCTGGACTGGGGAATGAATGGAAGTTTCCCTGCTCTCTTGGGCAAGAGAGAGAGGCTGAAGCAGAGCCAGAGGCCGGTCCAAGGAGAGATCCTATCCTGAGCCCACAACCTCCAGAGGTAGAGAGTCTTGTGTGTAGGGACAGAGGATTGCATTTAACCCCTGTTGTTTTATGGCCTGTTGGTTCATAGTGTGTGCTTACTCCTACAGTTCTGCCTGATTCGTTTAGTGTGTGTGTGCTCCATAATTGTGTAAATAGTTAAATAAATTCTTTTATTTGGGCTACTAATCTGTGTTGTGCTCTGAACACATAGTCTCCCCCGCTCTGCACAATAACAAAGGGAGGGGGTAGCCCAAGGAAGGAAGGAAAGGCCAGACCCTTGGGTTGCCAACTTTCCAGGGATCTCACAAAGATTGGGGATTTCATCTCCAAATAGGGAGATTCAGCCAAAGGGGTCTCACTGTCCCTCTAAAAAGGCAGTGACAATTCAGTGAGTGGTGGCAGTCAACTTAAGGAGTGAGATATGCCCACGGGACGAGGGTGGGAGGTGAACAGCTGAGTTGCAAACTGGAGCCCATTTCACCACAGTAGGCAATCAAGCTTGGTTCAGACAAAGGAAGGAAATCCTTCGCAGGCCTTTGTGAGGAACTCATTGGGGCCAGTCCTGACTAGGGTTTCCAGCTCCAGGTAGGGAGATTCCTGGAGATTTTCTGGTAGAGTCTATGGAAGCCAGGGTTTGGGGAGGGGAGAGGCCTCAGCTGAACAGAATGCCATAAAGCCCACCTTCCAAAACAGTTATTTTATCGGGGGGGGAGATCTGTTGTCTGAAGTTCAGTTGTGATACCTGTTGATACCAGGCTCCACCTGGAGGTTGGCTACCCTAGGCGTAGCAGTCAGTGTTTTAGAGCACAGTCTGCTAGATCTAGGTTCTTGCTGTAGAAGCTGAGTGGGTGATTTTGGACCAGTCACAGACTTTCAGCCTAACCTACCTCACAGGGTTGTGCAAGTCAAAAGGGGGAGAGGAGAATGATGTAAGCTGCTTTGATCCCCATTGCAGAGAAAGACTACTTTTCCTCTTGGGAAACCATTATTATTATTTAAACAATACATCAAGACCAAACAGGATTTCTACCTAAAAGATAAATGAGGAACAATGTGAGAACTATTTTGAATGTATTGGAATACTTCGAAGCGCATCCAGAAAGGCAAATGGCGCTAGTCTTTCTTGACCCAGAGGAGGCCTTTGACAACCTTAATTGGGCATTTATGTTAGAACAGTTGTTAAATTGGCAATGTAGAGAAGTTTTTTTTTACTGGTGAAAGCAATTTACATGAAACGATATGCCAAAATTGTGATAAATTGAGACCTTTCACGAAATATTGAAATACAAAAGGGAACTAGACAAGGCTGTCCACTATCACCATTATTATTTATTTTTGCTCTTGAAACACTGAATAATATAGTAAGAGAAAATACACGGATAAAAGGCCTCAAAATTAAGGGTGAAGAGTATAAACTTCAAGCGTTTGCTGATGATCTTGTATTTATTTTAGAAGAACCACAAAAGTCTATCACTCATCTTTTAAATTCTCTAAAAGAATATGGACTATTAGCTGGCTTGGGTATTAACTTGAAGAAAACAAAAATACTGACAAAAAATTGCACCAAAGAACAGATTCAACAATTACAGGAAAGATCTGGTATTGAGGTTCAGAAGAAAATAAAATATTTGGGAATAACACTGACCAACAGGTGCAGTTCATTGTTAAAAGACAATTACACGAAGCTTTTGACCACAATTTAAAAAGATTTGGAAAAGTGGAAACATATGGAACTATCTGTCTTGGGAAGAATAGCCGCTGTTAAGATGAATATCCTACCCAGACTTTTGTTTTTATTTCAAATGATTCCAATTTTTAAAAATCAACAATATTTTAAGCAAGTGGATAAACTGATAAGACAATTTATTTGACAAGATAAAAGATCCAGAATAAAAATGAAAGTATTACAGGACAGAAAGGAAAGAGGAGGGTTGGGAGTACCAGATTGTCATCTTTATTATAAAGTGGCAGGTCTGACATGGATGAAATAATGAATTATGCTGGAACACCCGAGAATCTTAAAGCTAGAAGGTCATGATTTAAAATAAGGTTGGCATGCTTTTGTATGGTATGAGAAAAGCAATATCCATAAATATTTTGACCAGCATATGATAAGAGCATCATTATTGAAGATCTGGAAAGAGACTAAAAACTGTTCTATACAAGGATACTGAAATGGCTCTCTCCATTAGAAGCCTTTATAAATCCTGTTTTATTGACTAAAAACCAAATAATGGAGATATGAGGATCTTCTAGATAAGAAAAACAATCTAAATTTGCAAGTAATTCTCCAAACTCAAGGCATCTGTTTGAACTGGTGGGAAAGGGCACAACTTGATTCTAGGTATGTTAAAGACAAACAAATGGGTTTTTATGAAAAGCCGTTAGAATCGGATAAGATTTTATTTTGTGTAGATGAAAAACTTATAACGTAATTTTATGTACTGTTACTAGATAATAGAATGCAACATGAAATAGTCAAAACGTCAATGGTTTAATGGGCACAAAATCTGGGTCATAACATAGAATTAGACCAATGGTCTAAGGTATGGAAAATGAATATTAAATATACAAAAGCTACTTCTTATAAAGAAAATAAAACAAGATGTTGTACAGATGGCACATAACACTAGAAAAATTAGTGAAAATGTATCCTAACATGTCAAATGTATGTTGGAAATGTAAGCAGAATGTTGGTTCTTTTTATCATATGTGGTGGTCTTGTCAAGTATCAAAAAAATATTGGCTTTGGATACATGAGATACTACAAAAATGTTAGAAACAACTATATCATTTGTCCAGAACTGTTTTTATTGAATATTATTCCAGAAAGTTTAAAAGAACCATATGTATATATGATAATACATGTCATAACCACTGCTATGATTTTATATGTGAAATACTGGAAAAAAGAAGTTCCATCAAAAGAAGAAATAATTTACAAGCTATTTGAAGCGGTGGAAATGGACAAATTAACTCTACGACTCCGACAAAAAAGAGACAATTTTTGAGAAAAATTGGTCAAGATTATAAAGTGGATCGAAAACTATTTGTAATGAAATATACTTTAGCTGTCACTTTAATTTCTTTTCAGATCTCAAAATTTGTATAGGTGCAGAAATGAAAGATTCATATGCGTAAATTGTAAGCTGATGAGTACATGCTCCATACTTATTCTTTTTATTTTCTTTTTCTTTGGAAACAAATAAAATTCTTTCAAAAAAAGAAAGGACTAATTAATTGACTTGGCACCTTAGAACCAAACAGCTGCACCTAGGAAAGCAGCAGGGATTATTCCTAAAAGGGTAGGACTGGAGTACAGCATACAATTGTAACCAGCTTCCTCCAGACCATGAGATAATTTTAGCAGTCAGTGGTTAGTGACTTACCATGCTAAAGTATATAATGCACTGTACACAGTTAGTACTGAACTTGTTTATAAAAGAGCTCGTTTATAGCAGCAAGCAAGCTCTCCCTCCTCTGTGAGGGCAGATCTGTGTGTCCGTTCCCCTTATAGTTAGCAATCCAAAACAGTCCAGTGGCACCTTTAAGACCAAGTTTTATTCAGGTACAAGCTCTCTCTCCTCTGTGAGGACAGATCTGCACGTTCTCCCCCCCCCCCCGCAGTAGCTAGCAATCCAAAACAGTCCAGTGGAGCCTGAGCAGTGGGTGTTGCCTTCTGACACACTTCCAGTGATGTCAGGGGGTGTGGCATATGCAAATAAGTTATGCTAATGAGCTCCTGCACCTCTTTTTCTACGAAATGATACCTGGTTGCCTGTAAACTCTCTTTTTAATAGTCCTGATGTGGGAGCACAGGTACCTTAACAGGAATGAAGGAGGCTGTTCTTGAAATGTAATGTGTTGCTGCCCAAAGTGGGTAACAAGTACATCCTGTGGTTGTTAGGCAACCCACAACATGTTTCCTCTCTCACTGGTTCTAGTGTTGAAACAGCCCTTGGGGGTGTGGAGGAGGGGAGCTCACAGCAACCCTTGACTGGCAATATAGCCTGGCCTATCTAGTGGCTAGGCAAAGTTCTGGGACTCCGAAAACCTGGTGTTTAGAGTGAGGGAGTTTCCCCCTGAAGTTGGAAAATTCTGATATACAGAGGAGAAGAGGGGATCTTTGTTTAACAACATTTTTTTCTACTCTGAAGGAGGGCATTATGTGCATGTAGCCACTGAGGCTTTAAATGCAAAAGTATTTGCACAAATTCTGTACGGTGCAGGTGTTTGGATAAATGGTGTCTTCAGTTCTTTTGAATATCCACTCATACTGTATGTTCGTCAGATAGTTGAAGTACCACCTTGTGTTGCAGGGACTGTAGTAAGAATAGAAATTGCTCAGTGTTCACTGGAGTTTGAGTTTGGCTTTGTGCTTTTAATCTGAGACTGAAATCCCTTTTCCCCAGTATCAAACTGCTATGGAGGCTGTTTACATCTTCTGAGGGAAGATACAAAAGTGCCTGGGTGAAGTTAGTGGATAGCAAATTTGAGTGATTTGATCTTTCCCTTACTGTGATCCAAAATATGGGCTATTGCTAGGGTTGCCATGTCCCCTTGTCACTCCAGTGGGGGGATTGGGGGGGGGGTGCCCCCAATCTCCAAGCCCCAGCCACCCACTCTCTCCCTTCCTGCAGAGATTTAAAGGGCTTCCGCTGATTGGCGGGGAGCACATGGCCCACCAGTCAGCTGGTAAAGGTTCCCTTGCTCGAAAGCCAGTCGAGTCCGACTCTAGGGTTGCGGTGCTCATCTCCGTTTCAAAGCCGAAGAGCCAGCGCTGTCCGAAGACGTTTCCGTGGTCATGTGGCCGGCATGACTAAACACCAAGGCGCACGGAACGCTGTTACCTTCCCACCGAAGTGGTCCCTATTTATCTACTTGCAATTTCTTGCTTTCGAACTGCTAGGTTGGCAGGAGCTGGAACTGGAGACGGGAGCTCACTCCGTCATGCGGCACCCGGGTCTTGAACTGCTGAACTACCGACCTTCCACAGCCTGCAGTTCAGCGTCTTAACCACTTGAGCCACCGCAGCTCCACAGTCAGCTGGAGGGCCCTTTAAATCTTTCAGCAGGGTGGAAGGGGCTCTGCTTGCAAGTGGGGTGGGGGCCCTGGCGTGCACAGGGCTGATTTCCCAGCAACAATTCCCTGCTTGAGATTCAGGCCTGTGCCACCACCCCACTCGCTGAGAGCCCCTTTCAAATCTGGGGGCTGGCAATTCTAGCTCTTAGGAAGCATTGCAAGAGATCAAAAAAGGATAATCGAACCTGATAGAATTAGCGCAGAGTTTCAAGCCCACCATGTATCCTCCACTGTAGCCCTTGGAATAGGGCTGCCAAGTCCCCCCGGGGGGAGAACCCCCACCCCAGAGGCCCGTTCCCCAACGCCGGGAAATCGGGCCCCGGGGGGAACCCCGCCCTAGCGTGCACGTCACAGGGAAGTGATGTTATGATGCTGGGCACGCTGGGGGCGGGGCCACGGCCATACAAGGGAAAACTCTATGGTTTTCCCTTGTATGGTCGTGGCCCCGCCCCCAGCGTGCCCGGTGTCATGACGTCACTTCCCTGTGACATGCTTGTGGCGCGCGTGCGCAAAGCGTGCACGTGCACACGCCGGGATCCGCACAGGAGTCCCCCGCCAGCAAGCTAAGTGCCACTTGGCAACCCTACCTTGGAATCTCCCCTCCCTCCCGCAAGTCATCCTCCATATTTAAAATACCTTACCATTCCTAGCAACTGCTGTGCACTTATGCTAGGTAGACTGAATGTGTTGTCTATAGCCGAACTGAGGGGGTGATTGGCAAATACTCCATTCTCTGGATGCGTCTGGCATGATTAAAACCGTTGACTCATTTTGTTGTTCTGTGACCAAGGGTCTCCATTGGGAGAACGTTGGATTTCCTCTGGTTTGAGCAAGTACCAACTTGCCATTGAACCTCAGGTGCTTTCCTTTTTGTTGACTGACGTTAGTCCTGCAGTTATGTGATCTGTGGCCACCTTCTGGTCTATTATAACATCGTTGAGATACTCTTCAGCTAAGTATTGATGTGACAATGTTGCGATTTTACTAGTGGCATAATTTTCTTTTGTCGTCATTCTGTAATTATTATTGATATCTGTACTGTGATGTTATAGTATGGCTCAAGATTTTTGGTGGAAGGAGCCTATTGCTAATAAAGGAGAGGATTTTTTTTTATTATTTAAAGAGGAACATTTCTCAGAAAGCAAAGAGCAGCTAATAACCTAACTGTGCTGGCATGAGGTAGTGGTTGGACTAGGATCTGGGAGAGCCAGATTTGAATCTCTCCTCTGCCATGGTGCTCTTGGGCCAGGCATTCTCCTTCACCCTAGCCTACTTCACAGGGTAGTTGCTACTAGGATAAAAATGGAGGATTGTAAGCTGTTTTGGGTCTCCGTTGGGGAGAAAACATGGTATAAATATCTAAATAAGTAAGTTTCAAGATAGCTGGACTCAGTTCTTGTGAGGTTCCTTGACACATACTGATTTAGATTAGGTCCCATTGCAGTGTATTGGAATTGGCTTCTCTCTGTTACACACACATGTGCATAGGGTGGACCAGTGAGGTGTGGTAGTTAGAAAGTCAAACTAAGGCTGGGAAGATATAAAAAGGTAAAGGTAAAGGTTCCCTTGCTCGAAAGCCAGTCGAATCCGACTCTAGGGTTGCGGTGCTCATCTCCGTTTCAAAGCCGAAGAGCCAGCGCTGTCCGAAGACGTTTCCGTGGTCATGTGGCCGGCATGACTAAACACCAAGGTGCATGGAACGTTGTTACCTTCCCACCGAAGTGGTACCTATTTATCTACTTGCAATTTCTTGCTTTCGAACTGCTAGGTTGGGAAGATATAGTAAGCAGTGAAGCAGTGGGAGTAAGCAGTGAAGTGGCTAAATTTGCGGATGATACGAAGTTGTTCAGGGTGGTGAAAACCAGTGAGGATTGTGAGGCACTCCAAAGGGATCTGTCAAAGTTGGGCGAGTGGGCGTCAACATGGCAAATGGGGTTCAATGTGGCCAAGTGCAAGGTGATGCACATTGGAGCCAAAAATCCTAACTATAAATACACGTTGATGGGGTCTGAACTGGCAGAGACAGATCAAGAGAGAGATCTTGGAGTTGTAGTAGATAACTCACTGAAAATGTCGAGACAGTGTGTGACTGCAATAAAGAAGGCCAATGCTATGCTGGGGATTATTAGGAAGGGTATTGTAAACAGATCAGCCAATATCATAATGCCGCTATATAAATCAATGGTGCGACCTCATCTGGAATACTGTGTGCAATTCTGGTCACCACACCTTAAAAAGGATATTATAGCTTTGGAAAAAGTGCAGAAAAGAGCAACTCGAATGATAAAAGGGTTGGAACACTTTCCCTATGAGGAACGGTTAAGGCGCTTAGGGCTCTTTAGCTTGGAGAAACGACGACTGAGGGGTGACATGATTGAGGTTTATAAGATTATGCATGGGAAAGAGCAGGTAGAGAAAGAGGTACTTTTCTCCCTTTCTCACAATACAAGAACCCGTGGGCACTCCATGAAATTGCTGAGCGGTCGGGTTAGAACGGATAAAAGGAAGTACTTCTTCACCCAAAGAGTGATTAACACTTGGAATTCACTGCCACAGGAAGTGGTGGCAGCTACAAGCATGGACGGCTTCAAAAGGGAATTAGATAAGCATATGGAGCAGAGGTCCATCAGTGGCTATTAGCCACAAGGTATAGATAGGGACTCTGGGGCAAGTGATGCTCTGTCATCTTGGTGCTTGGGGGGGGTCAACAGTGGGAGGGCTTCTAATGTCCTGGCCCCACTGGTGGACCTCCTGATGGCACTGGTATTTCTGGCCACTGTGGGATACAGAGTGTTGGACTGGATGGGCCTTTGGCCTGATCCAACATTGGCATCTCTTATGTTCTTATGTTCTTATGTTCTTACTTTTAAATCATTGCTGAGCCATAAGGTTTGCTGGGTGGTTTTGTGCCAGTCATCCTGTCTCATCCTAGACTACCCCACAAGGTTGTTGTGAGGATAAACCAAGGAGAACCATGCATACTGCCCTGAACGTCATGTTGAATGGATCAAGTAAGTGTCTGTGTGTATGCATGCACACCTACCATATAAGATAGAGGTGACTGTGGCAATTCTGGGTTCTTGTGGTATTAAAAGTACAGCTTGTACAGAGGTAGCATGGTATAGCGGCTAGAGCCTTTTGCTAGGACCTTAGAGACCCAGGTTCAAATCTTCACAGCCATGAAACTCACCAGATGGTCTTGGACCAGTTGGGTGCTGCTCAGATTTTAACCTGCCTCACAATGGCTGTTTTTAGGATCAATGGGAGCTGGCGGTTGGGGGGTGGGCAATGACAACATATGCCATCCCAAAGTCCTTGTGGAAGGACAGGATAAAAAATAATGTACGATTGGGATTTCATAAACACTGGTAGCTCCATGGAAGGCTGGTTGATTTGCCAGTTTTGTGTGACATATGTATATTCAAATTATGTGCTAGGGTTGCATTTTGTGATTTAGTTTCTTAATATAATGAGGGTGTTGGTCTCCTGAAAATCTGATGGTGACTTTGAACAGGGATTTTCTTTAGAGATTCCACTGGATTAACTTGAATTCAGGAATTCCTCTTGATTTCCATTTATGTACAGATGTTGACTGTATATTTGGTGGCATTCTGCTCTATTGTTACCCATTTCACTGTAGCGTGGTAGTACTCAGCAAAAAAAAAATCTCTATGAAAGAATCCACTGCAATGGAGGATATTGATTTATTCTTGCAGGTATCTTTTCTCCCACCTGAACGATTATTCGGCCAGCCGAGACATCATCTGGCTCTGTGGAGATCTGGCAGAGACCATGCAGAAGGTGAGGTACAGGGAGTTGTTCAGAGGTGAAGCCTGTCCTGCTGACCTCTCCACTGTGTTTCAGTGCTTTGGTTATTTGGAGGATTTTAGTTGTCCCTCTGATTTAAGAAATGGCTGTCAGTGCGCAAATCCGAGTAGACTTTCAAGGCAAGCTAAGGATCCTCTCTAAATTTGCAGGATCTCCTTCAGTGTGACAGGGTTGTGCTCAGGATGTGGAACTCTGCCACTTTCCAGTTCCAGGGTGTCAGTGAGACCTTGGGGAAAGTGAGTGGGTTTCCAGGGTATGCTGTGCATATCGTAATGTAAACACCTTTTCTATTTTTCTTCAATCCCATAGTTACCCTGGTTCGCAGAAACATATATATATCCTATTCCTAGATACATACTATTCCTTGAGGATTTTTGCATCTGCATGAGAGGACTGGTTTCAGAATTAAATATGTTTTGTTTGGGACATGTGAATGTATTAAGAAAAATAAAAGTTTCTTGACCAAAAAAAAGAGAATTAAATATGGCAATAGGCCCACCCACCTGGAGTACCAGCAAAATCCAGCCACACTCAGGGTTGTCAAGTACCCAGCATCCAAACCCTCACAATGTGATGGGGTTGGTGTAGCACTGAATAGCAGTGTTATAAGTAGGTACCTCCACATATCCTTAGGAATTGTATCATGTGTTATCTGTGGAAGCATGCAGTCACAAACACTGGCTGTGAAGGGTTGCTCTATTCACCACTCAAAGACATCTTTTTTTTTTAATGGCAACTGTCTATCAGAGGGGTGAGTTTTTTGCTTTCAGCTGAGGTGATTTAGCTGAGGGTACTGTGTGGGGGGACTGTGTTTGGGAGTGTGTGGGAGAGTTGTGAGTTGTTGCAAAGTCCCAGCTGCTTGAGAGAGGGTGAGAAAGGGTCATTGTTTGATTGTAATTGAGTGCCGTGGTGAATTTTAATAGCTGTTGGCCACGCCCTCTGCTCAGGGAGGCTTCTAATTAAGGCAGCACCTTGCCAGAGGCATGACCCAAAGGGCTCTTGGCCTGTGGCTCTTAGATTAGGGGCGCTGTAAGAAGCCCAGGAAGAGCCAGAAAGCCAGGGCCCTAGTCTCTTTGGGTTCCTAGTAAGGTAAGTAGACTTCTACAAAGAGAACCACATAAATACAAAGGGTTTTAAAAGGGGGATATATATAGCCAGAATGCCAGCAGGGGGTTGGGGGCTATCCAGTGTTTTGCATGGAGTATCACATGTATGACTGTCTGCCCACTGGACAGAAGTCTTGGGTGTGTGCCCGGTGAAAGGGGCTCCTGGTTCTCAGGGAATGAGTTTGCTGCCTTGAGGCCAAGGTGGCTGACCTGGAGAACCAGAGACAGTCAGTTAGATGCATGGAGAAGACTCTCAGGGACTTTAGATATGTCCCACTCAGAATATGGCAGCCCCACCGCTGTCAGGGAGCATGAGGGTCGAGAGGAAACAGGGCACCGTGCTGCAGATAAGGGGAATGTGCCCTCAGAAGGGACCTCTTCTTCAGCTGGTGAACAGGTATCCTTTCACACCAAGGAACCATCCCTTGGCAGGGAGGGTTCTTGGTAGTTGGTGATGCGATCCATAGGCAGGTAGACAGCTGGGTGGCGAACCCGCATACTTGACCGTAGGGTGACTTCCCTTCCTGGTGCAAAGGTAGTGGACATTATGCATGTTCCAGACAGGCTGGTAGTGCTGGGGAGGGAGCCAATGGTTGTGGTACATGTTGGCACCAACGATGTGGGGAAATGCAGTTGTGAGGTCCTGGAGGAAAAATTTAGGCTGCTAGGCAGGAATCTCAAGGCCAGGACCTCCAAGGTACCTTCTCAGAAGTGCTACCTGTTCCACATGCAGGGCCGGAGAGACAGGCACAGATCAAGAGTCTCAATGTTTGGATGAGACGATGGTGTAGGGGGGAAGGGTTCAAGTTTGTTAGGCACTAGGATGCTTTTTGGAACAAGAGGGAGCTGTACAAAAGAGACGGTCTCCACTTGTCCCGAGAAGGAACCAGGCTGCTGGCACTTAAAAACAAAAAGATAGAGCAGCTTTTAAACTGAATATTGGGGGAAAGCCGACAGGAGATGAAAAGTCTCTGGTTCAGGATGGCTCATCTCAAAGAGATGAAGGGATAGCTGTTACTTTTCTACAAGAAAATGGATTAGAATTGTCCACTGAGACTGTGGATGATGATATTAGCCTGGCAAGGTTTCGAGGCAGCAAGAGGGAGGTTGTGGGCTTAACATGCATGGGAAGCTATAGATGTTTATATACAAATGCTAGAAGTGTCCAAGGTAAAATCGGGGTATTGGAATGCTTGGTGTTGGGGAGGAAAATAGACATTGTGGGTATTTCATAAACTTGGTGGGATGAGGAAAATCAGTGGGATACAGTGATTCCTGGTTATAAATTATATCGGAAGGATAAGGGGGAAGGGTTGGAGGTGGGGTGGCTCTGTATGTCAGAGAGGGTATACAGTCCAGTAAGATTGAGAGGGTAAGAGAGTTGAATTCACTTCTGGAAATGCTATGGGTTGAAATAGTGGGCCCAAGAGGAAGCTTAACACTGGGAGTTTATCGCCCACCAGATCAAAAGACAGAGGAGGATTATAAAATGATTAATGAATTAAAGAGAGCAGCTAGACTAAATAACTGTGTTGTAATAGGTGATTTTAACTACCCACACATTGACTGGGTCAATATGTGTTCAATTAGGGAAAAAGAGATTGAGTTTCTAGACATTCTCACATTCTAGACACAGAACCTACCAAGGGAGAGGCGATCCTGGATTTGGTCCTAAGTAACACCCAAGACCTGGTGAGAGATGTAAAAGTGATTGCACCACTTGGGAATAGTGACCATAATGTTATTGAGTTTAACATTTGTATAAATAGGGAGTTGCCCAAAAAGACTGAAACAACCACTTTTAATTTTAAAAGGGGTAAATTCTCTGATATAAGGGGACATGTGAGGAGGAAACTGACAGGAAAAGTAGAAAGGGTAAAAACCATTGAGGAAGCTTGAAGACTATTTAAAATTACAATCGTAGCAGCTCAGGAAAAATATATACCACAGGTTAGGAAAGGCACAAATAGGTATAGAAAAAAGCCTGCATGGTTAATAAACAAAGTAATGGAAGTTGTAAAGGGTAAGAAGGATTCCTTTAAGCAGTGGAAAGCTAGTCTCTGTAAGGTTGATAAAAGGGAACACTGACTGTGGCAAATAAAATGCAAGTCTATGATCAGGCAGGCAAAAAGGGAATATGAGGAGCATATAGCAAAAAACATAAAGGCCAACAATAAAACTTTCTTCAAATACATTAGAAGCAGGAAACCAGCCAGGGAGGCAGTAGGGCCCTTGGATGACCAAGGGGTAAAAGGAGTAGTGAAGGATGATAGGGAAATTGCTGAGAAGCTGAATGCATTTTTTGCCTCTGTCTTCACTGTGGAAGATGAGAAGTGCTTGCCCACTCCAGAACCACTGATTTCGGCAGGGGTGTTGAAAGACCTGAGTCAGATTGAGGTGACGAGAGAGGAGGTCCTATGACTGATACACAACTTAAAAACTGATAAATCGCTAAGCCCAGATGGCATACATCCAAGAGTTCTGAAAGAACTCGGATGTGAACTTATGGATCTCCTGACAAAAATATGTAATCTTTCATTAAAATCTGCTTCCATTCCTGAGGACTGGAAGGTAGCTGATGTCACTCCCATCTTTAAAAAAGGTTCCAGAGGGGATCTGGGAAATTACAGGCCAGTTAGTCTGATGTTGATCTGAGTAAGTTGGTGGAAACTGTTATTAAGGAAAGAATTAGTATCCAGAAAGCTTTTGATAAAGTTCCTCATCAAAGGCTCTTAAGTATGCTCAATAGTCATGGGATAAAAAGACAAGTCCTTTTGTGGATCAACAACTGGCTAATTAATAGGAAACAGAGAGTGAGTATAAATGGGCAATTTTCTCAGTGGAGGGTGGTAAGTAGTGGGGTACCACAGGGATCAGTACTCGGTCCGATGCTTTTTAACTTGTTTATTAACAATTTGGAGTTGGGAGTAAGCAGTGAAGTGGCTAAATCTGCAGATAACACGAAGTTGTTCAGGGTGGTGAGAACCAGGGAGGATTGTGAGGCACTCCAAAGGGATCTGTTGAGGATGGGTGAGTGGGCGTCAACGTGGCAAATGGGGTTCAATGTGGCCAAGTGCAAACTGATGCAAATTTGAGCCAAAAATACTAACTATAAATACACGTTGATGGGGTCCAAACTGGCAGAGACTGACCAAGAGAGAGATCTGGAGTCATAGTAGATAACTCACTGAAAATGTGGAGACAGTGTGCAAGTGCAATAAAAAAAGGCCAATGCTATGCTGGGGATTATTAGGAAGGGAATTGAAAACAAATCAGCCAGTATCATAATGCCCCTGTATAAATCAATGGTACGACCTCATTTGGAGTACTGTGTACAGTTCTGGTCACCACACCTCAAAAAGGATATTGTAGCATTGGGAAAAGTGCATAAAAGAGCAACTAGAATTATAAAAGGGTTGGAACACTTTCCCTATGAGGAAAGGTTAAAGCGCTTGGGGCTCTTTAGCTTGGAGAAACGACGGCAGAGGGGTGACATGATTGAGGTTTATAAGATTATGCATGGGATGCAGCAGGTAGAGATAGAAGACTTTTCTCCCTTTCTCACAATACAAGAACTCGCGGGCACTCAATGAAATTGCTGAGCAGTTGAGTTAGAACAGATAAAAGGAAGTACTTCTTCACCCAAAGAGTGATTAACACATGGAATTCACTGCCACAGGAGGTGGTACCGGCTACAAGCATGGACAGCTTCAAGCGGGAATTAGATAAGCATATGGAGCAGAGGTCCATCAGTGGCTATTAGCCACAAGGTATAGATAGGAACTCTCAGTCTGGGGCAAGTGGTGCTCTGTATCCTTGGTGCTTTGGGGGGGGGGCGGGGGGAAACAGTGGGAGGGCGTCTAGTGTCCTGGCCCCACTGCTGGACCTCCTGATGGCACCTGATATTTTTGGCCACTGTGTGACAGAGTGTTGGACTGGATGGGTCATTGGCTTGATCCAGCATTGGCTTCTCTTATGTTCTTAGCCTTAACATGAAATGTGGTTAGGAGGCACTTCCTATCTGCAATCTATTACTGTAATATTTACCATGAGCAGGCAAGCATAGAGATCTCAAACCATTTTCAATCATTGTAGTTCTGGTTGTCTGACCTCGCACACTGGGAGAGCAAGGTACACATGATCCTCTCAGTACATACGGACACCTTTTTGTGTGACTAGGGCAACACATGTATCTTTCCAACTTTCGTATGCACGAACACGTGCTTACAATGCTGGTGTTTCCTATCATGTACATCAAAGCAGGAAAACATATGCATTGATCAGGTCACACAAAATAGCAACCACATATGTTGAGACCATTTGCATACTGTGCTCTTTCAGTGAGTGAAACAGAAGTGCCAAAGCACTTCAGAAGATACATGAAGTTTGCTGAGTTCCCTGAGATTTCCACCTGCTGCTCTGAGAATGCTCCCTCAGCCGAGTGTCTCGGGGTCTGGACACCTGGTTACCCATTTCGTATCTGTGCCGTTGCCCCATGTTGATTGACAGAAGTTGAGAGATCAGATTCTGAACTCAAATGAACTGAGGGAAATGGCAGCTGACCAGGGTGGGAGGGGAAGGAATGAGAAGAGGGAGGTAAACAGAAATGAGAAGGGAGAGTGAGCCAGATTTCTCTTATAGAAAGAATCCTGTGAGTCACTCTTCGGGGTCAGGGCTGAGTGGGTAGGGTTTGGGGGGAATCTCCATTTTAAATCAGACGCAGCTCGGCAAAAGGAAGGACAGAATCAGTGAGTCTGCTCAGATAATCCCCCCCTAGGGTTGTCAGTTGCCCCTGGGTGTGTTCTCTCTCTCTCTCTCTCTCTCTCTCTCCCTCTCCCCCCCTCTCCCCCCCCGGTTCTCCAGGGCTGGAATGTGTGAGATAATAATCCTGGTAAACCATCTGAGGGAATGCAGGGAAAATAATGTTGGGGGTCACAGTAGGAAGAAAAAAGCCAGCTTAAGTGTTTCGTGTTGCAGAAGTGGCAGAGAGTGACACGTCTGTCTTTCCAAAGGAGCATTGGTTTTTTTAGCTGGATAGCATAGTGGCTAAAGGAGTGGGCTGTGAAGCAACTGATTCATCTCAGTTACAAGGTTACTAGGTGGCCTGAGGCAGACAGCATTCAGCTCCAGCCCCCCCCCCCCCCGGGCAAGACAGGGATGATGATATACTGGCCTACCTTGCAGAACTGTTATAAGGTTTGTTATATCCTATTCAGTTGTCTTGTAAATTCCTTCAAATAGCAAAAGCAGAGTTATTCTTGACCATTAGTACAAGCAGAGGTGTTATTGGTATGAAGCATAGTGGGTTGGATCTGGATTAAATGTTCCAGGGGCAGAATACAAGTTTCCAAACTACCCCTCTCACTGTAGCCCACTGATCTCCATGAAATTATGCTTTTGGGAAATAAGGGCCCCATGGAATGGTGTGGGGCTGCAGTGGAAAGGGGGAATTGATGGGAAATGCCTATTTTGTCTGAATCCAGCCTTTCGTCTTTCATCTTAGCAAGAGTCTGCCTTGTGCTACTGTGTTCCTTCCCACCAACACCTTTGCTCCGAAATAAATCCAGGTCCTTGGCTGAGAGGAGAAGAGCAGTAATCTGCAGAACACGGAAGGGCAACCTGTTCCTGCAAGATGCTCCATAGCAAGCAGAGCTTATCTTTCTTCTATAGGCATACTTACAGCGCCATCCTAAATCAGTGGGCTTAGAAGGGTGTAACTTTGTTTAGGATTGCACTGTTGCTTTATTTCCCTAAACATTTATTCCCTGCTTTCCTCCCCAAGAAGACCCAAAGATCTTACAACAATAGAAAATATACATGTAATTTAAAGAAACAGCCATAGGTTGTTCCAGTAGAAAAGTCGGCTATGAGCTGTTATGTTCTCCTGCCAGTCAGTCTCTCCTAGAATGGGAAAGATGTCTAGGGAAGGACTTTGAAGAACAGTTTCTCTGTCTCCTCTGGCTCTTCATTTTAAGGTTTAATACCATCCCCTGGAGATTTGACAAAGGTGGCGAAACCTTGGGCTCACACCCTGAGGTCTTTCAGTCCTCCTCAGTGTTTGGGTCAAACAGGTTGGCATGCTGGATCATTACATTTTGTGGGAAATGTGGTTGTTTTGCTAACAATGATTCTGGGAGGGTGTGAGGCCTTTCCTCATAAGGGGGGGGGGTGTCTGTGGCTCAGTGGCAGAGTACCTGCTTTGCGTACAGAATGTCTCAGGTTCGATCCCTTGCATCTCCAGTTTAAAAGGATCAGGAAGTAGGTGATGGGGAAGACCTGTGCCTGAGGCCCTGAAGAGCCACGGCAAGTCAGAGTAGACAGTACTGACTCTGATGGACTGATTCAGCATAAGGCAGCTTTATATGTACAAGGAGGCTCAAGTACAATGTAAATGGCTGCAAAGTTTTATAACTCTGGGGCAATGTTCCCTCTAAGCTGTGGAGTCTTGTGAGCAAAAATTCTACTTTGTGAGCTACTGGCATTAAAGTTGTGAATGAGTGATTTGGCTACTGCATAAATTAGTTTGCTCTGGAGCCGTCCTTCCTTGGCTATGACAAAAATGTGTGAGCTGGAGGCTAAAGAAATACGGTCTGAGCTAGCTCACACTAACTCAGCGTAGAGGGAACACTGCTCTGGGGCTGCCAAAGGATCATCCCACTTACAGTCAGTCAGCTTTGTTGTCCTTATTCTTGCAGGACTGCACAGTCTCTGAAAGAGAAGACCGGATATTACTGATAGTAAGTATTCTGTGGATTTTGTGCAGAGGTAGGAAGAGCTTAGTTAGGGTGGAACACACATAGCGTCCCTTGAGCTCTTCTTCTGCCATTTTTGGTAGAAATCCCTTCTTCCTATCTTGGGAGTTCATAGGCATGTACATGTCAAGAATTTAAACTAAATCGTACTGAATCTTCCCAGGTGTTTCTTAACAGTTTCTTCAGCGTCCGTTTTAATTTTCGGCAGCTTCACCATGGAAATAAACAAGAACCTGGGTGCACGCCAAAGACACCCTTTAATTGTGGACTAGAGACTACTTCATCAGACATATGAAGTTGATCCTGAATTGGCAGATATATGGTTATGGAGAGAAAGCAACATAAACAGCAAGAATTAAAGGGCCGTCCAATAGGAAGCTGCAGAATCTGTCATTATGATGTTAAATTGGGATGTTGTCAAAACAATTCCAGTTGCTGTTTTTAATAGCAGACACTGGTGAAATGCACAGTGCCATCCTAAGCAGAGTTACACCCTTCTAAACCCATGAACTTCAATGGATTTGGAAGAGTAAAGCTTTTAGGATTGCATTGACAACCCCACCTTTTGCTAATATAATTATTGCTTAACACTGGAATGCCTGGTAATTATTTGAGCCTTGGGGAATGCATATCTCTTGACGAATTCTGTTCTCCAGTCTCCCTTTGAAGTTCTTTTGTTGAAAAACGGTGACTGCTAATTTAAAAAACTGGCCAATACAGCAGAGAGTCAGTCTTATAAATGTCAAAATCCTGTTCCACATGTCTTGCCTCCCTTAACCCTTTGTGTAGCCTTGTTCATGAGAGTCATCTCTGAATCCGTAAAGAACAGTCTTAATCTCTTTGTATCCTACAGGGCAAGCACATATCGGGGATCTGTGAGCATATCTTGAGCTACAGTCCAGCCGACCTTCTGAATCAAACTGCCGTCTTGGAGACGGTGACACTTGTACAAGCAGGGCCAGAAGACAGTTTGGTGAGTCTGGCTGTCTTGACAGGGTCATGTCCAGATACCAAGCCTACCGATCCACCCCTGGCATGCAGCAGCTGTCTGTGTGCTAGGGTATTGTAGTTGCTGGAGTCTTGGCCTATGCTTGGGGAGACCTGGGTCCAGATCCCCAGAAGGAGTGCATAGGGTGACCTTGAGCCAGTTGTTTTCTCATCCTAAGGAGCCATGCAGGGTGATTATGGACAAGGTACATAGCTTGGGCTCCCGGGAGGGAGAGTGGGATTATATAGATATGTGGAGAAAGAAATGCTAATGCAACACAATTGTAGGACAACTAAGGGGGAACATGATAGAAGTTTATAAAGTTATGCACAGGGCAGAGACAGTAGAAAAAGATAACTTTTTCTCTCTCTTCCCAAATACTAGCTCTTGAGGGCATCCAGTGAAGATGATGGGAAGTAGATTCAGGATGGACAAAAGAAAATAGTACTTTACTCAACGAGCAATTAAAATTTGGAATTTGCTGTCAGAGGATGTAGTGATGGCCACAGGCACAGACAGCTTTAAAAGGGGATTAGACAGATCCATGAAGGACAGGTCTATCAGTGGATACTATCCATGGTGACTAAAAGGAACCTCCACATGTAGAGACATTAAACATCTGAATCCCAGTGCCAGGAGGCAACATGAGAGGAAGACCTCATCCTCTATGTCCTGGTGTTGCTGGCCCTCCAGAGGAACTGGTTGGCTACTATGTGAGACAGGATGCTCATCTGATTCAGCAGGGATCTTCTTATGTTCTTAATATGATGATGATATTCAACATGCAACACACTTATTTTAGTAGGAACCCCGCTGTGAGGTAGGGCTGTATAAACTGAGTGGGGGACAATGGCTTCTCTAAATATTGTAGGCTCAGCTGAGATTTGAAGTAGGAACATTTCTTACTGTTAGTCAATAGGCAGCCTCAGGCAAATCTATTTGTATTCAGCGTTAGTCCCCTATCCACAGAATAGGGATAATAGTAATTATAAAACATTCAAATGAGTTTATGACAGAGCCAAGATCTGAACCAGGGACTTCTTGGTCTGCAGCCCATTCTCTTAACAATTATGTTAATCTTAAACTGTGTGTACTGGCTGAATAATTCTGTAATTTATTCCACTGGCGCAGTCCGGAAGCCACCTTGCTGAATGCCAGATTCGAAGTTCTAGTCTTTCTAATACAGAGCCTGCCGACTTCGGCTGTGTCACGTGTTGATAGCTGTCTCTCCTAAATCTTCTCTCCTCAGGGCATTGAGATCAAATCCTCTCCCTCCTGTCTCCATTTCATATCAGGGACTGCTCCAGAGGTGAGTCAGGAAAGGGGCTAATGAGGTACGGGCTTATTTCTGGCTTTGGCTTTTCCAGTCAGACATACTCTCTTGGTGAGGAAGGTAATATTAACTCATGTCTTAAAATAGACCCTTCCCTCTCCCCCTTTCCCTGCCCCCATGACTTCAGGTCTCCAAAATGACCTTGTGAGGGAGGGAGTTGATGTTTCTTCCTCAAAGTGTACCTAACCCACTCAAATTCCCCTCTTCCCTAGTATGCCCACCAGGGACTCTGCATCACACTAAGCTCTGCCAGAACATTTTCAAGTTCCTCTGCACACTTGGTTCCCTTCTCATTCCCTCACATAGGTTACGGAGCTGGAAATTACTGAAAAGGTCAGAGCTTGAAGTTAATAGTTAATCTCCCTCTCCAGCACCCCCTCCCTGTTCCCTAGTCTTGACTTTCACTCTCCTGAAAAAGAGTGCCCACCTTTCTTCCTTCCAGCAAGGAAAGTCTTGATTTTGATGTTGTTTGACGTTTTCTTCTCTTCTCACCCTCCTTTCCAGTCCCCAGTCGAGCACTACAACAGGGTCCTCCCGGGGGATGAGATAGTCCAAGTCAATGACCAGGTGGTGGTAAGTCTGGGTCTCTTTCTTACTTGGGTTTGATGGCTCATGCATCAGGCAGGATGAATTGCTGTGCCAAATAAGTTGTAAAATGATCTCTTCTGGGCTGAAATTGGGAGTTCCTTTTGCACAAGGCTAACTCCCCACAGCTCGCACTTTGGTCGCTGGGATTTCTGTGTCCAAGGGAGGAGTTCACAGTTTTCAGTGAACACACATATAATCCATTTACAGAATCTGCTTGCCTTTTCTTTATAAACTAACAATGAATTAAGGAAACAGATGAATAAATATAAATCATGTATGGTTTAACATCACATAAGACTCCAAATATTTCTCAAACATACACCAGTATTCAATACATGAAATACATGAACTGCAATAATAGGCTGGAGATGTAAAGCAATATCTAACATTTACTAGTGGACACTCCCAAAAGAAATACTTCACAGATTCTAAGTTCACAATTTCAATGGATTGAAGAACATGATCTTCAAATGTCCATAAAGCAAGTACATGAACAGTATAAAGTATGTTGCAAACAGCAAGTAGATCCAGCCCTCAAGACTTGAGACATACAACAAGAAACAGGCTGCAGTCAACTCATCCTCCAGATTATTCAATGAGTTTTTGATGCCTCCATCAGGACTTTCCTTTGTCTCACTCCTTCCCCAAGAGGTGTCACTCCCTGCCGCACATCAACCCTAAATTGTCCAACCATCGCTTCTTTTGTCCTATCCATCCAAGGTATTGTTTTTGTCCTATACATTTCCTGGGAACCAGTGACCACCCGGCTCTTGTCCCAGGTCACAAATTGGCTACTTAAGGCAAACTCTCTGCGAATGCAGTTACCTATCTCACCCCCACCCCACCTTTCAGGTTCCATCCCTGATCAGTTTGGGACCACTCCATGCGTGTCACCGGATGGCTTACGATCCATTCCCTCTTGCTTTTTTTCTTCCCTTTTCACTGTAAGGTCTACTCATCTCGCCAGATAGGTAACCTATCTCCCACCAACGGTATTCCTGCTAATGTGAAAGTCACTGTCTTTTCCTGCCTAATTTACTAGTCCTGTACTGAGAGTGTGCGTGTGTTTGCTAATCATTGTTGTATGATTGGGAATTCTTAAGTAAAAGACCAATTATCACAGCAACCTGGTCTCCTCGTCTATCCACGTGCTCTGGGAATTCTGACTCTGGTATACATAGGTTATGTTCTTATGCTATATGCCAGTTGCTCCCTTAGGGTTGTGCTCCAGCCTTGAAGCAGCAGGCCAGAAAAGCTGTAACCTGTGCAGGCCCTGCATATCATTGCCTCCAGAAAGCCAATTTCTGTTGATCATGCAGGTGGGTTGGACTCGGATGAATCTGGTGAAGAAGCTGCTCGAAACACCAAGTCGGGTGACTTTGGTGCTGAAGAAAATCCCACTAAGTCTTTCCATTCCCAGCTACCCTGGCTCTCCTCAGCAGCAGGTAAGCCAGCTCTGCAATCTTTCCAGTTTTCTCCTGTTCTTTTTCCGTGGATCTCAGAGTAGTGAATGTGGCTTCCACCCTCCCATTTTGTGCTCACAAAAACCCTCTTTAGATTGAGAGGCCATGATGGACCCGAATTCACCCAGTGAACTTTGCAGCAGAATTGGAATTTGAACACACATTTTCCATGTCTAACCACAGTTTGAGGGCCTCTTTTACAGAGGAAGGCAGAAAAGATGCTTGTGTTTGGACTCCAGCGATTCTGTATTGGACAAGCCCCACATGCGGGAGCCAGGCTATGGCCTTCTGCTGTGGAAAACTTGTGGGGATTTGATGCGGCTTTGTAGGTATAGGCTCCTATTAGATGAAATGCTCATTATGCTGAAAGAAACAAATCTGGGGATATGCTTATTCAAGGATGCCTTCCAGCTGCCCTGACCTGGATAGCCCAGGCAAGCCCAGTCTCATCAGATCTCAGAAGCTAAGCAACTGTGACGAGGGCCAGGGCCTTCTCTGTGGCGACCCCGTACTGGTGGAATGAGCTCCCAGATGACCTTTTACAGTTCCACAGGGCCTGTAAAACGGAGCTCTTCCACCAGGCTTTTGATTAGGGTGCCGCCTCCTAATGTTATGGCCCTGGACCCAACATCAGCACCGATTTAGAAGAAGAAGAGATTGGATTTATACCCCGCCCTTCACTACCCAAAGGTGTCTCAGAGCGGCTTACAAACTCCTTTCCCTGCCCCTCCCCACAAGAGACACCCTGTGAGGTAGGTGGGGCTGAGAGAGCTCTTGACAGAAACTGCTCTTTTCCCAAGAACAGCTCTTATCAGGACTACGGCTTGCCCAAGGTCATCCAGCCAGGTGCAAGTGGAGGAGTGGGGAATCAAACCCGGTTCTCCCAGGTTAGAGTCTGTGCACTTAACCACTACCAGTGTTCCCTCTAAGCTGAGTTAGCTCACAGTTTTTTAGCCTCCAGCTCACAGATTTTTGTCTTATCTCAGGGAGGAGGGCTCCAGAGAAAACTAATTGATGCAGTAGCCAAATCGCCTGCTCACAACTTTAATGCCAGTAGCTCACAAAGTAGAATTTTTGCTCACAGAACTCCATAGCTTAGAGGGAACATTGACCACTGCACCAAATTTAATATACAACAGCCTGGCGGGAGCCCAGACTGTGGTGGTGGCTGACTGCCTGGATGCTGAGAGCATACCACCATCACTTTTTAGTACTTATTGACATCTATATTACTGGCACCTATGGTTTTATATGTTGTGGTTTTACTTATTTAAATACTGTGTTTTAACTCATTTGTTGTTTTTCTTTTATATATAAATAACAAGCATACAATGGCATGACATTTAATAAATGATTAAAAACCCAGGCAGAGCATAAAAATTGCATACAACATTCGCAGCTTAAAGGGAGCCTTGTAAAACATGTCTTGGGCTATAGAAGTAGACTGGGAAAAACAACTTTAAAAGATCAATGCCTTAATTAAAAGCCTAAATTTAAATTTTTTTGGCTTGCCACCTAACAGAGAGTAGGATAGCATTCTGCAGATGAGGGGCCAGCTCTGAAGAAGCCCTGTCTCTGGTTCCCCAGCACCTCTGAAGGCTGGGGAGGGGGGGGTACAGAGAACAGAACTTGAGAGGAGGATCTTAACTGGACGACTGGGCAATGTGGGAGGAGGCAGTCCTTCTAGGGCTCTGGTTTTAGAACCTGCCTAATCCGCTAGTCTCATTTTTATTTCTCTGCTCCACACCCCCCACACCCCCAATCACTTCAAGAGCTCAGAATGGTATGCAAAGGAATATCCCACTTCATCCTCACAACTACCCTGTGAGGTTGATTCAGGGTGATTCCGCACTAGACCTTAAATCCTGCTTTGACCCTGTCCCCAAACTTACATTCTACACTACACTCAGGTTTACCCCTGTAATTATCTCAGGGTATTTTTACATTCTACACTACACTCGAGTTCACCCTGGTTTTGCCCCACACTTGTCCCAGGATAAACAGATGCTGTTATAACCAGGGAGAAATGCAAAGTATTGTGTTGCGAGTTGAACTCTGATAAAACCAGGGATGAGATCCAAGTGCGGAAAGGACCTCAGTGAGTTATGTGGCCTTGTTGCATTTGCCCACAGAAATATTTTATACCAGCATGATGAGGTGCTCACTGGATGCAGGCACATTCCTCTTTATAATGCACAAGACTTTGCTTCTTCTTTTTTTGTTAAGGGGAGAGCTACATCTGAAGCATTTGTGTGTGGTTTACAGCATATTGCAAAATTGCCTTTTACTTCCTTTTCTCCAATTTTTTCCTCATTAAACAGTAATTGGTCTTCTACTTCCAAGCCTGGTCATACTGGGTTGGCCACCTCAAGCAGCAAATTCTGTAGCTGGGGGGGGGGGCTGGTTAGGCAGATCATCTAGTTTTTCTTAGTGAGTAGCGCATCAGAATAGGATCTGGCAGACCCAGATTTGAATCCATGCTCTGCTATGGAGACTTGAATCTTGCCATGGAATCTTGGGTCAGTCATATACAGGTAGCCTAACCTACTACCCAAGGTTGTTGTGAAGATAAAATGGAGAAGGAGAATGTTGTAAGCCAGTTTGGGTCCCCATTGGGAAGAAAAATGGGAAATAAACAAAGTAAAGCAATAAATTTGTGTGTCCCAGAGACTAATCTTCAGATCCACTGGTGATCTCATCTTCAGATCCAGAAACTCTTCACATCCACTAATCTCACTTTGCCACTCCCTTGCTTTCAGGACTCTTCCCCTTCAGTTTCACTTTTGACTCAATTGAAAGCTGATGGCATCATGTTTATGTTGCTATGACAGCCCCGCCCACTTCCCTCCCTCAGAGGCAAGGTTTTCCCTCTCTCTCTTTTTCTCTTTACTGACTGAGCTGCCCTTGTAATGTGTTTTCTTTGCTGAAGAATTCTGGCTGTCCCACCCTGTCACAGTACGATGCTTTGGCTGTTGGCTCAGCCCAGGAACATGAGGGAAGGATCAGGAGCCCACTTTAACTGAAACAACTTAAATGGCATTCGAGGCATTTTGAAATTCAAAAATAACAAAATATTTTATTTAGCATAGAGAGGAAAGGTCAGGTGAAATCAGGGGTTGAAAATCAGTACATGTGCAGACTTTAGTTCTTATGGTTCCAGCTAATGAGAGTTTCTTAAGCTTTTCACAGTGACTTAAGTCTTTATGTTGATAGGCTTTTGTTCCGTGGTTTCCACCAAACTCTCCAGTACACTTTCTATGAGTATCCTCTGACTCTTTTGGTTTCCAGAAGGCTGGTACTACTCTTTCCTGTACCCAAACCCCTTCTCTTGAGACACCAGTACTTGTCTTGAGTTTTTAACTAACTCTTTAAGGTTTCTATGGGTAGTTTCTAACCAGACCAGACCAGAGTTCTCTGCACGCTTCAGAGCTAACTCCCTGTTTAACTGAATAGTGAAATTCTCCTCTCGCTAGAAGATCCATCCCTTTTCTTTGGTCTGATTGGGATCTCCGTCTGACTATCCACCCCTCCTTGCCAACTTCCCCAGTTCTCCCGTCTGTGTTAAACTGCTCTCAGTCAGTGCTGAATTCTGAAATTGTCAGTACTCCGTTCTTCTCAGCTAGGACTGAAATCAGACTGAATTCTCCTCAGCATCCAGTTCAGAAGTCTTTCTCTGCTCAGCTGATGCTGACTAATCAGATCTCTTGGAACAGCCTGTCACTCAAGGCTCTCTGGTTCTGTGAGAAATTAACCCTTCATAGTCTGTTTACACAGCACTTGTAAGCTTTTAAAAGTGCAGTCCGTCACAGTTGCATGAATTGGCCCACTGCCACTTACCTGTGAAGTAATGGACACTCTGGTTTTCTATTTGCTTTGCAGCCAGAAGACCGCTTCTCAGATGCTGCAGAATCCCTAAGCTCAAGGAGTGACGAGTCTCCAACCAGTTCTACTTCCCTTTCTTCCAGGTGGGCAGCCCCTGTGCTTGCTGGCTTTTCTGCTTACAGACTCCTGGGGGTGGCAATGTTTAAGGTCTTTGCTATGGGGAATTTTATGTTCTGATCCTTAGTAAAAAGTTGTAATTGGAGGGATAGTGCAGGGTTGCAACTACAACTTCGTTTTGATCAGGACTGGCATCCAGGCAGAATCAGGTTGGTTGTTGGTTGGCTGGGGCATTCCCCAGGGAAAGGAGAAGGGTCAGTTCCAACATAGCATCTTATATTGGGGATAGGAGGTGGAACTGAACATTTACAATGTGGTTTTGTTATACTTTTTACTGTCTTCTGGGGCTGGGGCTGCAGTTTTAAGGGGAAACTGATATGGGGAAGGGGACCTTTTTATATATAAATTTATTTATAATTTTTCAAAACAATCGGTACATTCCTTTGGTTACAATAATTTTTTTTTAGTCTAATCACCCAGCTTATTTTCTATCCAGTTATAAATTCTTAACCATCGTTTTAAATATAGTTCTTCATCATTCCTTAATAAAACAACATTTAATTTGTCCATTTCCGCTAATTCCAACAATTTTTGGACTATCTCCTCTCTTGAAGGGGTTTTCTCCATTTTCCAACATTTAGCCAATAAAATTCTAGCTGACATTAAAATTTAAGTCACCATATACAGATCATTTTGTTTATAACCATCCAGGATCATGTTCAACAAAAAGATTTCTGGTGTTAAGGCTAAATTGATATTCAGTATTTCTTGTATAATCTTATATATTTTAAGCCAGAAAGTTTGGATTTTCCCGCATCTCCACCACATATGAAAAAATGTTCCTACATTAGTTTTACATTTCCAACACCTATTGTTAACAGTTGAATAACACTTAGCTATTTTATCAGGTGACCAGTGCTATTTGTGAAACATTTTATAAATATTTTCTTTATATGTTGGGAAGGGGACCTTTTTAATCTTTGCATTTCCTGCTGCGTTCCATCCAAAAATTGCTGCCTTCCCCTGCAGCTTTTAGCTTACAGAGTAAAACTTGACAAGTTATTCGGCCCTAAGATTTCCCTTCCCCTTGAGCACAAATTCTTTGATCAAGATTCTCTGTGTTTAATTTATTGGTCTTTTTTTAAATTCCAGGCACATATATAAGATTCTCAATATTCATTGCAATGGTTATCATAAAATAGAGTGCCATCCTAGTTGCTCTGGCTAGACAACTGCTTATGGCAGGCAGTCTTGAAGTTTGTTGTACTCGTTGTGAACTACCACACTAGAAAAACAACAGCAAAGACCCTAAGGCCTCCACTTTGGAAGGCATTATAACCAGTGTTCCCTCTAAGCTGAGTTAGTGTGAGCTAGCTCACAATTTTTTAGCCTCCAGCTCACACATTTTTGTCTTCGCTCAGGAAGGAGGGCTCCAGAGGAAACTGATTTATGTAGCCAAATGGCTCGCTCACAACTTTAATGCCAGTAGCTCACAAAGTAGAATTTTTGCTCACAGGACTCCACAGCTTAGAGGGAACATTGATTATAACTGATATTTGGCTCCTCCTACATTCCGCTGCAGCTGTACCAAATGCTACAGCCTGAGAGAGTTTTGTGCAACTAAATTTCAGGACTGTCATTTCATCAGCAGCATGTATCAGAATACCTAAATGCCTATGGGAAGCTGCTGCTGATGTCATGATCTGCTCATACTTTCAGTGGGAGCGAAACTGCAAAGGATGGTGTTGGAACTTGCCCAGAGATGGGACTTCCTCTCTGGCTCATTAAGAAAAGCAGTATCTCTTGGAAAAATCAGTGACCTCTTGCTCAAACGAGAGAGTAGTCCCACTGAGGTTTCCCAAGAGCAACCTTTTTCTCGATAAGAAAATCCAGAATTCTTTCTTCCTGTACGTAGCTATTTTTTTTAAAAAAAATTTTTTGAAAAGAGGTAGAGTAGAAGCTGTAATAGAATTACTTTCCTGATCGGATGGCTCGGGAGTGTTCAAGAGGTCAGCTGGTGATCCAGCATCTTTCAGGGTGTGGCACAAACTGGAGAAGGGTAAAATTGCAGCTAAGCTTGGTCACAGCATATCTAGAAGGCATCTGCTGTCTGAATTGGTACCGATTCACTGGGCTGATGTGCCGAACATCTGGAAAATGGAATTCTGGGGAACAACTAACAGCTTCCAACAAAAATAACAAGTTGAAGGTTGAAGGTTTCTTTTTTTCCCCTCTCCCCACACCCCAGAAGCATGGCTGCTGAGCTGGAAGAGAGGGATTTGGCATTAGACATCCCAGCTGCAGAAGAGAAACAGGACGGAATGGCTTCGAGTCACGTAACTGAAGAGGAGCTCCCTGGTACAGGTAAGGGCTTAGGAGCTGAGTTTCTCCAGTGGAGAACAGCAAGTCATTGCAGTATGTCGGGCACGACTCTGCTGTTGTCCTAGTTCTGGCAGGGCATGGAAGACTTTTTGCTGACCATTATTATGAAATGGTTTGCAGCTGTCTGACTTGGGTGTGGCTTCTCACCTGCCAGTGTTCACATACAGAGATGGGTGCTGAAAACTCTGTGCACATAGGCTGAATTCAGATCTCCCACTCAAACAAGGTTTATAAATTGTGGCTTGTTCACACCCCTTTTTTTAATGTTGAAACAGGAACAGTGTGACAAACTGGAGTCTGGTACGGGACCCCAAATCAGGTTTGCAAACTGGGGTCTTTGGCAGATTGTTAATCATTTGTATTCATTGTGAACTCTTGAGATGTCTGTATATGCAAACCACGGTTTGATGATTAGCACCGCCCTCTGTGATGTCCTGGCCACAGTGACAGTGCTGTAGAAAGATGGCCTTGTAGGTGGCAGGAATCAGACAAACTGAATGTGATGCACTGCTGGGATTAGTTACTTAGGTCTAATATATCAACCAGCATTTATAGCCTAAGCTGTTGTTTGGTGTAGTGGTTAAGTGTGCGGACTCTAATCTGGGAGAACCGGGTTTGATTCCCCACTCCTCCACTTGCACCTGCTGATGTGACCTTGGGTCAGTCACAAGCTCTGGCACAGCTGTCCTTGAAAAAGAGCAGTTTGTGTCAGAGTTCTCTCAGCCCCACCCACCTCACAGGGTGTCTGTTGTGGGGAGGGGAAGGGAAAGGAGTTTGTAAGCCGCTCTGAGACTCCAAGTGAAGGGCGGGGTATAAATCCAATCTCTTCTTCTTCTTAAACACACTATAGTTTATTGTGATATTTGAAAGCAGCCGTACACAGCACAGTTCGTTTCAGCTCCTTGCATGCTTTATGCATTCACACTTCGGGCACACTGTTAAAGCCAGATGTTTTTTCAGTACCAATTGATTGTTTTTGTGTTTTGACTGATTGAATGCTGATTTCAACCCCACACCCCTCAGGAGCATCCATTGATCCTGCACTGGAAGACCAGAATCTTGGCGCAGACTCCAAGGAATACAACATACCCCCAGATGCTGCCACTCCTACCAAACCCAGTACCCTGGACCTTGGATCTCTGGACTCTGCCAGCCCTGGGAATGGATTTATCAGAGGAAGTCCAGGTCTGGGATCAGCTGGTTCTTCCAGAGAGGTGAGAGCTGAAGAATTACATTAAGATCTACCATGTTACTTTCACCTAAGGATCCAATATATTTATTTGTTTATTTAAAACGTATATTAGTTGCCTTTCTACCTTGTGGAACTCAAAGCAGCTAACAATGTAAATAAAACAACAGTTATATTAAAAAAATAAAACTACAGTTTAAAATCATGATGAGGAGTGTTACTAAACAAAAAATTAAATGAGTCAAATGCAGACTTTAGTCAAATGCAGTCTTAATACTGTCTTCAACTGCCCTGTAAAGATCGAAAGCAAAGGGGGCAAGGCGCACCTCCTTGGGGAGGTTGTTGCAAATTTGTGGGTCTGCCACTGAAAAGGCCCTCTCTATTTTTTGCCATCAGGTTAAGCTGACCTCTGGTGACCCATAGTGGGGCTTGAAGGCAAGGGACGTTCAGAGGTGGTTTGCCATTGGCTGCCTCTGCATCACAACCCTGGTATTCCTTGGAGGTCTCCCATCTAAATACAGTGACTGGAAAAAAGCCCACAGGAAAAAAAAAACCCACGGGGAAAAAAACCCACTGTCATAAATGCTCACAGGAAAAAAGCCCACGTGGAAAAATGCCCACGCGGAAAAAAGCTCATATACATAAAAGCCCACACGGACATGGAAAAAAAACCACAAGGAAAAATACCATGTAAAGCGCCATAGATATTTATAATTGTGGATAACCATTAATTTCCTGTCACGGCTCAGGTGGGGTGTCACCTGACGCTGCCACCACTCTGGATTTAGGTTCCCTCGAGAAGGCCCAGAGCACCCTCCCAAGACCTTCAGACCTCCCTTTAGGCCGAATAACAGGCGTGAGGACCAGGCAGAGTAAAACAAGGAAAAGGTTTATTTTATAGGAGGTCAAACAACAAGGTGCAGAATAACAACAGTAAGTGGGTGAAAAGAAATCAAATGCCCTAACGCGTCTAAATATATACTGTCCCTAGCTCACTATCTCAAGTGGCCTTAGACTACTCCCCCCTCCCTCAGGATGAGGGTTTTTCCCCTGCAGCAGCCTTCCTTCTGGCTCTGCCCTCTGGAAGAAAGAACAGCTCTTCCTGCTGCTCCAGAACTTTTATTCCCCCCTCCTCTTTTCCTATTGGTCCATTTTGGCCCCCAAACCTCCCAGGGGCTTCTGGGAGTTGTAGGCCCAGCCTCACCTACTGCTAGCCAGGCTCCCTGGGCCTAGTAGGCCTCTGATGGCACAGCCCAGATCATGACATCTCCATTTATGAGAATTAACAGATATTACCTGTATTCACATGCAACAATTTGTGTTGTGATTTTATCAAGTATAATCCTATATACACGTTGGCCATTTCCAGCTCTCCCATTGGCTGTGCTATGTACTCCATCTGCCATTGGCCATTCAATCGCCACTCAAGAATACTCGTGTGTCATTGGCTGTGTCCTGGGTCCACTTCTTTTGGACTAACTTATCCCTCAATGGCTGTTGCTAGGCAACCAAGGTTGGTTCTGTAAATAAAAAGATGAAGGAAACCCTGTCCAGGGCTTTGTGAGGAATTCATTGGGGCCAGGCCTGACTAGGGTTGCCAGCTCCAGGTAGGGTTGCCAAATGAAATTCGTCCGGGAGCGGGGGGCTCCCGAACGGCGTCCTCTTTGTGCGCGCGCGTCACCCGGAAGTGACGTCACACGCTGGGGGCGGGGGGGTCGTTATTTGGGAAAACTCATGTGTTCTCTGGGATACTCGAAGGGATACTCTGAGATACACACCTGGGAGTGCTGAAGATTCCGTTAGTGTAGCAAATAATTTGTTTCACTGCTTCTTCTGTTTTTGCCTTTTTTTTGGTGGGTGCTTCTACACTAGTGCTGTGAATTATGTTCTTACTCTTAATTAATTTAGATTATTTATAGCTGCTTTACCATCTTGGCATCCTTCCTGGCAGCAAAGTTTTTCTGGCTTTTTGTGGTCTTTGTATTGCCGTTGTGTTTATATCAGGATCTGTTTGTCCTAACGGTTTATAACTATATAAGCCATGACTCTTTTGTGCCATTAGGCACAATGGCATGGGGGGGGGGGGTAAAACTAAAATTGGCATAAGTTTTCACAGTCCTATTTTGTCTCCTTTACATTTCCTTCCTTCAACATTGCATCATACCACCACATTCATGCTTTTCCAGGGCATTGCCAATATGAGGCACTTTGTTCAGTCTCCCTGCTTCTTGACCAGTTCTCTCAGCATTCTGCTTTCCCATCCCCCGCCCCGATAGCTCACAGCCCCTCCTAAGTGCTATGATGCCAGTTCAGAGCCACCCCCTCTCTGATGAGCCCCACCCTCCCACAATTCCCGTTCATCTCTGCCTATTTCCTCAGTCCCCCCATCTGTCCTTCCTTCAGTTTCTCAGTCTGTTGCCAGCTCTGCTCTTTCTCCCCCGTCAGCCTTCTGGGGCTTCTTCCCCATCCCCAGCTGTTCCCTTTGTGTTTTTTTAATCCCAGCCAAGTGAACTATATCTCCTTCCCTCACCAAAACTGGTCTACAGGTTTTCCACTCCCCTGCGCAACTAACTGTTTTAGGCCACTATGCCACTTTGCCTGTGAGTGTCAGAAGCTTCCCTAACCACAAGCATGAGAAAGTGGTAAAGGTAAAGGTTCCCTTGCTCGAAAGCCAGTCGAGTCCGACTCTAGGGTTGCGGTGCTCATCTCCGTTTCAAAGCCGAAGAGCCAGCGCTGTCCGAAGACGTTTCCGTGGTCATGTGGCTGGCATGACTAAACACCAAAGCGCACGGAACGCTGTTACCTTCCCACCGAAGTGGTACCTATTTATCTACTTGCAATTTCTTGCTTTCGAACTGCTAGGTTGGCAGGAGCTGGAACTAGAGACGGGAGCTCACTCTGTCATGCGGCACCCGGGTCTCGAACTGCTGAACTACCGACCTTCCACAGCCTGCAGTTCAGCGTCTTAACCACTTGAGCCACCGCAGCTCCTATGAGAAAGTGGGCTGGACTGCAAATTACATTTTTTGATGAGCGGGGTCTGGGTTCCCTATATAGCTCCCAAATGGGGTAAATAACTCCCCCTGGCTATTCCAGCTTGGGAGAACTGTGGGGGAGGGGAGGCAGCCACTTCTTCTTCACCCTCCGTGCCATCATCTTGAGCTGAATCAGGCCCCTTGTGGTCCTTTAGAAAGCAGCTTCCTGCAGCTGCCGTGTGGCTGCAGGGCGGGCAAGTTGGGTCCAGGGAGTGCATACTCTGGCCCACTGTCGATAGCATTTTAAACTCTACCATTTAATAACTAAATATAATTATTTGTGATTACCCAAAGCTGACCTCATTGGTGTGCATTAAAGCAGGGGCCTCCAACATGGTACCCACAGGCACCCTGGCACCCGCCAGCACCTTTCCTGGTGCCTGCTGCTAGGCGTTTTGAGAAAGTGAGTTGGACCGGGGGGGGGGGCTCCCACCCACCAAGGCTTCTGATTGCACAACGAATCAGATCTCTATGGGCCAAACTGGAACAATGTTGTTTTGACAGCCGCTATCACAACAATGTTGGTTGTATTCTCTTTCTCACTCCTATTGTCCTCTGTACTTGGGGATTCCTGTGTGTTTATGTATTGCCCCACCTCCTGTGGTGACCATTTTATGGTTGCCGTCGCCTTCCATAGTGGCTGTTTTGTGGTTGTGCCCACCACTATGTGTCAGAATCCCAAAGGTGCCCACCAGCTCAAAAAAGTCGGGCATCCCTGTCTTAAAGCATGGTGATTTGGGGAGGGGTGCTACGTAGCCTATCCCAGTGGGATTTTTTTTTGACACAGAGCCTGTTTGAACTACTTGCTCTGGCACTGAATTGCTCTGGCACTGAACTACTTGCTCTGGCACTGAATTGCTCTGGCACTGAACTACTTGCTCTGGCACTGAATTGCTCTGGCACTGAACTACTTGCTCTGGCACTGAATTGCTACTTAGGTTAACCTCTAATCCTGTGTTTCTTTGTCCCTGACCAATACCTTCAGGGCAGCACTGAATATCGACGGAAGCAAAAAGGTAAGTGGAACGTTGTTTGCCCCTCACTTAGGGGGGGAGGGGTTAAGAACTTTTTTAATAGTGTGTTTGTTGAAGAATGAAAACTTGCTCAAGGAGCTTGCTTTTGTACCAAACTGCGACGTGCTTATTCATCTTACCTGTTTGTTTTGGATCAGGAATGGCTACCCGTCTGAGCCGACGGCGGATCTCTTGTCAGGATCTGGGGCAGGTGGACTGTGACGGTTGGCTTCTGAAGAAGAAAGACCATGTGGGCTTCATGGCCCAGAAATGGAAGCGGTTCTGGTTTGTGCTGAAAGGACAGGCCCTCTATTGGTACAGCAACCCCAATGTGAGTTTATTAATTAATTAATTAATTAATTATTAAGTTCTATTTATAAAACTGCCCTTCTGTACATAATAAAATCGTATTTAAAATCCAGATTATAATATAGTAAAAAAGGTAACCTATATCCAGTGAGATGGCAATGAAACTGCTAGAAAATATGCCACTGCCTCATGGGGGGGAGGGGGAGGCAGGAGGAATAGAGGTGCTGCCCTCAACCAAACACCTGGCAGAACATTTCTGCCTTGCATGCTTTGCAGAGCTGCATTAAGTCCCACAGGGCACAGATGTTATTCGGCAGAGATGTCCACCAGGATGGAGCCAGGGCCGAAAATGCCCTGGACCTGGTTGAGGACAGCCGGATATCTCTTGGGCCAGGGGCCACCAGCAGGTTCTTATCAGCCAAGCGTAACATTCTTTGGGAGGGTATACTGATGGCGGGGGAGTTGCTGATGGCTATGCAGGAGCCAGTGTTACAGCTCATGCAAATGTTGGTAGAATTTTCATGGCCGATCGGGCAACTGAAGTCAGAGTTCTGATCTATCAGAGTCAGTATTGTCTGCTCTGACCAGCAGTGAGTCTCCAGGGTCTCAGGCAGAGTGTTTTCACATCACCTGTTATCTGATCTGGAGGAGCCAGGGATTGAGCAGGGATTGACCTTCTGCATGCCAGGCAGGTGTTCGCCAATGAACCACAGCTCCTCATTAAGATGGGAGCATGATGGTCTCTTGGCCTCTCTGGTCCTCGTCCCAATCCCTACACCACAGTGGCTTTCAGCTATCCAATACATGTTTGAACAAACATTGTTTTATTGGGATGCTGTTTTTCCTGGCAATGAAGAGCAATTCTGGTAGATAAACATACATAAGAACATAAGAGATGCCAATGTTGGATCAATGTTGGATCAGGCCAAAGGCCCACCCAGTCCAACACTCTGTATCACACAGTGGCCAGAAATACCAGGTGCCATCAGGAGGTCCACCAGTGGGGCCAGGACATTAGAAACCCTCCCACTGTTGACCCCCCAAGCACCAAGATGACAGAGCATCACTTGCCTCAGAGTCCCTATCTATACCTTGTGGCTAATAGCCACTGATGGACCTCTGCTCCATATGCTTATCTAATTCCCTTTTGAAGCCGTCCATACCTTTTGTCTGCCTCTCCAGCCCTGTGTTTTGTTGCTACCAAGAAGATCTGGGATGGTGTGCAGGTCCTCTCTGCCAAGAGCAGAAAACAGGTTATAATATCTTGGGGATTCCTGAAGCTGCTTCCTGTTTTTCCTGTCTGTACAGACTTGGTAGCATTCCAGAGCACCCCAGTACACATGGCCCCAAGCTGAACTGATTGTTGTGTGTGAAATGCTGCTCTGTTTTTCCCTCCTCCCATTCTCATCCTCCCTCCCACTCTAGGACGAGAAGGCCGTAGGCCTGATCAATGTGTCAGCCTACAAGCTGGAGAGCACCAAAGAGCAGAAAAAGAAATAGTAAGTATTGCTTGGGATTGCAACGCAGAGTTCAAGATCTCAGTCAGAGGAGTGGCTGTCCCAGGAAAATGAATACATGGGGCTTGCTCATGAGAACATAAATGGCTGGAGTACTATGGTGAAATAGTGTTGCACTAGGATCCGGAGGACCCAGGTTTGAATCCCTGCACTCTGCCATAGGAGCTCACTGGGTGACCGTGAGCCAGTCACACACTCTCAAGCTAACCTACCTCACGGAGTTATTGTTGTAGGCAGGGCTCTTTTTGTAGAAAAAGCCCAGCAGGAACCCATTAGCATAATAGGCCACACCCAACATTAGAAACTCATTAGCATATTAAGCCACACCCTGACAGCACCGCTCATTAGCACATTAGGCCACACACCCATGTTACCAGAAGTGTAGTCATCCAGCCACACCCACCTTTCCCTTCTTATTCTGTTCACCTTGTTTGTTGTCAAAACCCAGAACTTTTTTTGGAGCAGGAACTCCTTTGCATGTTAGGCCACACACCCCTAATGTAGCCAATCCTAATAGGTTTCTGCTATTGGGTGTGGCCTATTATGCTAATGAGTTCTTGCTGGGCGTGGCCAACTCAGGAGCCAGCCGGAACTCCGTTCCTGTGCGTTCCTGCCCAAAAATAGCCCTGGTTGTAGGGATAGAACTGAGAAGGGAAAATGATGTTGTAAGCTGCTTTGGGTCCCCATTGGTGGAGAAAAGTGGGGTATAAATACATAATGTGGGGCATACACATGTAAGTCTGTCCCTAGTTCATCCCCGTGGTGCTTCCAAATGCCATTGACGAGGGGCTCAGAAATCAGGCTAGAGGCTTTCAGGTTCCTAGGTTAGCTGCCTTGCCCATTTTTGGGCCCTTGGCACACTGTCAGATCTCCCAGTTAAGACACTCTCCACAAACACTTAAGTAGTGGTAGTTTATTGAGATATGCTTACTTCAGGAAACAGGCTCTGTGTCAAAACTAACAAAAGGCATGAAAAATCCTCTATTACAGGTAATATACAAACTACACCCCACATCTCACACATACGTCATCAGTCAGCCCCTAGGTCACTATGGCAACCCTGACAGATATACGGTGCTTTATCTACATCCTAGCCTGGGAGAGACGACTCCAAGGCCAGCTCCCTTGGGAACCAGCATTGGGGCACAGCTTTGAGGAAAAGTTATGGCTTCTAAAAGCATCCACTCTAAACACCCGTGCACCCCCCTCAGGAATTCCCTCCCCCATAACTATGGCAAGCAGTGAAGTGGAACCAAATGAAACAAAACTAAAGCTTGACATTCTGCCCCCCCCACCCAAAGCCTCCTCAACCACCCGGCTTGTGAGGGTTACATTTATGGAAAGCACAGATAAGGGAAGAGGCCTTGATGTTTGTGCTCTCAACCCATTCATTATGTTCTGGCCCAAAGTCTCTCCACTTAATTAGGTAGAACACACGCCCCCGTTTTAACCTAGAGTCCAAGATAGTCCCCACCTCCTGGTGGGGTTCTCCTTCAACCATGAGAGTAGGAGGAGCAGGACAATGATGAGTCCAGGGCGAGGGTCCAGGATCTATCTTCCGCAGACTAAAATGAAACACAGGATGCACGTGACACAGATTTTTAGGGAATTCAACCTCTACAGTCAGTCACCTTATTAATCACACGAGTCACTTTAAAAGGACCAATGTATTTCCACCCCAGTTTTTTCCCTGGCTGCACCCCTCAGAGGTGCTTTTTTTTAATAGATAACTTTATTAAGTGTGTATATATATATCCAGATATTTTAATGCATATCTTAACACTTCATTTTTCATATTCTCCTCTTTCTAAGAATCAAATTAAACATTGAAAGCATATAAGTACTCTCTATCCTCATTATCTTATTCCCTTTCTTTATCCGCTTGTCCAAACCGCCGTACAACTTCCTCTAATTCATGATCTAAACATTATTACATTCTTCTTTAAGTTATTCAAAACTTCTATACTTCTTTTGCTGGATTCCCTCCGTACATCCTTATTTTATACTTATAGTCTATCTTCTTCCATACCTATAACGGAAAGTTGAACAGGGTTGCCTCCGAAACTGGGTGCTGCAGAGGGAGCCTCTGCAACAGGAGGAAACCCTCCTCCATCTTATCGGAGGTCTTGGGGGGGGCACACCCTTCCCCTCCTTGCTATGCCCTTGGCTTTAACTATTCCATTCATATTATCTATTTTCCATTATTATTATTCCCACTTATCCTATCTACTAACTCTTACTCTATATACTAACATACTTTCATATTAACTCTAACTTACTTTATGGATTACATTCTACCTCTCTGCTTCAAAACATAATATCACAGTTCAAACATTTCCATTCCTTAATTTGGTTACTGCCTCTACTAAATTTTTCCCTGTAATTTCATTATATGCAGTATGGACCACCATGCGTGATCTTCTCCAGTTATAGGTTCATCAAAGTTCAGCATAGATAGAGGCCCCCCCCTTCATAACCATGGACCGCCTTAAAGGGAGACATTCCAGTGGAGCTATGCACTGAATTATTGTAGCTATACTCCGCAAAAGGCAACAGCTGCACCCAATCATCCTGTCGATAGTTAATGAAACATCTGAAGAATTGTTCCAGGACCTGATTGGTGCGCTCGGTCTGGCCATCAGTTTTGGGGTGACACTTCTTAACCCTTGTTCCTGTCAGGGGCTTCAGTCAATCACACCCAACAACGTTCCTTCAGAAGTTTGTTTATTGAGAGCGAGTACTTAAGACACCATGAACCTCTGTGTCAGGAATGGAGGGATAGTGAAAGGAACCCCAGATATACCCCCTTCATACAAGACCCCCTGACACGGGAAGGCCAATGAAAAGCACCTGGGAACGCGGGCAAAAAGCAACGGTTACATTCCCAGCGGGAAGCTAGGAGCAGGCAATACACAGCTTCAAGGACACTACTATGATAACAGCTCAAGACGTAAAGAAGTAGGGAGGGCGAGTGAGAGAGGTGGACAGCAACCCACACATGCCATTACATGGCAGCCTTAGCTGACAGTTCCACCCCTAGGACCTTCAATAATTCCCTCCAAAACTTGGCAACAAACTGTGAACCCCTGTTGGGAATTATTTTGAAGGGTGAAGCATGTAATTTCACAATGTGTTGCACAAACATCTGGGCCAACTGTTTGGCGGTGGGCACCTGCTTGCATGAGATGAAGTATGCCTGTTTTGAGAACAAGTCCACTACCACCCAGATCACCATCTTCCCTTGACTGGGGGGGGTAGGTCTGTAATAAAGTCCATGGATATTACCGACCATGGTCGCTCTGGAGTCTCTAAAGGTTGAAGCAGGACTGGCACCTCCCCCCCCCCCGCGTTTGCTCGTGAGGCAAGTCCAGCACGATCCCACGTACTTTGAAATGATTCCTTGCATGCGAAGCCACCAAAACTGCCTTTGAATCAGATGCAGGGTTTTCAAGTATCCAAAATGTCCCAACAGTTTGCTATCATGTCCCATCGAGAGAACTTCCCCCTTAGTGATTCATGTACAAATAGTTTATCCCCATTAACCCAGGTCCCATTGGATCAGTGTGCCCTCTTTCTTTATGGCTTCCAAATCTTGCGTGGAGTAAGTGCACACACACACACCACTTTTGCCTGGGCTCGAGTCACAACCGCCCCTCCCAACTGGGTGGGCGTGAACATAGTGTCTATGACCTCATCACATGGACTGGCATGCTGCAGTAGGTGGGATAGGGCGTCAGTCAGGAAGTTGGATTCCCTGGGAGGTGTTTGAGGGTGAAACGAAACTTAGAGAAGAACTCTGCCCAGTGCAACTGTTTTGTAGTCAGGCGCCGAGGGCTTTTCAATGCGTCTACATTTTTATGGTCGGTCCACACTTCAAAAGGATCCTGGGGCCCCTCCAGCCAATGTCTCCAAGTAGTCAAAGCCAACTTAATGGCTGCTGCCTCCTTGTCCCAAACAGCCCAGTGCCTCTCTACACTGGAGGACTTCTTTGAAACATAGGTGAGTGGGTGTAATTTCTCATCTGGGCCCCTTTGTAATATAGCCCCCCCCCCCATCGCCATGTCTGAGGTGTCCATCTGGACAATGGCTTAGTTTCATCTGGGTGGTGGAGTATAGGCTCTGATGTAAATAAGGTTTTCAGCATTTCAAAAGCTTGCTGGCACTCTGGGAACCATTCTAATTTATAACCACCCTTCTTACTCTCCAGGACTTTCCTTAGTCTGTCATTGGGAGAGTAACTTGGGCAAAATTCTGGATGAAAGGGCAGAAGAAATTCACGAATCCAAGGAAGGATTGTAATTGCCTCCTGGTGCGTGGGGGTTCCCACCCCGCTACATCTTGTATTTTCTTGGGATCCATCCCCAATCCCTCCCTTGTGATGCAGTACCCTAGAAAGTCAATTTCCTCCTTGTGGAACTCACACTTGGACAGCTTAGCCTAGAGGTGGTTCTCATACAGTGCTTTAAGGACTTCTCTCACTAGCTTTACATGTGACTCCTTGTCTTGTGAATATATTAACACGTCATCTAGGTAAACAACCACCCCTTTGAACAAATGCTTGTGCAAAACTTCTTTGATCAAGTTCATAAACACCCCTGGGGCCCCGGCTAATCCAAACAACATGACCAAATACTCAAACTGTCCCAGCGGGGTGTTGAACGGAATCTTCTACTCATAACCCTCTCTTATGTGCACTCTGAAGTAGGCATCTCATAAATCCAGCTTAGTGAATATTTTTTCCCGAGAAGCCTCAGCCAGCAAATCTTTAATGAGAGGGAGGGGGTAGGCGTTGGACATGGAAACTGCATTCAAACCTCTATAGTCTGTGCATAGCCTTTGGCCCCCATCCTTCTTTTTCTGGAACAAAACTGGCGCAGTGAAAGGGGAGGTCGCGGGTCTAATGAACCACCGGTCCAGATTTTTGTCTATGAACCTCCACAGTTCCTCCTTCTCCGTGGGGCTCATAGCATATAACTTTCCTTTGGGCATCTTATGGCCTGGCAGTACTTCAGCCACACAGTCAGTCTTATGGTGGGGAGGTAGCTCATCCACCTCCCCCTCCTCAAACACCCTGGCCAAGTCTCTATAGGGGAATATCATTCATTTCCTCTCTCACCAAACAAACATGTTCAGGTGCAGGGTGGGGTTCCCACCCCCACTCCAAGTGCCACAAGTGTTCCTTACATCTGGGGTCTAGGAAGGTGAGGGTCCCCGCACTCCACTGCATGTAGGGGTCATGGGCTTGCAGCCACGGACTGCCCAGCACCATGGGGAATTGCATTGATGGGTGCACAAATAATGATCTCAGTTCTTAATGCTCTGACTCCCCCACCTGCAATTGGACTGTGCAATTACTGGCACGGTTGCATGGGAGTGCCGTCCATTTGTGTAAACACTACCGGTTCTTTTAATTTGTGCACCTTCACCCCCAACTCCATAACCAAGCTGGGACTTATTAGGTCTCTTGTGCACCCAGAGTCCATGAGGACCTGTACTTGGATATGGGTCCCCTCCTCGGGATTAAGCATGGTGACAGTCACAAAGACAAGGGAAGAAGAGGGTCTCACCAATTTTCATGCTGGGGACTTGCGGACCTGTTGGTTGGTGCCCTTCACAACAGGTCCTGGCCTTTTCCCACCCTCTGGGGCTGCTCGGAGTCACTAGACGAAATGCTTTTGAAGGTTTTGAACTCCCCAGCTTTCAGGGCCTTGGGAGACTTTGACCTCCTCCCTGATGACTTTGGTTTATTCTCCTTGTAATCCTCACGGTGCTTCCTCTCCTTGCTTTGGAGTCTTGTGCACTCTGCCACGAAATGCCCAGCCTTCCCGCACCAAAGACACAGACCTTTCCACAAATGATGCTCCCGATCCCCACCGGGCAGCATCCCTCTGCCCTGAGTCGCCTTTTGGCTCCCTGCACCTTGGCCAGGTGCTCGGTATTGATAGAGTTTCACCAGGTTGTGCCAGTTTTGAGCCTCGCAAGCCACTTGGATCCATCCCCCCAGCATCAGGGGGTTGTCTTGGGCCAAAGCCTTCTCCAGAATAACAGTATTCAGCCCGGCCCGGTAGAATTCAATCAGCACCTCCTCTGGCCACCCCTGTAGCTTTGCAGCAGTGGCTTTGAACTCATTGGAGTACTCCTGTACCAACCAAGTCCTCCGGCGTAGACCCCGGAGGCGGGTGCGGGCCTTTTCCAGTTCAAGCGAGCCCTCAAACTGGTGGCATAAGGCTTGCATGAAAGCATCCACATTCCGCAGCTCTGGGGCAGCGACATTGTAAAGCCCCACAAACCAGTCTGCGACTCGGTCGTGGAGTCTTGACCCCACGTAGTCTACGCACTGTTCATCGGAGGCAAAGGTGTGGCCCTATTCTCGGAGCATCTTCCGCACCTGGATGGCAAAGAAAGCCAGCTTCCCCGGGTTGCCATCGAAGGTGGCCTCCAAGGCATCCTGAGGTTGCTGTTGCTCGGAGTCACCCCCTCTCCCTTTGGGTGGGGGCCTCTCCAGCTCGTCTGCCACGGCCTCTTCACCAGAGTCTTCAGAGACCATGAGCTCCTTCACCACCTTAGGGAGGTTCTTGATCAGGAACTGCAGCCCTTCTTTCAGCTGTTTCACCTCAGCTTGCAGGCCCCATTGGTCCCTGTCGCCTCCCGACTCGTCTTCCCATTCTTCCATCAGCTTGCCCAACTCTGGGTCATTGTGGAAGGTGCGGGAGACTCTCTGTCCTTCCCGGTCCGATTGCCCACGGGCCCCACGGAAACCAGGTGTGCTTGCTAACCACAGTGGGTCTTCCCAACAGTCAGGGCTGTCCCGACCTTTGGGGGGTTTGAAGAGGATGTGCTTCTTCGACTTGGCGCCCATAGTCTTATCGTCTCCCTTCTGGTCGGGATCAAGCACGGGATTCTCAGGTTCGGACCCGGTACTTGCGCTCGCCCCACAGTCTTCATCTCCATTCCCCGTTGCAATTACACCATTGTAGGCATACAGAATTCTAGCCAAACTTTGTAGTAACTCCTGGCAGCAAAGGATTCTGGGAAACCTCTCACTTTTTTTTTCTGGTTTAGTGTTTTCCAGCTCACACACGAGAAGTACAAGCCCTTCGTCTTTGCAGCGGAAACACTGGCTGATCTAAGCATGTAAGTAATCACAGTGAACCAGCTCAAGTAGTCCTGGGTTCCACCCTACAAGGCTGCCTCACCCTGCACATTCCCATGTGGCTCTTTCTTCCTTCCCAGTAAGCTCTACTTCCAGTGTGCCCTCTGTCCACAATGGTCGGCCCTCAGGCTTTTTCAGTGGCTGCCCAGGCTTGTGAAACAACCTCTTAGAAGGAATCAGGAGGGCTTCGATCCTCCTGGCTTTCTAGCAAGGCTGTAAAACAGAATTATTCTGCAGAACTTTTGTTACGGCCTGGGCAGAAAAGGGGAATACCCTGAAAGTAGGACATAACTTGGTTTTAAAGGTAAAGGTTCCCTTGCTCGAAAGCCGGTCGAGTCTGACTCTAGGGTTGCGGTGCTCATCGCTGTTTCAAAGCCGAAGGGACAGCGCTGTCCGAAGATGTTTCCGTGGTCATGTGGCTGGCATGACTAAACACCAAGGCACACGGAACGCTGTTACCTTCCCACCGAAGTGGTACCTATTGATCTTCTTGCAATTTCTTGCTTTCGAACTGCTAGGTTGGCAGGAGCTGGAACTAGAGACGGGAGCTCACTCCGTCATGCGGCACACTCGGGTCTCGAACTGCTGAACTACCGACCTTCCACAGCCTGCAGTTCAGCGTCTTAACCACTTGAGACACCGCAGCTCCTAACTCGGTTTTAGAGTGCACTTATTTATTCATTCTGTTTGAATTGTTTTAATCCAGGTGTTCTTATAGTATTGTTTCCTGCATGGGATCCTGAGTTGCTTGGGAGCAAGGCAGGCACTTAAAGATTTTTAAACAGACGAACGAAGGCATTGTGTACAACGATGGTGTTTCATTCCTTAGCCAAAGTCACCTGATTTCCTGGTGGAATGAGCTCCCTGGGAGATCAGGGCCCTGCGGGACCTCATGCAATTCCGCAGGGCCTGCAAGACACAGCTCTTCCGCCAGGCTTTCGAGTAGGAGCCGCCACCCCTACTATACCACCACCGCCCCAAGGTCCTGATTAAACATCTGCTACCGAAGAATCCTCCTGCCGTCTTCGTGGGACTTTGGACATTCAATCCGCCATCTTTTAGATTATGAATGGGAGCTTGAGCACCTGTTATTATATTTTAATATGTAGTATATGTTTTAAACTGTTTTGTATATATTGTTTTATCATGGCAAGTTGTTCTTGCCTCTGTGAGCCGCCCTGAGCCCACTGGGGAGGGCGGGGTATAAGTATGAAAATAAAATAAAATAAATAAAGATACAGCTTTGCTGGGCAGAACAGCACATTCCAGCTGCTGTTGTTATGCCTAATCGCAGTTCCAAGGGAGTCTCCCCTGCTTTCCTGCTTCCAAGGACCACTGCTGAGATCAGCAAAGGAAAGCCAGGCCCCCAGTTAGGCACCCAGTCTTGTGAAGAACCGTGAGGACCCCCTCCCCCTCTCTCATTTGTGTTTTGTAAACTATATTTGGTGTTGGATTTTAAGTGGTGAAAGAGAAGGGAGGAATTTGCAGAAGAGCTGAAAAAAATCCAGGGAGTATCTGTTATCAGTGGTTTGTGCGCATCGCTGTCAAATTCCAAAAGATTATGTTTTGGAGGTATGAAGCAATGCAGGCAGAGATGGAGAGAAAAAAACTGTAGAACAGGGAGGATCGGGTGTGAGTAGAGGCTTGCTTTCACTGTCCCTGTCTCCAAATTGAAAACATTGAGAGTGAATTGAAGTGTGAAATCCTGGGCAACCTAAAATGTTCTGGGTTTCTTTTTCTTCCAGGTGGGTTAGTCGTTTGATAACATCAATGATGAAGTACCTGCCAA
The DNA here is from genome assembly GCF_001447785.1 of Gekko japonicus. NCBI lineage: Eukaryota > Metazoa > Chordata > Lepidosauria > Squamata > Gekkonidae > Gekko > Gekko japonicus. The sequence goes on from NW_015166419.1 coordinate 1,878,131, forward strand.
TCGCTAAATCTGGTCCACATAACCAAGAAGGTAGGCTTTCTTGAGGGCATATATTTCATTGAGCCAAGCACTTCATGCTTTGTTGCTACGAGCTGATTGAGACCTGATTCACAAATGCATGAAAATAAAGGGGGCTAGAATGCTGAGTGGGTGAAGGACTGCATTTTGGAATGCTCCCCCCCCCATTAAAAATTATTTTCAGATAAAGCACTAGCACAGCAAGCTGATTCTACCCCTCCCTCCTGCTCCCTGCTGAATAGCTTTTCTAGTTGCATGAGGGGGTTGATGTAATGGATTATTCAAAGGTGAAGTCTGATGTGGTGCAGTCTGTTCTGCTACTTTAGGTCTCTATCACCTTATTAGCACATCATTCTTCACTGTGTTTTAATCAGGCCTAGAGGCATCATTCCCAGTGAAGGTCTTGCCAAACAGCCTGGATCTGGAGTTCAATTTACAGCTGCAATACAAGATCTAGCAGGATTCCTGCATATACATTTTTTTCTCTGTTTCCATTTACAAATCAAACATGTTCAGGACTGACTGTCTTTTTTTTGTAAAATAAAACAAACCTCAGTTCCTGTGGCCCCCACCCACTCATTTTGCAATAAAATTGAAGCTGTTAATTGTTGGCGACATGTTGTCAGTAGTGTCAATCGACATCAGGTGATCCTTTTTTTTTCTGTAGCAAGGGTAGGCAGTGCCTGCTTCTCAAAGATATGCCTGGCAAAATCTGTTACTACTTCAACTTCCATTCCTAAACAAAAGTTTCTAGTTTATTCTGCTGCATTAAAAACAGTTTTTTTTTAATGAAAGCCAGTTTGGTTTAGTGGTTAGGAGTGTGGACTCTAATCTGAAAGAACCGATACCCCACTCCTTCACATGCTGGTGATGGTGTGACCTTGGGTCAGTCACAAGTTCTTTCAGAGCTGTTCTCTCAAGAGCAGTTCTCGAAAGAGCTCTCTCAGCCCCACCTACCTCATATGGTGTCTGTTGTGGGGAGGGGAAGGGAAAGGATATCGTAAGCTGCTCTGGGACTCTGAGTGAAGGGCAGGGTATAAATCCAATCTCTTCTTCTTCTCTTCTACTTGTATCTATCATAAGATTTCCACAGGTGGAGGGGGTATGTGATTTTTGCCAATTCCTCCCTCCCACTGGCAAACCTCTGTTTTTCCCCAAGCGCCTGTTCCCCGGGAGCAGCGTTTGGGCTGCATGGGGGGAGGGGAGTTGTGTTCCATAAATGGAAATCCTTTGTGATATCCAAACCGTGTGTGTGTGTGTTTAAGATCACAGATTGAAATTGAAAGGGTGCAACACTTCAATTTTAGTTCCCATGATTTTGAAATCCACCTTGTGACTTTGGAGCTGTGGGACACAGTGAGACATAGTATCAGAAATTACTGTTGCCCCCTATGGAAGGAGTAGAGAAAATGTACCTTCCTCTCCCCTTAGAGTTTGTCGTGGTCAATATATGATGGAAAGAAGTTGGAATGTGAGTTCACATTCCT
>NW_015166419.1:1879674-1922269 GCF_001447785.1 Gekko japonicus
CCAGATTGCTACAGTGAAACCGAAGCAGAAGACCCTGAGGATGACTCGCCAAGACCTAACTTCGACGAGGTGAGTGTCTTACTGATTGGACCCCTGGCCTCCATCAGCAGTGTTATTGGGTGGGGAGGGTGTGATCAACTTTCCTTTTATACAGAAGTGTATCGAATTCTCTGACAACCCCCCTCCCATTTCCTAGATTTATAAAATGATGCCTAATTTTGAGAAAGGAAAGTAGAGAGAATTTTCTTGTAATAACTTGAAGTTGGGATCACTGGATCAAATTGGCTGGCAGTTGATTCAGGACAGACGAAAGGAAGGACTACTTCACCAAGAATTTTTAACATAGAATTTTTGCCATAAGATGTCGTGCCATAAGAGGGTAGCTGTAAAGGAGGGATTCAGACACATTTTATGGAGGACTAATTTGTTGTCGGCAATTAGGCATGATGGCTGGATGAAACCTCCATGATCATATACCTCTGAATGCCAATTGCTGGGGTGCTACAACAGGAGGCCTTGGTGCTGCTGCTAGACTTCCAAGGGGAATCTAACCAGTCGTTGTGACAAATAGGATGGACTTTTTGTCTGATCCAGCCAGTCTCTCCTTGAACAACCCTAAAAAACTTATTTTTCCCAGCAGCCAAAACGGAGGGAATTGGAACAAGACCAGCTGCTAACAGGGAGTAATGAAACCCCAAGTGGAAGTCCCCTCAATAGCCCACTCTCAAGGCAAAAGGCATATGGGAGTCCAGCCTCCTCTCCCACAGGTGAGTTCCATTCATCTTTCTTCCACAGGTGACAAGGATAAAAACCGAATCTCAAATTCTGAGGATCATCAAGGTCCAACCATGGTCACTCAGTACAAGTAGCAAAATCGAGGGGTCCAAAACTGTATAAGCAGAAAGGACCCATTTTTGTTGGGAAGGGGAAACGTTCAGGATACTTTTATGTTGGGCCAAGGGGTGATAAATCTATGTCTAGGCTATACTACTTCAGCCAATAGGGCAGTGGTGGCAAACCTATGGCACGGGTGCCAGAGGTGGCACTCAGAGCCCTCTCTGTGGGCACGCGTGCCAGGCCCAGACCATCATTAAAGTGTCGAATTCTCTGCCAAATAATTTTAAGTAAATGAAAGCATTTGGGATGGCTTTCCTTGCTTTGTTTGGATCATCTTAAGTTAATGTATGAGTTGTTTTTTCTAAAGTAAAACCTCAGTATTCAGGTTAAATTGCCGTGTTGGCACCTTGCAATAAATAAGTGGGTTTTGGGTCACAGTTTGGGCACTCGGTCTCTAAAAGGTTCGCCATCACTGCAGTTGGGTGGGGTGGGGGCCTTTCCTGGCCAAATGCTTCTCTGTACAAAAAAAGTTCCTCCACACAGAAAGCTCCATTAAAAAAAACAAAAACCCTCCTTCAGAGAAAATGACCCTGGTTGTTAGATGACTAGGTTAGATCTCAGAGCCCTTGCTGTTCCTCAGCAGCAGGTGTTGCTCCAGGACTGTGCTGAGCAAGGAAGACCCCTGCCTGTTTTGAAGTTCAGGTGTAAGTTGTTGTTGCAATTAATAGTATTTGTACACCACTGGTGTGCCAGGTGCTTTACAGAGTACTGTACACTGCCAAGGAGTTTACAAACCAAAACTTGACCCAAGTATGGTGGGAATGGGGGGGGGGACTAGGCATACGTTCCCGTGACAAGTGCTCTCTTGCAAACCTGCTGCTCTGGACAGCAACCTGCCATTGATTCTGTAAAGCAGTATTCATCCGATTGTCGAACATGTTGGCTCACCTCATGGCAGGTAACTCCCCCTCTAGCTTCTAAGTCTCTTTCAGAATTATGCAAGAGTGGGGTTTCTTAAAGAAAAAAATCCTGTTTCCTAAGTACTAGAGTCTCTTTTTATATTATTTTCATTGCATACAGTATATTACATAATGCCTGGATACATATAAGAAGGGTGCTTATTACAATTAATGAAAGCAAATGGTTATGTTTGGTCCCTTATTTTTTCATTCTAATTCATAAGAAAGATTGCCCAAATAAGGATTTGAATCTTTTAAGCACTGATTCATTATTCTCAGGATTCTATACAGTGTACAGGATTTTAAACTGGAAGAAAAATGCATGTTGTGTGACAGAGTTCTTGCTGCCGAGGCACCATTATCTCACTCTTTCTGAAGGGTTGGCCCTGCTCCCACACTCCCTACTTTTGCTTATGGCTTTCAACTTGTCTATGCAGACCCTGGTGGAGAAGAACTCGAGTCCCTGATCAAGTGTTTGAAGCAAGGGGGTGTCTCTCTCATTGGCAAGCAGCAAATGTTCACCCGTGAGCAATACCGGAAATCTTTCGTCAAACGTAACAAGAATCCAGAGATAAATGAGAAGGTGCATCTCATTCGGACCCTTCAAAGCACACTCAAGGTAGGTGGAGTGTAACTTAGATTGGGAAGCCCCCTCTGTTTTTAGCACAGGTGATGGGTCTCTTTTTTCCAACTCTTTTCTAAAATACAAGATGCAGAGTGGCTAGCCTCAGACCAGACTGAGGGGCCCAGGCTCAAATCCCTACCAGTTCTAAGGAAATTGTATGCAGTTTCTATAACATTACTTTAAAAAAAAAAACCTGTATCAAGGCCAAAAGCAGGGCTATTTTTGGGCAGGAACACACAGGAACGGAGTTCCGGCTGGCTCCCGAGTTGGCCACGCCCAGCAGAAACTCATTAGCATAATAGGCCACACCCAACAGCAGAAACTCATTAGGATTGGCTACATTAGGGGTGTGTGGCCTAACATGCAAAGGAGTTCCTGCTACAAAAAAAAGCCTGGGTTTTGACAACAAACAAGGTAAACAGAATAAAAAGCAAAAGGTGGGTGTGGCTGGATGACCACACTTCTGGTAATGTGGGAGTGCGGCCTAATGTGCTAATGAGCTGTGCTGTCAGGGGTGTGGCCTAATATGCTAATGAGTTTCTGGTGTTGGGTGTGGCCTATTATGCTAATGAGTTCCTGCTGGGCTTTTTCTACAAAAAGAGCCCTGGCCCAAAAGTAAGATTGCACAAGGTTTGTGGCCTTCAGGATTTGTCATGCATTACCTGGAAACCAGTTACAAAGTACTGGGGCATTCTGTCTGAGCTTTTGTTTGCGTCTCAGCATTCTTTTGCGACAGATGGGGGTTGGTAATAGCCACACAGTTGAAATTTGGATTCGATGTTTCTCCATTACGAATCTGCGTGCATGTCTTTCTCTGAACCCTTTGGACCTCGGGAACAAGCTGAGGCATGTCAAACAGGCCCCATGCCAAAACAGGGTGAACTATATACTGTGGGGGAAATATGATATGGCCTGTTTTGGGCATCATGTTATAGGGTACCCACTGAAGAGCATCAAAGTGTCTACTGTTTAGATCAGGATCACGTTTTTGTGATCCTGGAGAAGCACCGTTGTGGACTTCCTGCTTAAGGTCATGAGAAAATAGAAGTGGTGCCACTGCCAATTGTGTGTAATGTCCTTCAGTCATGAGTCTTGGGCCATAATTAATAGTGTTATATCTTGGTTCAATAAAATGCCTTCAGCTGTCCTAAGAAAAGCAGCATGGCTTTAAATCTTGGCAGCATCCAAATCTCCCTGTCAAAGGAAGTAACAATTGGGACTCATTTCTGTTTTATTACAAAGGCTTTAAAACAGCTTATGGCAAATTGGTGGTGGTGGGGAACAGGATGGTTTATATCTTAAAGAGAGGCCATTTGGATGTAATAAAAACCTTGGGAATCTCTGCCTGACTCATCTAGGCTTCAGTGGCTTTTTAAGAAGCAACCGGTACATTCAAGCGATGCTCTCTTTCTTCCTTAGGCAAAAACTGCTGAACTCCAGCTACTCAATGCCCTCCTGGATGATTCTGAACTAACCTCTGAGAAATTCAGGCACTGGAAAGTACAAAATCAGGAACTGTATCAGGAAATACAATCATGGTGGGCCCAAATGGTCAGGCATGAAGATGGTGCCAGAACAGGCACCGCCTCTGCGGTCAGCTCAGAAGACGCCATGGTTTCTCCATAAACTCCATCAACTGTCAGGACAGTTATATTTTGTGGGATAAAGAATCCTTCCCCACAAAGCTCCAGAGGGATCTCCTCCGTTTAGAGAAGGGGCTGAATATCAAAGAACCCAATTCAGAACTGAGAGGAAGAAGATTTTTATTCACTCTGTCATGGACATCTTGGGGTTTTTTTAAAGGGAAAGGACATCGTGATGGTGTGAGGGGGAAAGTGGGTAGAGAGGGGGAATTCTGCTCTGTATGGATCAACAGGCCAGTTGAAAATTGGTAAAGTTCACACATGAAGCTGCCTTGTGCCAAGTCAGGCCTTTGCTCTATCAAGGTCAGTATTGCCTACTCTGACTAGCAGTTGTGCTCTCCAGGGTCTCAGGCTAGGGTTGCCAAGTCCTCACCTGTTGAAGAGCGGGGGAGTCCAGTCTTGTTCCAGGAATCCATGTGCGCACCGCAATTACGTCACCCGGAAGTGACGCAATCACGTCGGGCACATTGGGGGCGGGGCCACAACCATAAAGTTTTCCCTCAGATGATTGTGGCCCCACCCCCGACATGATTGCGTCACTTCTGGGTGACGTGCTGACGCCGGGCATGTCACGTGCTTTGGGGGTGGGGTTCCCCCCGGGCCTGATCCACTGGCGGCAGGTAACGGGCTTCTCGGGTTCCCCACCCCCCGGGGGGACTTGGCAAGCCTATCCCAGGCAGAGATCTTTCATATCACCTGCTTCCTGGTCCTTTTAACTGGCGATGCAGGGGGTTGAACCTGGGTCCTTCCACATATAAACCAGAAGCTTTGCTGGTAAGCCACAATCCCACTACAAAATGATTTGCAACTTGTTCCCTCCCTCTTCAGAGTTCGTAATTCCCCAAGTGTGTTTCAACCTGAAACTCTTCTTTGGAAGTAGTTAATGGCAAAAAAACCCTAAAAGTAAACTGAAGCTTAAAAAGGTAAGTGATGATAGTTGCTTCAGGAGCCAGTTTTCATTGAGGCAGGAGTGAAAACATAAAGTTATTACCTGGAATTATGCTTAAAATCTATTTATTTAAAAGTTATTATGAAAGGCATATTAAAAGCAAGCAGGTTGTGTTGTGTGAAGTTTTCGATTGGAAACATCCCCTGTCTTTGGACTGTGGCTTTGAGCTGAGGAGGTGGGCTTACTGAATTTTGTAAACTGCTTCTTAATGTTGTCTAGAATTCACTTGATAAATTACTATCCAGTGATATCTTCAATGGACAAAGTGAAGGAAAAAATAATTGAATGTAATCGTTGGTTTTCACCGCTATTTGAAATCCTTTTAGTGAGAGTGGCCAGGGAGTTAACCTGACATGTTCTCCATGTGATGTGAGTGCTGTGCCACAGAGCCTGGATTCTTGACAATTTCCTATTGGTGTCTTACAAAGACATTAATCTAGCCTTTAAATTATTAAATGCTCATGGTAACTATCATGTGGGCATCTGATAATCTGTGCCACCCCCAGATGAACTGCGTATGGTGAAAACTTTAGTGAACATTTGTTAAGTATTGGGTACTGATATGGACGGAGACGACATTGGTCATTCTGACTGATGACCTCCGGAGGCATCTGGATTGGGGCGGTTCGGCAGTACTGTTGTTGTTGGACCTGTTGGCTGCATTCGACACAGTCGACCATCAGTTGCTGTTCCACCGCCTCGACGACATGGGAATTCAGGGGCTTGCCCTGCAATGGCTTGCTTCTTTCCTCCAAGGTCGGGGACAAAGGGTGGCACTAGGGGAACAGCAGTCCAGGAGGCACCTGCTGGAATGTGGAGTGCCTCAAGGGGCAGTGCTTTCACCGATGTTATCTAACATCTATATGCGCCCCCTTGCCCAGATAGCCCGGAGGCACGGGTTGAGATGTCACCAGTACACTGATGACGCCCAGCTCTATCTGATGATGGGTGGCCAATCGGACTCCAGACCAGAAGACTTGGACCGGGTGTTACAAGCCGTGGCTGGTTGGCTCAGGCTGAGTCAGCTGAAGCTGAATCCAGTGAAGACGGAGGTCCTGTGTGTGGGTCGGGGCGGTACGGGGGGGGGTCCCACTCCTGACCTTCGGTGGGACACCATTGGTGCAAGTGCCGGAGGTTAGGAGCTTGGGAGGGCTCCTGGATGCCTCCTTAACAATGGAGTCCCAGGTAGCAGCCACTGCTAAATTGGCCTTTTACCATCTCCGGCTGGTTAGGTAGTTGGCTCCCTTCCTTAACCGCAACAACCTGGCCACAGTGATCCATGCGATGGTCACCTCAAGACTAGACTACTGTAATGCTCTCTACATGGGGCTGCCCTTGTTGCAAATTCGGAAGCTGCAGCTAGTGTGAAATGCCACAGCCAGGCTGCTGCCTGCCCGGATGGGAGCACATCCGACCTGCGCTGAAGGCACTGCACTGGCTGCCAATAGCATACCGAATTCACTTCAAGGTGCTGGTGCTTACCTTTAAAGCCCTATATGGCTAGGGTCCGACATACCTGAGGGGGACCTCCTTTCCTCATATATACCCCAGATAGCACTGTGGTCGGGGTCACAGAACCGACTGACCCCCTCGGGCCCCAAAAGACACCAGGCTTGCCAGGGCCAGGGCCTTTTCAGTGGCGGCTCCTTGCTGGTAGAATGAGCTCCCGGAAGAGATCAGGGCCCTGCGGGACCTCTTACAGTTCCACTGGGCCTGCAAGACGGAGCTCTTCCACCAGGCTTTCGACTAGGAGCCGCCCTGATCATTACCATCAATGAGCCTGGCCCTTAGCCTAACAGCTGGCCTAGACCATCATGTGGCTCAAGAAGGTCATGAGCTAGATTGTCTGCTTGCAACACTCTTAGTACGCCATCTTAATTAACTATAATGATGGACAATTAGCATCTATGATTTTATGACTCATTTGTATCTGAATTGTTTTAATGTGGTTTTATTGGTATTTTGTACCGACTCTGTGAGCTGCTCTGAGCCTGTTCGCGGGGAGGGCGGGGTACAAATTGAATAAATAGATAAATAAATACTAACATAACATGGTATAGAACAAATTTAGAGTCCAGTGGCACCTTTAAGGCCAACAAAGGTTTATTCAACGTGTGAGCTTTTGTGTGCAAGGCACACTTTTTCAAATATTTGAAAAGTATTAAAAAGAATTTGAAAAAGCATCCATGCCAATAAAGGTTTTGAATTGAATTGAATTTGAAAAAGTGTGCCTTGCACACAAAAGCTCATACCTTGAATAAACCTTTGTTGGTCTTAAAGGTGCCACTGGCCTCTAAATTTGTTCTACTGCTTCAGACCAACATGGCTGACCACCTGGACCTATAACATGGTATAGTGGCCAGTGTGTCAGACTAAGATCTGGGATACCTTCTGTTCTGCCATGGAAGCTTGCTGGGTGACTTTGGGACATCATTCACTCTCAGCCTAACCTACCTCACAAACTTCTTGTGAGGATAAAATGGAGGAGAGGAGAATGATATAAGCCACTTTGGTTTCCCATTAGTTAATAAGGGTTCCCATTAGTAAGTTAATAAGGAAGTCAGAGGAAGACAAGAAAAACCAACTTAGGTAAGTGGAGTCTCAACGAGTGTGATCCCCATTGTGGCAGCTGTGTTTCCTGGTCTCTGTTTTCTTCTTCCACACTCTTGCCTTCCTTCCATTTCCCTGGAGCAGGAAGTGCATCATAAGACCCTCAAGAGGCATCATCTTTGAATCTGCCAGGAGCACCCCTTCTGAAATGTCTGCCCCCATGTCATGGGAGGATGCCTGGTATCTCCCTGTATTTTGTAATTGCCCTTCATGGCAGCCATTTTGTGATAGGTTCTGTTTCCAATGGCAGCCATTTCATAGTGGCACCCACTGTCCTTTTCTCAAAATTCATGAAGTGCCTACACAGGTTTAACACAGTTGAAGATCCTAGTGAGTCGACAACAAAAACGAGAGATACCCTTGGTGGAATTCAGACATTGTATTGTTGCCTTTTAACATTTCTGGTGGGACTGAAAACAGGAAAGCATGGCCATGCTTTGCCTGTTTTGATGACTCAAAGGCCTGAATTGATTACCTTAAACAGCACAAAGTGATGGGATAAGAGCTGATGGTTGACTCTTGCTTTTCAGCAGTTTTATTCAGTGGTTGTATTGCTTTAATTCTGAAGTGGATAATATTTTTTATATTAGCCACTTTGTGTACCTAGAAGTTGACAAGTTGAGTGTAAATAAAAATATATTTTGTAAAAATTACATCTTGCCTTTTTCTTGTCCAAACTAGCTTACAAACCTGAGAATGTTTAAAGCAAGAAAACTGATTATGAAACAAGGATAACATTTCCCAAGTAGTATGAACCTGATACTGAATGGCAGTATTCTCCTCTGCCGCTGCCTGTAAGTCCATGTAGTCTAATATGGTGTACCTGGAAGACTCGGGTTTGAACCCCCACTATTCCATGGAAACTTGTTGAGTGATTTAGGGCCAGTCACACATTCAACTTAGCCTACCTTACAGGGTTGTTGTGAAGATGAAACAGAGAATGTTGTAAGCTGCTTTGGATCCCTATTGGGGAGGGAATTAGGCCATAAGTGAAGTAATTAAATAGTCCAGTAGTCTTGCTTTTCACTGTGGTCCATCAACTGCCCCTGGAAAGCCTACAGGCAGGTCAAAGCTTATTTTAAATATCTACCCTCTCACAATAGGCAATGAGGGAGAAAAGTGGGATCATATAAACCACTTGTTTATATGGTCCCACTTTTCTCCCATACTGCCTAATGTATGGGGATAGAAAGATATTAAGGACCATGAGATCTAAATTAGGAGATGAGGTGGGATGGAGTAAGAAAATATGGCAGGGACTCTGATTTTTTTTAAAAGTATTCTGTTTCTACCTCCCCTGGCTGCAGAGATAAAATGGCCATTGAGAAATATTTGCCTTGGGGTTGCCAATGCTAGCTTGGGAAATTCCTGGAGATTAGGGGGGGATGCCTGAGGAGGGCAGAGTTTGAGGAAGGAAGATGTCTGGTGGTGGTGAGAGAGCCTACCCTCCAAAATGTCCATTCCAAGGAGGAACTGATCCCTGTCCTATTTTGCCTTCTTAACCCACCCAATCCTTTCCCTTATTCTCCACAGAACTTACAATGGACCAGAGCACCAAAGTTTATTCACAAATGTATTACAATAATATAGAAAGGTACTGTTCAGATGTCACATTCCTCTTGTCACCAAGACACGATTTAGAGATTGCTGTCTGAACAGGATGACTGTAAAGGTATATCTCAGAAACAGAAGCATCATGGGTCAGGGGTTAGTTCGAACTGAGTGTTCAAATCCACACCAGCTGTGACAACCAGCCTAACCAAACCTTATAGGGTTGTTGTGAGGGTAGGATGGAGGCAGGTGGGAATTCACACATGCTGTCATGAGCTCCCTAGTTTGCCACCCATTTCGGCCTGTTTGGTGTAGGATGAACTTCCACAAATTTTGGCACAATTCCTGGTGGCTTGTGACAGTTTGTGAAGAGAAAAAAGCAGGGGTTTTCTGCTTTCTGTTCTTCGTAAGAAACAGCAGAGCGGCTGGGAGCTCCCTGCTGCTCAGCTGTTTGGTTTAAATGGCTCAGCTGTTTGGTGTCAGACTCCTGCAACAATCAGATCCAACAACTCTCTTCTTCAGAGGTACAGTATTGGCAGAACATCTACATTCCAGGATCTGTGTTAAGACTAAGGGAAAAGGCACGGGGATGGGAGATATACTGGGTTCAGAGGAGTACCCTGATGGCGCGTAGCCAATCAAGGCATTAGGAGGAGCCCGCCAGAAGTAACGGGGCAGTTCTCAGGGAATGTGTTACAGCTGGGCACTCAAGGTCAGGCACATAAAATACATAGATAACAGAGTATTGTCAGGCAGTAAGAATCGAAAGTTAAAATACCAGGCAGTGGTCACGCCCTTCCTCCACCTTATATGTCAGCTCCCTGACACCAAGCCATTTAAACCCCGCTTTCAGGTCCCCGTGGCTTTTTGTTGGGAGTCCCCACCACTGATCAGCTGTCCAGTGGTGGGACGAAACCTACACCCCAAAAGAGGGAGAACATCCAACGTGCAGCAACGTGTCTACGTCAATGCAGTGTCATCAGATCTGGGACGTTGGGGCAAGGCTCTGGTATTTGGGCAAAACCTCTACAAGAAATTTGACTTCTACCATAGAGTTTTTGCCCGAATACCAGAGCATCACCCCAACGTTCCAGATGCGATGATGCCACTTTTGGGTCACGTGGGCACTGACGTAGACACATTGCTGTATATTGGCTGGGCCTCCCTGCTGCTCCCGGTAAGCTCCCCCCATCCCCCACCTGTTGCCAGGAGGGACCTGCCCACCCTCCTGGAGAGAATGGCCACTTTGGAAGGTGGACTCTATGGCATTCCACCCCACTGAAGTCCCTCCCCTCCCCCAAACCCCATGGCCCTCAGTCTTCATCTCCCAAATCTACAGGCACTTCCCAACCCGGAGCCGGCAACCCTGGTGCCCCCATTGCATTTGCAGGGCTTTTAGTGTAGAAAAAGCCCAGCAGGAACTCATTAGTATAATAGGCCACACCCAACAGCATAAACTCATTAGCATATTAGGCCACACCCTAACAGCACGGTTCATTAGCATATTAGGCCACACCCCATGTTACCAGAAGTGTGGTCATCCAGCCACGCCCACCTTTTGCTTCTTATTCTGTTTACTTTGTTTATTGTCAAAACCCAGGGCTTTTTTTGCAGCAGGAACTCCTTTGCATGTTAGGCCACACACCCCTAATGTAGCCAATCCTAATGAGTTCCTGCTGTTGGGTGTGGCCTATTATGCTAATGGGTTCCTGCTAGGCGTGGCCAACTCTGGAGCCAGCCGGAACTCCACTCCTGTGCGTTCCTGCCCCAAAATAGCCCTGTGCATTTGTATCATGTTAGTGTGAGTGTGAACAATTGAATGGGGCTATGGACCTGGGTGGCCCCATTCCTATCTGAACTGTGACACCATCCTGGTTCTGTTGATTCAAAACAAGTGGGAGAGTCGGGTTAGTAATGTTTCTACACGATCCTTAGAAAAGCTGAGAAAGTTCCTGTTTAGGGTTGCCAGGTCTGGTTTAGTCCCCAGTGGGAGACTTTGGGGTGTATTCCTGGAGGGGGAAGGGTGTCCCCAAAGTGCAATGATGTCACATTTGGGATGTCCCTGCCTTGAGCCCCACCCCCAAGAATAATCACCCGCGGCCACCACTCTTCCTTCCCTCCTGCAAAATGTAAAAGGCCTGCCAGTCAGGTGGAGGGCCTTTTAAATCTTGCAGTAGAGGAGGGAGAGGGGCAGTCACCCGCTTGGAATTTAGGCACACGGGACCAGTCCCCGCTGGCCAGAAGCATTTAAAAGGGCCCTTTCAATGTTTCTAGCCAGCGGTCCCCATGCACCTGATCTCCAAGTGGCAATACTGCTTCGAATTCAGGTGCGTGGGCCTGGGCCCCACTGGCCAGAAGCATTTAAAGGGTCCTTTAAATGCTTATAGCCAGCTGAGCCCTGTATGCTTGGAGATAGATGCGTGGGGGCCCCTGGCTAGAAGCAGTTAAAGGGACCCTTTAAATGCTTATAGCCAGCAGGTCCTGCATGCCTGATCTCCAAGCGGTAGTATCGCTTGGAACTCAGGTGTGTGGGACTGGTCCCCGCTGGCCAGAAGCACTGAAAGGGGCCCTTAAAATGCTTCTAACCAGTGGGCCCCACACGTCTAATCTCCAAGCAGCAAATCACGGCTGCCCCTCTCCCTCCCCTCTATGAGATTTAAAGGGCCCTCTAGCTGATCTGTGACAGCAGCCATGAAATTAAAAGACGCCTGCTCCTTGCGAGGAAAGCGATGGCGAACCTAAACAGCATGATAAAAAGTAGAGACATCACCCTGCCAACAAAAGTCCGCATGGTCAAAGCAATGGTATTCCCAGTAGTACTGTATGGCTGCAAGAGTTGGACTATAAGAAGGCCGAACGCAGAAGAATAGACTCTTTTGAACTATGGTGCTGGAGAAGACTCTTGAGAGTCCCTTGGACTGCAAGAAGATCAAATCAGTCAATCCTAAAAGAAATCAACCCTGATTGTTTCCTGGAAGGCCAGATAATGAAACTGAAGCTCGAATACTTTGGCCACCAAATGAGAAGGGAGCACTCACTGGAGAAGACCCTGATGCTGGGAAAGATTGAAGGTCAAAGAAGATGGGGATGGCAAAGGATGAGATGGTTAGACAGTGTCATAGATGCAACGAGCATGAAATTGAGCCAACTTCAGAGGACGGCGGAAGACAGGAAGGCCTGGTGTGATCTGGTCCATGGGGTTGCGAAGAGTCGGACTCAACTGTGCGACTGAACAACAACAACGAATACATTACAAAAGCTGATCTGCTGGAGAGCCATTTAAATCTCTCAGGAGAGAAGGCAGGGGATGGTCAGGCTTGGAGGTGGGGCTTCCCCCACCAGCCAGCTGGCCGGTGGCAGACTGAAGTCCTGAAAATCAGGGGAACCCCCACTCAGACTGGGGGTCCGTGCATCCCTATTACTGTTGTGGAGTGCCTCTTTAAGAGACTATCCCAGTAGGCCTCAGAGCATGGGGGAGAGTAGGAGGGACTTGGTGCTTCTCGGTCTCCCTGCTAGCAGCCTGCAGGATTTCAGGGCTTACTAAGAATCTGCAGAACCAGGCCAGGACAATCCTGACCAAGAGCTCTAGAAACAGCTTGGTTAAGTATTGTTATTCCTTATTCCAACAGCCAAGTTCCCTGCCCTAATACTGTTAATAAGGAGGCTTTAGGCCAAACAGAACTGGGTGTTTGTTGTTTGCTCCACTACACAAAAGTCCCCCCCTCAAGAAAAATTCAACTCTGGTGTGAGAGAGGGCTGTAATATATTCAATGTATTTGCCTCCCCCCCCCCCATGAGAACACAGAGCCATTTCTATTTCATTTTTTCCTCACAACCAGGGCTATTTTGGGGCAGGAACGCACAGGAGTGGAGTTCCGGCTGGCTCCCAAGTTGGCCCCACCCAGCAGGAACTCATTAGCATAATAGGCCACACCTAACACCAGGAACTCATTAGCATAATAGGCCACACCTAACACCAGGAACTCATTAGCATAATAGGCCACACCTAACACCAGGAACTCATTAGCATAATAGGCCACACCTAACACCAGGAACTCATTAGCATAATAGGCCACACCTAACACCAGGAACTCATTAGCATAATAGGCCACACCTAACACCAGGAACTCATTAGCATATTGGGCCACACCCCTGACAGCACAGCTCATTAGCACATTAGGCCACACCCCCCTAATGTAGCCAATCCTAATGAGTTCCTGCAGGGCTTTTTCTAGAAAAAGAGCCCTGCGTCACAGAGGCTGTAAGTCTAAGGACATTTTCATGGGAATATGTACCACTGAATAACATTTGACTAACTTCTGAATAGACCTGCTTAGGATTGCTCCGTAAAACTCCAGTGGCCTAGGATTCTGAGAGCAACCGTATGAGTTAGTGCTGAGTAGAAGAAACTACAGCCCTCCCACCCCCTGGGTTTGCATTCTATGCTGGGACATGGGCTTCAGAGCTACAGCACCTTCCTCTCCCCCACCCCCAATGCGCCAGCTTCTCACATTATACAGGCAGCAACTTTTAGCAGCCTTTTTTTCTCTGAAGGTGGCAGAGATCAGATTGTCCTCTTGTTCACCTCTGCAAGTCACAGTGAAGCAGGCATTTATTATTCAAATGACTCTTTAACCATATAAGGTGATAGTTGCTGGTCACATTCCAGCCATGAGGGGCAGAAGTAAGCTTGTTTGTTTGGGGCGGGAAAAATAAGCGTAGTTAGTGGAAAATTCCACTCTGATGATGTAAGATGTGTGATGTGTAACCTTGTTGCTGTATAAAAGCCTGGAACCTGCGTTGCTCTGGGTTCAGTCTGTTTAAAGCGTTCTTCGCTGACTGAACTGGGTGCCAATAAAGTTTCTTCTCCTCCCGTTGATCTGGTGGCCTTTGCTTGGGCTTCGGCCCCTTTCGCCGTACTACAACAGGACCATGTCCCTGGCTAGCTAGATTAATCCTGAATGGGGAGACGCAAGCAGGTTCACACCAGCTGTTGGGGGAAAGCTGATCCGCACCCTTGTTGATGAGAGCATACTTGGGGATTCCCTCATTTTATCCTCATTGACAGATAGTGGCTAATCCAAGGTCACTCAGAGGTTCAGGATGGAGTGGGGATTGGAACCCAAGCCTGCCTGCCTGCATGCCTTCATCACAGCTGACTTATGGTGACCCCCCCCTCCAGGGTTTTCAAGGCAAAAGATGGTTTGCCATTGCCTGCCTCTGCAGAGTAACCCTGGTATTCCTTGGGGGTCTCCTCCCACCCAAATATTGATCAGGGTCAACCGTGCTTAGATTCCAAAATCTGATGAGATTGGACTAGCCTGGGCAATCCAGGTCAATTGAGGTGTAGCTGTAGTTGATTAGGACCAGCTTGGTTGTTTACTTCTTCCCAAATGGTTGGCCTTTATATTGACAGCTTCTTTATATTCTTTATATTGATAGCTGAAAAGTACTGGGTATGACGCATGGAGAACTCGGACTGCGACATGCGTTCAGACGCGTTTATTGTACTTCACAACAAGACAAAGAAAAACGGCCCTGCAAGGCCAACTATATACACTCCACCCGGCACACCTCTGTCCCCATAGGAGGGTTTGAATTTCCCGCCAAGGGTGCTATTGGTGGACTCGAGGTGGACTAGGATCCTAGGTCCCCTTTGTGTTTGGGGACCAAGCTCCTGCTTTAGCCGTGGACCCCTGGTGGCGGTCCGCATACATAACAATAGCTGTGATGGCACCTGGTATTTTTGGCCACTGTGTGACAAGAGTGTTGGACTTGATGGGCCATTGGCCTGATCCAACATTGGCTTCTCTTATGTTCTTATGTTCTCTTTAGGTTGTGCCCAGTCAATCCATAGAGAACGGTTGCCTGTGTGCTATTTTCCTAGCTACAAGACCTTCCTAGCTACAAGACCTTTCCTAGCTACAAGACCTTCCTAGCTACAAGACCTTCACCTGTCATGTTTTGATTGTGTACCTGAAAAGCTGTTTGTTTGATGTAAGGAAAATCTGTTTTGTTATGTCTTCTTTTTTTTAATCCTGAGAGCAGCCAAGTCTTGAGGTTGTGTTTATTTGGCAGGGGGATGGTTTAAAACTCCCAGGTGGCTTGTAATCAACCCCATCTCTTGAGTGTCTTGACTCCACCCAGGAATGCGTAAGAAAGAAGGAATGTCTGTGACTGAACCCAGCTCCCTGCTGCCAAAAAGATCATTCTAAGGCTGTAATATTCATTATCATCATTCCTCAGCCTACCCAAGTTGCTACTTGCTTGGAGAAATAAGGCTCTGTATAACTTCGTTTTTCTCCTTTGTTGTTTTATTGTAGAAGGGTACATCTACAATTTCTGGAAAAGGTTTGGATACAAACAACAAAAAAGAATGAATGATCAGGCCTGTCTAATCTGTCTCTGCAAAATTATCGGAAAAAGGTCTACCCTACATCTTTTAAAAATGAAGATGGGAGGGATTATGCCTGGAACCTGCTACATGCTAGTTAAGTACTCTGCCACTGAGCCATAGATAATCCGCTTCATAGGGTGCAGGTAGATTCCTTAAATGACTGCTGTTCTCTCTTTGGAAACTGGTAGCCAGACAGACCCCAGCAAAAGTCTCTGCTGCCCCTCCACTCCAACCTAAGTGGAGGCACGGTCCAATATGATATTTGTCCTCACCTGGGACCTGCAGATTGGTAATGTTAGCCAGGATTCTGTATGCCATGTAGGAGGTAGCACAGAGATACACAAGTCCAGACAGCAGGTGCAAGAGCCCAGAGACTCCTGCAAGGCAGTTGTTTGGATGTTCAGCTCACCAACGGACTGCCGCATTGGCAAGAACATAACATAAGAACATAAGAGATGCCAATGTTGGATCAGGCCAAAGGCCCATCCAGTCCAACACTCTGTGTCACACAGTGGCCAGAAATCCCAGTGCCATCAGGAGGTCCACCAGTGGGGCCAGGACATTAGAAGCCCTCCTACTGTTGACCCCCCCAAGCACCAAGATGACAGAGCATCACTTGCCCCAGAGCCCCTATCTATACCTTGTGGCTAATAGCCACTGATGGACCTCTGCTCCATATGCTTATCTAATTCCCTTTTGAAGCCGTCCATACTTGTAGCTGCCACCACTTCCTGTGGCAGTGAATTCCAAGTGTTAATCACTCTTTGGGTGAAGAAGGACTTCCTTTTATCCGTTCTAACCCGACCGCTCAGCAATTTCATGGAGTGCCCATGAGTTATTGTATTGTGAGAAAGGGAGAAAAGTACCTCTTTCTCTGCCTGCTCTTTCCCATGCATAATCTTATAAACCTCAATCATGTCACCCCTCAGTCGTCGTTTCTCCACGCTAAAGAGCCCTAAGCGCCTTAACCTTTCCTCATAGGGAAAGTGTTCCAACCCTTTTATCATTCGAGTTGCCCTTTTCTGCACTTTTTCCAAAGCTGTAATATCCTTTTTAAGGTGTGGTGACCAGAATTGCACACAGTATTCCAAATGAGGTCGCACCATTGATTTATATAGCGGCATTATATAGGGGCAAGGCTGTAGCTCAAGAAGCCAGCAAGCACAGCGGTGACAGGCAGGGCCCTTACCAGCTGAATGGGCCAGGAGACAGCCATCTCCTCTGGAAGGGGTTGGCATACCTTGCCTTTTATGCTGGTTACCTCCACGCAGCTCTCCCAAAGGCCATCATTGAAGGAGATGTCTTGAGGGTAGCCAGGTCTCTCAGAGAACTCACGCCATCATGGCGTTACCGTTACATGGCCAGCATGAGGACCCATCCCAGTGGAGCTACAGCCAGTCCCAGCAGCATGGTGCATGTTGTCATCACCCACAAAGAAAGGGGCAAAAGGTGTGCTTCTGTAGGAGGTTCCCTCCTAATAACCAGAGCAACAGGCTTCTGCTTCCGCAATGTTAGGACCAGTACTGGCATCCAAGTTGCTGCTTGTTTTAATTTTGGTGTCCCTCTTGCCTTCCTGCACAGTGAGCTTTAGAAGCAGAATTACAGCCAGCTTGGAACAGGCGTTTGCTTCCTGAGGGGTAAATGGAATGGCACCAACACAGCTGAACTCCCTCCTCTGAGTTATACATTAATGCTGATGCTTATTCTATTTCTGGACCTCATTCATGGCCAGACATAATGAATATCTGTAATCATTAATAAACAGGCCTGGTCCGTAGACAACAGTTGAACGGAAGTGTGATGCTTTTATGTAATTTCACCTGCCCCTTTGATTCAGGGCAGAGAACTTTAATCAGGGGTCTATTTTATTAGCAACACTAAAGGAGGAGGTTCTCTAAATGCTTAGAATCCCATTTTGATTTGGTCAGGAGACTTGCTAGTACGTAGTTGCTGAAGCCCAAGGGGGAAGGAGGAAAACTGAACAGTCCCAGTCTAAGCTGTTGAAGGCATGCTGTTGTCAGATCCCCCTTTCATCTATACCAGTGGCGGCGAACCTATGGCACGAGTGCCAGAGGTGGCACTCAGAGCCCTCTCTTTGGGCACGCGTGCCATCGCCCCAGCCAGGCCCAGACCATCATTAAAGTGCCAAATTCTCTGCCAAATAATTTTAAGTAAATGAAAGCCTTTGGGATTGCTTTCCTTACTTTGTTTGGATCATTTAAAGTTAATGTATGAGTTGTTTTTTCTAAAGTAAAACCTCAGTATTCAGGTTAAATTGCCGTGTTGGCACTTTGCGATAAATAAGTGGGGTTTGGGGCACAGTTCGGCCACTCGGTCTCTAAAAGGTTCACCATCACTGATCTATACACCCAACACTCCCAGCATAAATATATTATTGTGCATGTAACACCATACACAAGTCCCAGCCCCTACAAGGCAATCACAGAGTAAGGTAAAGGTAAAGGTTCCCTTGCTCGAAAGCCAGTCGAATCCGACTCTAGGGTTGCGGTGCTCATCTCCGTTTCCAAGCCGAAGAGCCAGCGCTGTCCAAAGAAGTTTCTGTGGTCATGTGGCCGGCATGACTAAATACCAAGGCGCACGGAACGCTGTTACCTTCCCACCGAAGTGGTACCTATCTATCTACTTGCAATTGCCATGTTTTGTATCTCAAGATGGATCTTGTGGCGATGACCACTTCCAAGGAAGCTTTTTTGGCAGGAGAAACCAGGGAGCGCAAGTGTGCCAACAGGAGAAAGGCAATCAAGCCACACCAGGCTGGAAGACAAAGATGCCCATCCCCTGTACCGTCCTTTACACAGAATGCACTTGCTGACCCCCTAACACAGTTTGGACATGATGTCCTGTGCCCTGTGACAGCTGGAAACCTCTAATTAATCCCTCCCCATTGTCCCAAAGTTCCTGCCAATGCTATGACTCAGTGTCATGCCTTCAGTTTTGTAACTTTGTCTTGGATTGGAGTCAATAAACTCGCCACCCTACTGCTCTTCCCCGCTAATTCAGTCACTACACTCCCAGTTCTATAGTCTCCTCCCAATAATTCACCCAACTCCCAAACCATTAGTTTATGTTCTGCTGCAATCCTGTGTGTTCTGAAAAGAACCCATGTTATCCTGTGTCCTAATAACCCTGTAACTAGCCTGGCTTTAGGGCCAGTAATTTGAGTCTGATCTTGGCTACAACTTGGAGTGCAGCTCAGGCTCCCAACACACTGGATCCCTCTTCCATCTGGATCACTACACAGACTAAGAAAGGTATATCTATGCTCCCCATCTTAATCTCCCCCATTTCTAACCCACATTGTACTACTCAGAGGGCTGGCATTTTGCTTCTCCCTGCTAGTTGGGGCCCCACACCCAGAAGACTGGATACCTCTGTCCCAATTGATTCCACTTCTCCTGTCCTATTTACCCATTCCCCCCACATTCACACTTCCAACTTAAAAGTAAACCTTGCTCAGCATTGGAGTAGTTTTAGTCGACTAGTTGACTTCTGGGTGTTGTGATATTGTTCTGCTGAGTTAGGAATGTGCCATTTGGTCATGCTTTTGATTTAGTATTTGCTTAGGATATGTTTCTCCCTCCCCAATATTGTACCGAATTCCTCAATGAAGTCTGTATTTTTTAAGAACCTTTAAATCTCGTCTCCATCATCCTTTCTTCTGCTGAACACACTACTAACAACCATCTCTTCCTGTGCAAACATATAAGCTAATTCCCCGTGTTTGTCTGGACATATGTTCATATTAGGGTTGCCAAGTCTTCCCTGGCCACCAGCAGGGGATGGGTGGGGGGGGGATTGCCAGATCCAAGTTGGGAAACTCCTGGAGATTTGGGGATGAAGCCCGGGGATGACAGGGACCTCAGCAGGGTACAGTACCATAGAGTCCATTCTCCAAAGCATCCAGGGGATCCCCGGGTCCCACCTGGAGGCTGGCAACCCCAGCTAACACGTTTGTAGGGGTGTGGTAACCATACGATACAGCAACTTGTTTGAAATTAAGCATGCCTATTTTTTATTTACATGTATTTACATAGTGCTTTTGTCCCTTAGCTAGACAGATTGTTCTCCCCTTTCTCCACCTTATCCTCACAACAACCACCTTGTGAGGTATGTTATGCTGAGAGAGTATTTATTTATTTTTATTTATTTAAGTATTTTTACCCCGCCCTCCCCGCAAGCGGGCTCAGGGCGGCTTCCAGAGGGCTACAGCCCATACATAAAATCCATAAAACAATAAAAACATAACATCAATTATATATGACAATAAATAAGTGCTTCATAACAAGATGGTCTTTAGTAAAGATGGCGTCTCTGATCTTCAATCAGTCCCGTTGGGGTGCCACTCTCCAGTAGATGTTAATGTCACGCAGGGTAAGCTGTACATCCCAGGGTGATCCCTCCTGTTGGAATATCCACCGTTGGTGGTGGTGGTAGCGGCGGCCCCTACATGAAAGCCTGGTGGAAGAGCTCCGTCTTGCAGGCCCTGCGGAACTGCGCAAGGTCCCGCAGGGCCCTGATCTCATCCGGGAGCTCATTCCACCAGGTAGGGGCTGCCACTGAAAAGGATCTAGCCCTGGTCAACGCAAGTTTTACTTCCCGGGGGCCCAGAACCACCAACCGGCTCTGGGTCCCCGACCGAAGTGCTCTTGGGGGTATATGCGGGGAAAGGCGGTCCCTCAGGTAGGTCGGACCCTGGCCATATAGGGCTTTATAGGTAAGTACCAGCACTTTGAAGCGGATCCGGTACACTATTGGCAGCCAGTGCAGCGCCTTCAGCCCAGGTCGGATGTACTCCCATTTAGGGAGGCCCAACAACAACCTGGCCGCCGCATTCTGCACCAGCTGCAGCTTCCGGATCAACGACAAAGGCAGCCCCATGTAGAGAGCGTTACAGTAGACCAGCCTTGAGGTGACCGTCGCATGGATCACTGTAGCTAGGTTGCGGCTGAGGCCTGCCTCAGATGGTAAAAAGCAGATCTGGCAGTGGCTGCTACCTGGGTCTCCATGGTTAAGGAGGAATCCAGGAGCACTCCCAAACTCCTAACCTCCGACGCTGGCACCAAAGGCACCCCATCGAAGGTCGGGAGAGGGAGCCCCAGCCCCAAGCCGTTCCGACTCACGCCCAGGACCTCCGTCTTCGCTGGATTTAATTTCAACCGGCTCAGCTTGAGCCACTCAGTTACGGCCTGTAATCCCTGGTTCAGATCTTCCAGGTCGGAGCCCGACCGGCCGCCCAACATCAGATAGAGCTGGGTGTCATCCGCATACTGATGACAACCCAGCCCATACCTCCTGGCAATCAGGGTGAGAGGGCGCATATAGATGTTAAAAAGCACCGGGGAAAGCACTGCCCCCTGAGGCACACTGCATTCAAGTGGGTGCCTCTGGGACTGCTGTTCCCCCATTACCACTCTCTGTCCCCGAAGGGCCCAAGGTCACTCAGTAAACTTCCATGGCACAGCAGGATTTGAATCCAGTCCACTATGCCACATGGGGCTGTTAGGTATGGTTGGATGAGAGAACTCCTGGGCATCCTGTTATCACGGCCTTGAGTACACAATAGAAGAAAAGTGGGGTATTCATTCTGAGTCTTCGCAGCCAATTCATCTGTGTGGACCCACGGTTGAAGAGCTTGAGCCAGTGGGTTGAATCCACGTTTTCCCATTTGTAGAAACAGAATGTTCCTGCTTCTGCTGTTCCCACCACACTTCAGTGATGGCTTCAAAAGGGAATTAGATAGGCATATGGAGCAGAGGACCATCAGTGGCTATTAGCCACAAGGTATAGATAGGGGCTCTGGGGCAAGTGATGCTCTGTCTTCTTGGTGCTTGGGGGGCCAACAGTGGGAGGGCTTCTAATGTCCTGGTCCCACTGGTGGACCTCCTGATGGCACCTGGTATTTTCGGCCACTGTGTGACAGAGTGTTGGACTAGATGGGCCTTTGGCCTGATCCAACATTGGCGTCTCTTATGTTCTTATGTTATGTCGACAAAATACTGTTCTACTACTGAGGCAGGAAAAGAACTGAGCCTAGGGTGACTCCCACCACTGGAAACAGGAAGTTTGATTTGTTCCTGCCTCCCTGGATGATGGATGGGAATCACCCACAAGATGGCCTCCACCTCAGAGGGAGAATGAACAAGAAACCTAGGATATTTGCTACCCTTTCTCTGCTTTGTTCACATCAGGGGAAGACATAATGGCTACATTTAGAGTATTAACAAAATTGCTGACCGGGGCTCTTATTTATCTATGCTGGGCTTAAACAAAGCTTGTGCAGCAGTGACAGAAAGACTTGAGGAACCGAACTGGCAAATTTCTTACTGTTGATCCTAAGTGAGTTTGCTCACATATCTGGGTTTATGCCTTCACTTTGTTTTTCTTATAATATTCAGTCTCACTGTCCCTGCTTATCACAGGGTTTAATACACTCTTTAGCAAAACCAGTAGATTCAGGGGAACTTCCTGAGAGCAGAGGTTATGTCCCTCTGAAACTCAGGTGATAGAATCCATTGCACATTCTCCCCCCCCCCCCCCCATAAGATGGGTGCTGAGCAAAATGGGTATCAGCCCACTCTACTGATTACCATCTGCTCAATCTCCTTTAGGAGTCTGCCAAGAGGACCACGGAAACAGCAGCACAATTTATTTCATGGGCACTAAACCATCACCAATTTTTAAACCATCTTGAGAAATTGGATTCTGAGAACCCTGATCTAATTTTTATAGTTGATACACATGACACTTAAGCCATTTTTTTTTAAATCTAATCATGCTTTTATTATGCAAACCTGTGATTTCTGAGTTATGCTTATATGCTTACTGTAGTTTACTGTGTGCTTGAAATGGACAACCAGTCTGAGAAAGTTTAAGAAGCCATTGTGGTTTATGGACTATACAATTCTATTGAGAATAAGGAGGGAAACGGCTACATGCCAGCATTTGTAAAGTCTGTGTGTATTTTGAGCAGAGATTGGCATTGTCCTAGAAGGATTTCAGGAGCACTGAATCAAGAGACTAGAAAACAGGGAAACTGCCCCCCAGACTTTCCAGTTCTATTGAGCAACATCCACAGGTACGCCCATGGCTAACCACCTTGTAGAAGTTTCACTGTACTAAGCCAGAAGAGAGAACAAGGTGCTGGAGTTTTCCCACTTGGATTCCGGAACCCTGTCCTGAGGATGCACAGACAAAAACACGACTAAATCCCTTGGCTGGTATCTTCAGATCCCCAGCCATTTCTGTATCCTGCAGCTCTGGAAAGGAGTTTGGCCCCAAAGGCAAAAAGAAAATTGAAGTGGATTCTGAGTAGTGATATCTTCTATTTTCTTGTTATGAGATACATAGACCTTCCTTTTGCACCTTGATATATGACTTATCTGTTAAAGGTTCTAAAGAATATGTAGAAGTGGTGAAAATATGTAATACTGAATACATAGCGATGATGAAACTAATGATGTAGTTGCAAAATAGACTAGCTATGAAGTCTGAAACCTAAAATGTTAAATATAATTGTACCCCAACAGAAGTAAAAACAACTGTATTTTATAGACAATACCTTAAAAATTATAATGAGGTGGATGCAAGGGAAAATATTTTCTGTTTTATATGTTTTCTAGTACATGATTGTCCTTGATAAATGCAATTACGTTGTATAACCCTTTTCTTTCCCTTTTCCGTATCCCCGCTGTTTTCCTTTTATACACACACAGACGAATGAAAATGCATTAGTCTGCCCTCTGCTGGTTAACACCACTTAACCTTCAAAACTCCCTAGATTGCTGAACAGAAAAGAAATGGTATTCTACTTGAAGGGCATACTAGTAGCACCTATACAATGTGATGCTCTTCCTCCACTCTCCCTTCCTTCTAGGCAACACTAAATTTACTTACAGAAGACCTGGTGGTATTCACAACCAACAAGCCCTCTTCTTTTCAACTGGTATCTCTCTCATACATACACTTGGTATTAAAGAATATTCTAACCACTGTTTGAACTGGTGCACCAGAGACAGGTACACAAAAGACCTTTTGTCCTCGAGGAGGTTATTTTCAAAATGCAGCAGGCAATCTTCTGAACAGTACAAAGTTGAGGCACAAATCTTCCAGTAAATAATACTGTTATTTCCAAGCCACCTTTCTCTTTTGGTTCTTGGTGCTACAGCTTCCCTTCCGCTATCAATACACTGAGGCAGTTATAGTGGAAGACCCAACTATATAATTTTTTTTAAAAATGAGGTTACTTTATTTCAACTGGCATGACAAACACTCCCTTCCCATTGGTGTTTGGCAGAATGGTTACATTAACTTATATATACACAATACAAGATAAAAAGGGTTAGATCCCATAGACCTGTTCCAAGAAGCTGGGAGAAGTTTATGTCATCACCAGAATGGATCTGTAGGTTCCAGCCCAAACTTGGCCTCTCTAAAGACTTGTGCTCCCCAATCACGATGCAATCTGTTGAGTACTTTGGAATTACTTGTTAATTAACAGGTATAAAATGAACAGAAGTTTGTGAATGCAGCCCTCACCACTTTTTTGCATGCCTGACCCAATTTTTTAAATGTGTGATGAAGCCACATCCCCAATACAAACACAGCTAAACTCATAAGGTCTAAATCAAATTATGAATTTTATATATACTAACGTCTATTCCTATCTGAAATTGACTGTATGACATTACGACAGCCACAGCTGGCAGATGCTCACTGTTAACTTTTTAAAATGTAAGAAACATTTTATTCATGTGTAGTGGTGTTATTTGACTGCATCAAAAAATCATACTACTAGGTATGCCATTATTTTGAAAGCTGTCGCAGCCTGCTAGCACAAGAAGTACAGTTAATTGGAATTTCATCTATCAAGGATTTTGAGGTGGACAACTGGTGGTGTGGGGTTTTGAGGGGGTAAGTTAAGAGAGATAAATATTGCCAGAAGTAAGACCATCAGAAGGCAGCTAGTATACCCACCAACTGTGTATCTCTTGCAAAAGTCACAGAAGAAAACCATAAAGTTAGACCAGTCTCAAGAATAAGAGGACTCCAAAAACTAGAACAAAGACTTGTTTAATTGTTTGATCCCCTACTCTTCCCAAGAGCAGAGAAGCAAATATCCCACTCTCAATAACAAAGAGACCCACACTAAGGCTTGTGTGTTACCTCTACATCAACAGGAACCGATTTTGGAAAGACTCACCTAGTTCCATGCCTGAAAAGGGAAGCCTTTTACTACATGTTCATGGTTTTAAATGCCAGAAGTGATCCCTGTGTTAGATTACAAAAATAGTATTTGGGGACACTAGAAAGGGAGTTGCCTGACGGAAGCACAGAGCTTCTCCTTGGCCTCTCCCCCATGAGGGAGAGTAATACAAACCTGTTAGCAATACCTTACAGGTGTCAATCTGTATCTCCACCCCATTCCACAGCACAGTCTTCCCATCCAGAATGAGGCATTTTAGGAGAGGGGAGATTCACTTCAATCCAGTATTATTGTCCTTAAAACCAAGCAGCAACTAATTGAGAAACTTATCTACTTCAGAGGGGGAGAAATGTCCTTGCTGTCACCCCAGGGGCTGCGAGGAGGAGAGCTGCTTCATTGCAACAGGAAAGAGCAAACCACCACCACAATAAGAGAGACACAGCAAACAGTGTTTGGGATCCAAATACGACAGTTGCGGGGGGGCTGCTTTTAGTGAACATTTGAAAAGGAAGATTGAAAAGCCCAAGTCATTTGGTAGGAGAAGGAACCCAGGCCAAGAGTGCAAAGCGATGGATCACAAAAGGAACTTCGCCACTGAATACAGGTGTGCTGCATGGCAAATTCTCTTGCCGCACGTATATGCCCCACTCCCCCCCTTTTTTAAAAAAAGTAGCTTCATGTCCAGATTGGCAAGGGATTAAAATTATATTTTGCATTATGCATTTTTCCCCCCACCTGCTCATTAATTTGCAAGGGGATGAGATGGGAGAGGCTGTGGCCAAAAGACTGTAGTGAGCAGACCTGCTTGGGGGGCGGGGGGGCGGGGTCTGAGGCAAGGGTGTAGACTTTCCAATTTCCCGGGGGGGGCTGGGGCTGGGCCAGAGGCATTGCTGTGCTAGGAGCAAGGGTGGCTCCCGGGGGAGGCTGAGCACTTTCCTGAAAATTTCGGCGGGGGCTGAAGCCCCGCCGCCCCCACGAAGATTACGCCTATGGTCTGAGGTTGATCCACAGGGCAAGGATCCCTCTGAAGTTCAGGGGAAGCCCTTTTCACATACTTAAAGAACATTTTGGGGTGGGAGGAAGCACACTGTTGATAGACAGAGCTTTGTTTTTTTTTTTACTCCAATCAAAGTGATGGGGAAGTTAGGAAACAGATGCCTCCCACTTTGCTTTGGTCTTCAGACCCCAGGTATTCACCAGTCCCAACACTGAAAGATGACCAGGAGAGTGACTTGGGATGAGAATGTGCACGCAACACACAAAAAATAGCTATCCACCTTGGTCCACAGCATAAGCCAAATACAAAAGCCATGTAAAACCTTGAAGACCAGCCAAAGCAACACACCAAGGTATTTCAGAGCTTTTTTTGGGGGGGGGGTGTTGGTTGGTGTTTTTTTTTGGGGGGGGGGGGAGAATAAGAAAACCTGGAGGCTTCTCCAATATGCTAGTTACAGCCCAGGAAATGCATCTGGGTTTCATGCTATTTTAAGCATCCAGAATGCTTGAACCCAAAAGTGAGAGAATATCCAAACACGGGGACATGCAAGCCTTTGAAAATGACTGTGAGGTTTGGGCAGAGATATATGGCTTTACTGAACAGGCAACCACTAAACAGAATTTGGCTTGTTCCCTGCAAAATAGCTTCAGCCCAGATTTCTTGGGGGTGATGCAATCCTTGCCTGCTTGAAGAACGCATGGCTTACCCTTGGCCTGGGCAGAGGTAAAGGTGGGAGAGCGAGTGGAGCAGCAACACAGCTTTTGGGAAACCTCTGGCTGCCACTGCTCCCTGCACAAGGCCACAGCAAAGACGCTTTCAGGAGAGGGGAAATGAGAAGCCTGTTGTACTGGAGTCTCTCTGTCCATCCCATACTGCAGCCTGGCTTGCTTCCAATGGAACGCTCAGGAGTTATCTGCTGAGACACCGAGGATGTGGTTTAGAACAATCCCACAACGACACCATTGCAGCTTGGAAAATGCTGAGAGCAGAGCCTGTGGGGATGGGGGAACGAAGAACCAATGGGTGCCCCTGCTGTGTGTCATGCAATCGTTGTACGCACAAGGTTCCTGAAAGGGACGGGTGGTCTCCGATAAAAATGCTAAGCCAAGAGGCTTCCCCTTTCTAAAGCAGCATTTCTGCCGGACATTGCCGCTGCCACCCCCACCCAGGGGCCAATGCTGCCCACGAAACGAAACAGCAAACAAACATTAGCATTGTTCCCAAGAACTTTGGTTTTAGGCAATGCTCCACAATGAGTCTGCTGTGCAGAATCCACTTGATGGTTTAGAATGTAGCAAGAACAACTGGAGGGGACAAGACAGAAGCCAAAATCCTATGCTAAATGAAAAGGCTTTGCACACCTCATCTACCCCAAAAAGCCACAGCTGGAGAGGGACAGAAGGCTCCCGAGGAAATTCCTAACCCCCGAGGCAAAAGAAAAGGAAGGTAACTGCACCAGGGACAATGGCCACATTCAGACATCATGACAACCCCCCGTTATGTGTGATGGGCACAGACCCAGCTTGCTAGCTGCACTTGCGCATTCCCCCCTCTTTGCTTCTCCCCACCCAACACAGGGAGGCCAACGAAAAGCTACCTGGTTTGGAAAGCTCTGAAACACACACAAATGGCTTCCTCTCTGCAGACAGGGATTCTAAACCAGTTTATTCTGGTTTAGAAATCCAAGGGTGTTTTTTTTTTGGGGGGGGAGCAGACTCCATGTTGTTCAGGAATCCAGGGGGGAGGGAGAGGCAAGCCCGAGCACGAGCCCTGTGTCCACGCGTGTCACAGACAGAGGTGTGTCAGGATCTGAATGTGCCTGAGGAGGGGAGCGCCCTCGCCCACAGCCAGTCAGAAATGTTGGGCAGCTGAAATGGATGAGATACTTCTTGCCCAGATCTCCAGCTATGATGAGGCACGTGAGCCAGACGCCCCAATTCAGACCATGGGAAATAAAATCTTTCCAGTGAAGGGAAAAAAACAACAACAGCAGGGATTTCCAGAAGAGCAGCAAAATCTGGAGTTGACTACTTCTAGTCACAGAAGTCACCAGAGGCCCTGTGCTGGGGGGGTTTTCTCCCCGTTACAGTCATTTCTCTGCACACAGAAGACAGAGTTTTGGATACCAGAGCTAGGAAGTTAGCATCTCTGCCCACTGGCTGGGACCATGTACATGGCTGGGACCTTGCATCAGCTAGCATGCCCATTTTTTGCCTGGTCGCCCTGTTATAACTGTGTGTGAGATGCAAAGGCCGAGTGAACTCTAGCTGGCTGGTTGGGTGAGCCAGAAGAGGCACCAAGGAAGCCAAAGGGGCCAATCAGCGACAGCAGGGCAAGCAAGCCAAGCTTTGGAGAGACCGCGGCATTAATGTCATTCCATAATCCCTGCCCTAGGTTGACATTTTATTGAGTTTTTAAACATCCTCTCTGCAAATGCATCCGTATAGGCAACGCGCACTGCCACACCCCATCTCCCGGGCCGTGCAGCAGCACCAGAAGAGGAGGATGGTTGCCAGTTTTACAACGCAAAAAAAGAAAAAGAAAAAGAAATCCCTGCACAGACTAGATTCTGCTAGAAGCAAAGGTCCAATGGGCTGCGCCCCCCCGTGCTGCTTAAGAGTGGAACGGGGGGGAGGGGGCACAAAGGGGGAAGGAAAGGGCGGCAGCAGCTTAAACGAAGCCACTTTGGCTCCTGCTGGCAGATCCTACTCTGTGCATAGCGTGAAACAGTGCAGTCGTTCGTCAAGAGTCCAAATGGAGCAAACTGGATTTCCCTTCAAACAAAACAAAATCATGGGAAGGAGAGAGGCAATTCAGCTTTAGCTGGTCCGGCAGTGGACTTGCCCCTCTGAGCTGTCTTCATCGTCTGAGCCTCCAGCCCCACCGCTGGTCAGTCCTGTGATCCGGTAGCCCATGTTCAACAGCATCACCTCCAATGGGTCTGCATTCATCCGCCTCTGGTTAGCCTGGGAAGCGCCTTCCATGTCTTCCACCACTCGCCCATTCAGTGCTTCACTCTGCGGAAGGGAGGGAGGAAGGGAGGGAAGGAAGGAGATGCGAGGGAGTGTTAGAACTGTTCTTACTAAATCAGAGTGGGGGGGGCAGCTTTTGCTATCCCCAGACTTTAACCCCATGTTTCTCCCCAGTGGGGGACCAGAGTGGGTTATGTCATTCTTTCCTCCACTTTACCCTTCACAACAACCCTGCAAGATAGGTGAGGCTGTTCTGCCTCAAAACAGTGTCCAGAGACCCGCCAAGGAGCACAGGGTGACTTGTGTACTTCCCTGTTTTACCCTAACTCTAGGCTGAGATGGAGAGAGTACACAAAAGAGCCAATACCCTGAACAAAATAACAGATCTCATTTGGAGAGCAACGGGACCATTCCCGTTTAACAGGAACCTCTTAGCCCTGCCACAAGAACACTGCGAACAAAAGGCTCAAGCTCTGCAGCACAGAACAGACGAAGCTGCAAGGCCCTGAGAATAAGGTTATCATTCTCTTGCACAGAGAGCAGCCAACTCTTACCCACAGAAAGCCAGTGCGGTGTAGCGGTTACAATGTCACACCAGAGATCTGAGAGACCTGAGACAAATTCTCCACTCAGCCATGGAAGCACACTGGGTGACCCTGGGCCAGTCACTCTTTCAGCATAACCTACCTCACAGGCTTGTTGTGAAGACAAAACAAAGGTAACCTTGGGCCAGTCACCTGCTTGCAGCCTAACCTACCTCACAGGGGTGTTGTTGTGAAGAGAAAAAGGGAAGAGGGGAGAATCACGCTGTAAACCACTCTTCCCCCATTACGGGAAAAAGCAGGGCATAAATATTTTAAATAAAGAGTCCCATCCGGACACCAGCTGCCACTCTTACCTCTGGCCTGGGATTCCACAGCCGTACAACAGGGTCAATGCCACTGGTGGCCAGGAAGCAGTAACTGGGATGAGGCTGGAGACAGTTGACAATCGACTCATCCCCCTGCAGAACCCGCACAAGGTTGGTCGTTTCTTTCTCCCAGATGAAGAAGGAGCCATCGTCAGAGCCACTGACTATGTACTGTGCATTGCTGGAGGAGGCAAAAGCAGGGGGATTGTGGGCGAGATCAATGGGTACAAATGAAATGGTCAGAAAGAGCAACAAGACTGTGTTCAAATTACAGAAACTGTTAAGTTGAGAAAATAAACCACTGATCGGAAAAGCAAGGCATTGCCTTATTCTTTAAATGACAAACGTAGTAGCGGTCAGCTCCTTTTGGCAACTTCCCTACAAGGCAGCTCCAAAGGAGTACATGCCACTGAACATGTTCTCGAATGGGCTGTGGCCCTCCAGGGTTCCAGGTTTTCCCTGGCCCTGCTACCTAGAGATCCTTCCAACTGACGAAGCCAGGGATGGAGCCTGGGGACCTCCTGCAGGCAAAGCAAGGGGATCACTGAACGATGGGACCTCCTAGGTATTATTCTACAACGCAGCCCGGACAAACCCCACCCCTGCACCCAAAAGCCTCCTACTACAGGTTCTGTTTTACTGGAACAAGTGAAATGCTTTTTGATACAAGGTTTTAATCCCTCAAAATGCTTCCTAAGAACTGTAGTATGAGCAATAAAAAAACTGAATCGAAAGGGTTGCTGGCAGGTGTGTGAACAGGCCCAAGCATCCCAAGTTTTATGTTCCAAGGCACATGGTAATGCTGCACGATGCAACAAAGCAGGTTAAAAAATTAGAATGCATGTGTGCATGCACAGAAGAAGTTTGAATGTAGGGGCTACTTGTTATTTCTATAGCGCCAGCCTGCTCACTAGAAGAGGAAGAATGTAAGAAGAGCCCTGCTGGATCAAACCAGTGGTCTATTTAGTCCAGCATCCTGTCTCACACAGCGACCATTCAGCTGCCCTGGAGGACCAAGAACAGGGCATAAAAACTGAGGTTTTGCCCTGTTGTCATTTTCTGGCACTCATATTCAGAGATTTACGGCCTCTGAATATGGAGGTTCCCTTTAGTCATCATGGCTAGTAGCCACAGATGGGCCTGTCTTCCATAAATCTATCTAAACCCCCTTTTAAAGCTGTCTATGCTTGTGGCCATCACTACCACCTCTGGCAGTGAATTCCACATTTTAAATCACTTGTTTCGTAAAGTAGTATTTCCTTTTTGCCTGTCCTAAATCCACAGCTCATCAACTCCACTGAGTGCCCCTGAGTTCTAGCATTTTGGGAGAGGGAGAAAAACTTATTTGTCTATTCTTTCTACCCCTATGTGTAACTTTATAAGCTTTTATCACATCTCTCGTCAGTCATCTTTTTTCTAAACTGAAAAGTCCCAGACTCTTCAGCCTTTCACCACAGGAAAGCTGCTCTAGTCCCTGGACTGCCCCTCTTCTGTACTTTTTACCTCTCCGCAGAGTCCTTTCGGAGATATGGTGACCAAAACTGCACACAGTATTCCAAATCAGGCTGCACCACAGAGGTATACAGGGGGATGATACTACTGATTTATTCTCAATTCCCTTCCCTAATAATTGCCAGCATGGAGTTTACCACTGTTGACACACTAGGTTGACATTTTTATTGAGCAATCAACTACAACCTCAATGTATCTTTCTCTCTCTCTCACTCCCATGAAGTTCAGATCCCATTGGTGCATCCTTAAAGCTGGGTGAGAAAGACAGTACTGGCATTAAGCTTTGGATCTCACAGGAAGAAGAAGAGAAGAAGAAGAGATTGGATTTATACCCCGCCCTTCACTACCCAAGGGAGTCTCAGAGCGGCTTGCAGACTCCTTTCCCTTCCCCCTCCCCACAACAGACCCCCTGTGAGGTGGGTGGGGCTGAGAGAGCTCTGACACAAACTGCTCTTTTTCAAGGACAGCTGTGCCAGAGCTTGTGACTGACCCAAGGTCACATCAGCAGGTGCAAGTGGAGGAGTGGGGAATCAAACCCGGTTCTCCCAGATTAGAGTCTGCACACTTAACCACTGCACCAAACTGGCTCTCTTTAGCCAGAGAAGGGTTATCACTGGCTTGGCAGCACACTGATCAATTAACACTAAAGTTGAGCTTGCGACGACAGAGAATGCACCCAGCATTCCCTTCTGCCTACGTCATAGAGACTGCCAAAAAAAGAAATCTGTCCCCATGTGAAATCCCCAATGCCAATTCTGTGTAGGTTCATTCAGCTGCCACATCAGCTAGCTGAAAACAGGACGAGGGAACCTGAGGGCTGCCCCTCCCAGAGCGGCTTATCCAGTGTGCTCACAGAAGCCGGTGCCAGACTTCAAGAGAAGCTCCACGTACCTGCCAAAGAAGTTAGCCTCTTTGATGTCCGTGGTGGTGTTGCAGTGGCCACAGTACCGGAATTTGTAGTCGTAGCTGCGCTCCCTCAGCACCACCTCGTCCTCCGAGATGGAATCCTTGCGCCCCGTTGCTCGCAGCCAAATGGGACCGCCCCCTTTCTTGTCTTCCGCTAGAAAAACCCACAAAATACCAAAATTACTCGCAGAAAAAGTGAAAATGGGGCAACAAAACTCCTTCGTTTTGAAGATGGTGAAGTAGCAACTGTCTCAGCCTCCACCACCCAAGACTCCACACTATCTCTACTGAATTTAAGATCAAGCTGGAGTCTGAACCCAAGACTTCAAGGTCCAGACTACCTTGGTCCTCAAGTCAGGCAAACATCAGACCTTTACAACAGAAAGAGACCTGTCTTCTGGGGGCATCTTGTTTGGCCACTGTGAAACAAGGGTGCCAGACCCAATGGTCTGATCCAACACAGCTCCTCTCACGGTCTGGCAAATGGCGCTGATAAAACTGGCACATGGAAGAGGTTTGTACATTTAGCACAAAGGGGGCTTGGCCTTCACGAAAGCAGAAGGAAAAGGCACAGTCATGCCGGTCCCCACCATTATCACTTTTCGAGAAGAGGGCTGCATTGATGTCCCGGTCTAGGGCATCGCAAGCGCTGCTATGTGCTTGCTCGGGGAACTTTCCCTTGAAGTCATCCAGACACTCCAGCGCTTCTGCCACATACTTCAGCTCAAAGAGGCAGCGGGCCAGGCGGAAGTGAGCCTTCAGGTGACATGGGTTCAAGGAGATGGCCTTTAAGCAGTCTCGCAAAGCATCGTAATGATCCCCGTCCCTGCAAGGGGGACAGAGACATCAAGACCCTGGCAGCAGAAACAGGACCTACACCTCCCCCAGCCTCCCTCCTTTAGACAATGAGGGGAAGTCAACCACTTCACATTCCCTCTTTGCTCTTGAATACCACCTAACAAGGCATCTCTGCTCCCTTTTCATGTTAAAGTTACGGCTGACCCTTCAGCTTCATGGTGCTGTCCAGAGAATCTCTCCTGGCAGTGAAAGGCAAGCTGAGTCTCTGGCTGCTGGGAAGGCATAGGAATGCTGGGTTACAGCAAAGCTGGCCCAGAAATGGGAAGCTCAACTGGCTCCCGTCCAGAGATAATGAGTCCATGAGTGGATTCTTCGAGTGGTCTTAGGCGGGCCCACATGCCTGGAGCCAAGTGGACAGCCAACTAACGAGGTTACGTATACCCTGAGAAAGGGCTAGGGAGCAATCTACTGGTGATCCCTGGCCCCGGAGATATCCAGCTGTCCTTGACCAGGGCCAGGGCCTTTTCAGCCCTGGCTCCAACCTGCTGGAACTCTCCGCCAGCTACCACCAGGGCCCTGCGGGATCTGATGCAATTCCACAGGGCCTGTAAGGCAGAGATTTTCTGCCAGGCTTTTGGCTGAGGACAGCAACAGTTTTCCACCATAACTGGCACCCTCCTCTTTTCTTCCATCTTATGCTCTTCGGCCTCCTCCTTAACCCGCCTGGCAAGATGGAAGAACGGTCCAGAGTGGGTTTTAGATTAATTATAGACACCATCTGGAGACTATTAAATTGAGATTGACTGACTGATAACGTGAAGGTCATGATGTTGTTTTTTAATAACGTTATGATGATGTTTCAAAAGGGAATTAGATAAGCATATGGAGCAGAGGTCCATCTGTGGCTATTAGCCACAAGGTATAGATAGGGGCTCTGGGGCAAGTGATGCTCTGTCTTTTTGGTGCTTTGGGGGGGGGGGTCAACAGTGGGAGAGCTTCTAATGTCCTGGCCCCACTGGTGGACCTCCTGATGGCACCTGGTATTTCTGGCCACTGTGTAACAGAGTGTTGGACTGGATGGGCCTTTGGCCTGATCCAACATTGGCATCTCTTATGTTCTTATGTTAACCTGTTGTAAATCGCCCAGAGCCCTGTGCACTCAGGGATTGGGCGATCCGGACATTTAAAAAATACAAAAAATAAATAAAGAGACCAAAAACCCCATCTGTCCCAGAACTACGCTCAGTGGCACAAGAGGCTTTCACAAGAATCCGCCATAATCTGGCCTTGCTCACTTACCATTTGCGCTTCATGTATGCAGCAGCTCTGTTCCCGTACAGCATAGCATTGTTGGGGGCCTTCTGGACCGCTCTGCTGTAGAGCTGGATGGCTTGAGTCCACTGCTGGCAAGCAAAAGCCTCGTTGGCTTGTAACTTAATTTTCTCCAGGTAAGGAGGAAGCTCGGTCTGTGGGCTACAGAAACGAGCAACACTGGGAAACAGCCAGGGAGGACGAGGGCACAGAATCCCATGCTTTAAAAATTAGAATGAACCAAAATCTGGAAGAGCAGAGCCAGTCCCCACTGCCTCAACTCAGCCCAGGACGCTGCTGGCTCCAAGAGATTACACACAGCCACTGAGCCACTAAAAGCAGTGTCCCAAACTTGCATGGTAGTAATATGCTTGCTCTCAGAAGTCCTCCCCCTGATGTGAAGGGACCTGCTGCAGTGAGAGTGCTGCAAGGAAAAGACACTCTGCCATTGTGTTTACGGGCACTCATTTCTCCTCACCATATGTGACTAAACCCCTCAGATGCCCCAATGAGCCTGAAGTCCAGGTTAACTCCAGAACTATGTCAGACAAGGGCAGCCTCCTCAAAAGAGACTAGTGCACACAGATGCATCTCTTCCACCCCACAGGACAACAAGGGGACACAGCTGTTTCATCTGTGACCAAGCTTCCAGAACCAGCAACATTCCTAAACCAGGTGGCTCAGTCTCTGCTAGTGAATTCCCTTTAACAGTATGGGCTCCACTTGACTTAAACAATGCAGGGGGGGGGGAATGTGCTGCTGTACCTGACATGTGCTCGGCCTTCAGCCAACCTGAATCCGTTGCTGTGGAGATGGATGCCGTTTGACACCCCATTGGTTGATGTTTTCCCATTCTGCACCTCTGAGGATTGTCCAGAAAAAAAAAATGAGTATAAGTCACAGACAACATGCAAGCATTTGACTTTTCTGAAGCAGCTAAGCACAAGCCCGACAGCAGTGCTCACAACACCCCACCCAGCTCCATGCTCTTAATCCCATATAATAGCACATTAGAACCACTGAAAGCACCATGGTTATAATCTCTGTAATGCTTGCAGGAGTCCTGTAAGAGAAGTCAGCAGGTTTGACCCCAAGGACATGTGCCATTGGATCCAACCCAGCATGAAATGGCAGGACACAAGGCTTAGCTGCATTTATTTGCTTTTCTTGACATCTGTCCTTGAGAATGGAAAGGCTCCTGGATGCCATGATCCCAGCACCATAGCACCCCACCCCACCAAACATCAATATAGGATGCAGGCACAGGAAAAAGTTCAACTGGCACATTCCTGCCATACTTGCTCCTAAAATGCTTGAAGAGCTCAGGGGCAAACCTACCATGTTTTTGTATCAGTTTTGTGTCAATTTAAGCTCATGGCTTCCACCAAGGAATCCTGAGAATTACACTTTGACGGAGTGAGCTCCCGTCTCTAGTTCCAGCTCCTGCCAACCTAGCAGTTCGAAAGCAAGAAATTGCAAGTAGATAAATAGGTACCACTTTGGTGGGAAGGTAACAGCGTTCCGTGCGCCTTGGTGTTTAGTCATGCCGGCCACATGACCACGGAAACATCTGACAGCTTTGAAACGGAGATGAGCACCGCAACCCTAGAGTCAGACTCGACTGGCTTTCGAGCAAGGGAACCTTTACCTTTACCTTAAGACTGCCACAAATTTACTCAGATGTGTAACTATCCCCTCCACATACACTACATTTCCTGGGATGGTTTAAGGAGAGGAAAGAACTACTAATCTGGTTTAAGTCCAGGGTAGATATACTGCACATCTCGAGCCCCTGTTCCCCACTAATCCAAACAAGGATTAAGAAACCAGAATGAAATTACCCCTTGCCCCCTCCTGAGAACTGCCTCATGAGTTGAAAGCAACACGGAGCTAGCGACGTTCCCTACAAACTGAAGCAGTACTCGGAAAGAACCATCTGCTCACAGCACTGTTTTATTTATCACAATCAATCATTCCAAGCCACAGTGCTTCTGTATGACTCTCTTGGCCTCCTTTACGCCACAAGCAATTCATTACAGGCACCTGGTTTTACTGCTGTGTAAACAGGCTTTGGACACCGATAACTCTGCAAAGAGAGACTCACTAACGGCTCAATGCCATCATTTGCTGCTCTAGCCAATAGAAGGGTGCAAACATGCTAGAACTGGATACCTTGTGCTTCCTGGACACATCCCAGTTGATAAAAACAGCTAGTGAGGTAGCCACACTTCTTTCCCAATTTGTACCAGCCAGCCAGAAGACTTCACACTTAGCTTTAAAAATTATAGCCAACTATGCTAAAAAGAGCTTTGAGAGGAGTTAAGTACATAGAAATGACTCAGGAGTTATGTGCAACGTGCCACCATGCTGGAAACCCTCTCCCCATTCCAAGAGCATCACATTATACTTACCTCCTGAAGAGTGGCATTTCTTTGGCAGGAGAAAAGTGTATGGCCGCTGCTTGTAAGTCAGGTCAAACAAGTAAACCTAGAAAAATCAAACAGGCAGTGAGCATGCAGACTATCTACAGAGAAGTATGGGATGAGCAAGGAAAGAAGCACCCACGTAAAAAGGTTGTGCGAAGTCACTCAAAATGACACAGCAGCCAGTATAGGTGTCAGTGCTGCCCTCTGCAGGACAAAGCAGCCCCGTTCACAAGTTCACAAGTTACAGTGAACACATGGGGTTTAAATCACAAGTTCAGTTGTACCTGCACTGACTGTAACATGAGAATTACCTAACACATGTATAAAGAAAAAAATCAAGTGTATCCTGCCCATGGATTGTATGTGCATTCACTGTAACCTGTGAACAGCGGTTTAGGAAAAGGTATTAAATCAAAGGCTACCCTGACCAGGTGGTTATCAACTGAGAACTGAATACACCTAAGGAATCTCCACCCCCCCAAAGAAATGAGCTGTGCTGGAAGGGAGAAACAGCACCTTCCATCAGCCATCTACATTGAGTGGTCTTGCAGTTCTGGGAAATCTAAAACAGAGTCATCAGTTTGGGAAAGGAAGCAAGTTTGCCACTTTAGGGTAAGTGGCAGATAGACTAGCTTTCATTTAGGAAAATGCCCCCCCCCCCCAAATCCCTAAAGGACAGGGGTCCAGATTAAAGTAATGTAAGTGCAGCGCTCCATCTATAAAAGGAAGGCGGCACTACAGATAAGCATACTGAACCCTCCGCACCAATATAATTCCTGATTTTAAAGCTCATTGAAACCACAAATAAGAGGAAGATGGCCACGGTTCTCCACGATTTGTTCAGGATCGAGGGCCAGACTGAAAATACTGCATTACATCTAAGGCCTTCAGCAACACTGTCTGTTTATTTGCCAGACAAAGGAAGTGCCACCAATATACAATATATACAATATACAATATAAACACTACAGGAAGGGGACCACATCACTGTCATGTCATATGCAGCTCCTGGCATGCTACGGCACCACTCGGTCCACAACATTTTTAAACAACAAGGTTCAGTCACAGGAGAGGATTTCATGTCATTCTAGGGTTCCTCAAACTTTGCAGCATTTCCTGCAATGCAGAGGGGTTGGGAGGCAATGGTGCAATGCAGGCCTCAAGCACTACACATTTTATTTTTAAGTAACTTTCCAGCTGAACTTAGAACAATCACTCTCTTGCAGAATTCTGCAAAGATACAATTCACTGCACCCATTAAAGAAATGGGTTTTAAAAAAAAAAATTTTACAGGGCATTCTCAGCAACATGCAAGGAATACAGCCCATCAACCACCTCTTTTAAAAGTTGACAGCTCATCCGACATCAATCCTACCTGCTCCCCTCCCATGTTCACCAACAGCTCTGTACCATCGGGACTGAAGGTGACATATGTCGCTACCAGTACCCTCAGCCGGTTATTGTAGTCTGGTAGTTTCACTGGAAGATGTCCTGCAGAAGAGGGAAGAAACCCAAGCAGAGTTCACCAATACACGTTGGTGGAATTAAAAAAAAAAGGCTATTTCAGCCTCCCTTTACCAATGCCAGTGTTCCCTCTAAGCTAGCTCACAGTTTTTCAGCCTCCGGCTCACACATTTTTTGTCTTAGCTCAGGAAGGATGGCTCCAGAGCAAGCTAATTTATGCACTAGCCATATTGCTTGCTCACAACTTTAATGCCAGTAGCTCACAAAGTAGAATTTTTGCTCACAAGACCCCACAGCTTAGCGGGAACATTGACCAATGCCCTACAAGGCAAAGAGCAGCTGGGCAGCAGTGATCAGAAGGCATTCTCCGCTCACATAGTGGACACAACTACAAAAAATACAATCTGCAGGTGGGGGGGGGGAGGATATCCTTTTGCAGTCTTACAATTGCGGTCCTAGGCTACACACTTACTAGGGAGCAAGTACCACAGAATTCAGTGGGACTAATTCCTGAGAGAACATAGCTTTATGCTGCCCTGCACATCACCTGAATGTACTGGTGCTTTTGAGAGTACATTAAACAAGTGGCCATAGGACTGGGGCATCAGCTACAGAAGTCATACCTGCTACGTAGTACTGTGCGGCACCATCTGGGAGGGGTTTCTGCCGATCACAAAACGTATGGACCCCGGCGGTGGAATTCTGTTTCATGCTTTTTCTATCAGGAAAGGAAAGGAAAAGACAATATTAGACTGCTGGTTTTCAAAGTGTCTACTTCTTGCAATTTATTAAGAAACCGAGACAGCCAATGTAAGTACGCCAGGAGGGAAAACATACAGAAACCACCGGGGAAATATGCCAAACCCCTAGGAAATGTCTTGAGTTGGCATGTTCCCTTCCCCTTCCCCATGTGAATGGAGCAACGTTCAAATTGGATGCTTTGACCAACTGTGGCTTGTCTCTTGACTACCAACAAGGCTTCTAAGTGGATATTAAAATGTGGTTTAGAATACCAGCTGGTTGACAAGAACCACAGTAAAATTTCTTACAGTGACTTTCTCCAGTTGGACCATCTGAGCTTGACTTGTACAACCTTGGAATACAAGTAAAGAATCCTCAAATAGCATTTCTTTATTTCATATATTTAATTCTGCCCTTCTTCTCACCAACTCAGGAGTCGAGGTGGGTAACAGCAATGGTGTAGCAATTAACAGTGTCAGACTAGGATCTGGGAGAACTAGATTGGAATCCCCACTCTGCCATCAAAGCTCTCGGGGTGACCTTTTTATAGGCTGCCACAAGATTCCGTTCCCGTTCCTATTGCAGCAGACTAGAATAGTGACCCCTCTTAAAGTTATAAGGTATTTGACTTGCTAAAATTAATTCTACTGGTTTTAATCTGAACGATTTTGCCACTTTAACAGAGCCGGAAGTTTTTATTCTGCTTAAGCAGAGACTTATTGATATAGAACTGCAAGAGCTCAGAGCTCTTGCTTCCGGTAGGTGCTCTTCAGTTAGATGGGCCTATCCACTCTCTGGTGCACCACCACAATATTTTTTTCTCCCTGATATCACCGCAATTGTGCAGAGCTTACATGCTAGCACGGTTCAATGTTCTCCCCTCTGCTATTCTTGAGGGGAGATATAAGAAAATCCCTTATGCAATTAGATATTGCGGAAGCAATAAGAGAGAAATAGAAACAGTTGAGCATGTACTTTTACGTTGTA
Organism: Gekko japonicus; assembly: GCF_001447785.1. Classification (NCBI taxonomy): domain Eukaryota; kingdom Metazoa; phylum Chordata; class Lepidosauria; order Squamata; family Gekkonidae; genus Gekko; species Gekko japonicus. Next base: position 1,919,493 of record NW_015166419.1, read on the forward strand.
ATTTGCTAAACGACATTCGAGCGAAATTTCTGGAAGTCCCCCTTAGCAAGGTAGCATGCCAACCGGACGGAAGCAAGCTACACTACCTCCTTACTTCTCGAGATTCAGAGATTATTGAATTGACTGCCAAGTTCTTTTATGGTCTTATAAAACAGAAAAATGCCCCTGATCATTCTAATTGAGTTCAATGAGTTTGTATAATTTAATTTAAGGTTTTGTGGTTGGGCAAAATTTTATCTTGCTATAATTTAAGCTCATATAAATAGACATACCTTTGTAATGCTTTTAGAAGTTGTTTATTTTTCACAAATTTTATAGGATTGTTTTACCCTAATGGCAACTGTCTAATATTTTATGCCAATAAAAGGTATTTGTTTGTTTGTTTGTATTTAACTTGCTGTCCACTCTAGAGACTACTTCAATTAGCCCTTCATCCTTTTTAAAAAAATTCTAATCCTATCAGCGCTTTCACTTAGGGACCTGACCTCATCACAAGTGGGCTCTTGCATTACCCACGATAAACACAGTTACCTGTGGTTGTGGATCATGCGTATGTCATAGATCCGTACAAAGGGCCCACTGGCTCCCACCGCTAGGTAATTGTTGTCCTGGGGGTTGATAGTTAGGCATTTGGCCTCCACAAGCTGTCCACAGTATTCCGTCAGGTCTATCAGGATTTCCGAGTGTTTGCTGTTCTCTCGCAGGTCATACTGTCTGAAAGGGACAGGAACAAAACACTTAGATATCCACAGGATCAGAAATGCCAGTGGTAGGAGCTGATCGCTGGCCCACTGTGGAAAGTGAGATCCATATTTTGAGCAACTTTCTTAGAAGGGCTGAACTACAATTTTTTTATGAGAAGACTGAGGAATGATGTAGGCTCAGCGGTAGTGCACATCCCAGATTCAATCACTGATAATGTCTAGTCAAAGGATAAGATAGCAGATTGCAAGAAGACCCTTCTCTGCCCAAGCCAGGTCTGATGATTCTGTGGCTGCATAAGGAAGCTTCACAGGGGGTTGTTTTAAAAGAGACTTGTACAAAAATTGAAATAGTCAAGCTCTCTACTCAACTACACCCAAAGCTTAGGACATATCATGTCTAATCCTCAGAGATCTACTGCTCGTAATTTTTGGTGGGAGTCCGGATGAGAAAGGGAGGAAAACTATGGTAACTATGGCTCCTCATAATGGAAGAGCAAAGCACTCTTACCGGATGAGTCCATCCTCTGCTGCACTCCAGAAGGTGTTGGGCCACATGGGAGCTGTGGCAATACGCTTGACTCTGTTTTTGTGATCCCCAAACGTATGGATGGTCTCTTTAACAGTCAAGTCATGGACATGCACCTTGGAATCAGCAGCTCCGGTAATGAGTATCCGATCCTCTGTGTGTGGCAAGAACTATGGAGAAGCAAGCAAGATGTTCAGAGCAGAGACCTGCCAACAGCAAGAGCAGCAGCTTCTTATGCCAGACCTGGCCACAACCAAAGGAGGGCGCATGTTAGCAGCCCCAGGCTTTAGAGCTAATGTCAGAGGACCTGAAGATTTCATTCTAGACAGCATGACCCAGAACACATCAGGCAATTGAAGCCCAGTGCAGACGTTCAGAATATGCATGCCCTAGATGACTGGGGAAGGAGAGAGATCATGCCAACTGACTGCATCCCCCTGGCATGTTCACATACAACGTTTACACGGGTGCCTACACACATGAAGTCTGATGCACTTCGGCCCAACCCATATGATCTGCACACCTTCAGCTTTCAGGTGTACAGACAGCTCTATCTGGTTCACTATGAGACTGAAGTGTACAGATTGCAAGGTAGGCTCTGAATGTGTATGACCTAATGTTTGTGTAACAGAAGGCTAGAAAGGCACGCCACAAAAAACATGGCTGGTCCAATCCTGATCCACCCCTACCATAAGTACATTCTGAAGGTCTTCAAAGAGCTTCAGGACAGTCTAGACAAATAATAGCTTTCTGAATTGTGGAACTGATCTAGAAAAGAGTTACAAAGGGCATCCAGGGAAGAACCTGAGAGTAGAGGAAATGTAATGAGCCCTCAAAGCCAAGCATTTCTATCTCCTCAAATGGGACCCCCTCATTCTCCCCTTTCCCATTTTATCCCCACAATTCTCACCCTGTGAGATTAACGTGACTAGCCCAGGGTCATCCTACAAGTTTACGAACACCCAACAACTGGGACTTGTGGTGCTCTCATTTCTTTCCACATACTCTTCTGCAGCTTGTATACAGTACAGAACAGACTTCCAGAGGTGATCTATAGGGTGCCCTTTGTACTGTTCTACAGTACACTGCCAGGTTGAAGGTGATTTTAAGTCCCCAAATCCTGTGACTGGTCTCTTGAAACTTGATTTTTGGTGGTGGTGGTTTGGCAGATTGCTGATGTTCTTTATTCTTTACTAGCAGAAAAGCCCGTTGTGAAACCGATACAACGAGATCTAGAAATATGTGGTCTGTAACGAACACATAGGCTGGATGGTGGTAAGGTAAACAATAGTGGGTGAGGGTGGGAGGGGGTGGGGGAACGGCGGCGGCGGCCGGAGGCCTCTGCATCCCGTTGCTGGCCCTGGAGTGAGTGGGGGGGAAGGGACCCGGCCTCCAGTTGCCGAACATAGGCTGGATGGTGGTAAGGTAAACAATAGTGGGTGAGGGTGGGAGGGGGTGGGGGAACGGCGGCGGCGGCCGGAGGCCTCTGCATCCCGTTGCTGGCCCTGGAGTGAGTGGGGGGGAAGGGACCCGGCCTCCAGTTGCCG